>NC_058130.1:452815027-452869733 GCF_016433145.1 Gracilinanus agilis | reverse complement strand
TGGGGTCCTAAATCTTGCTGCTCTCAGGAACAGGCCCCGGAGCTGCCAATGACTCGATGGGTGCCCCAAACTTGCTCTATTTCTTTTTAGCTGGCTTCAGAGCTCTAGATCTTGTGTGTGGAGGGGGTGGGGGTGGGGCGGTTGCTCAGCCCGCGATTTAGTGAGAGCCCTTTATAGCCTGGAAATGTCTCGATTCCACGTACCTTCCACGCTGTGCCCTGTTGTGGGGTTCCTCCATTCGTCTGGACTTGTTTTTATGTCCCCTTGAGGAGTTTTGTGTGTTTCGGTCAGGAGAGGTTAAGAGCTGCTTCTTACTCTGCCGCCATCTTAACCCGGAACCGCTGAAAAATATACTTTTGATATAAGTGGACCACAGAATTTTTTTTTCTTTTTTTTTTTTTTAAACCCTTACCTTCCATCTTGGAGTCAATACTGTGTATTGGTTCCAAGGCAGAAGAGTGGTAAGGGTAGGCAATGGGGGTCACTTCTCCAGGGTCATACAGCTGGGAAGTGTCTGAGGCCAGATTTGAACCTAGGACCTCCCATCTCTAGGCCTGGCTCACAATCCACTGAGCTACCCAGCTGCCCGGACTACAGAATTTTAACAAAGGAAGCTTCTTTGAAGAAAGTAATGTAAAAGATACTATCCAAGGTATGGATAATTAGGGAAAGTGGGCTAGTTATGCAACAAGAGCAGAGGATCACAGACAGATAGCCCAGTGACTGGACTGATCACCAGGGAATCTAAAAATGTCTAGGAGACAGTCTTCAAATACATTTTATTGGTTCTTGATGAGGTATGTTTGAGAGGATTTATAACTCATCCAAAATGAGAGGTTATGAATAGGTTCCAACATGTACTTTTGAAGTGCCTACACGGGTGAGACTATCGATCCACAAAAGTACTGAAGCATGTTAGCAGATGAAGGTCTCAACTCATTTTTATCATTTTATTATTTTACTCTCTAATTTTGTAGACAATCTTTATTAGATGATACACTTTATAATTTGTTCTAAAATTATTGGTTTATCAGATAACAACCTTGTATCTTCAAATAATTCTATATACTGAACCATTATCTATTTTCTATTTTTATCCAGTATTGGATATTTAAAATTCTAATTGGACAATTCCTATTTCATTTTTTCTTCCCTTGATACTTAATTTGTTTTTCTCTAAATTGCACTATCTTTCTATCATAATGTATTATATATGTGTGTGTATATATATGTATATATTAAATAGTTGAACTTGTATTTAAATTAGCCAGTCTGAAAATACTTTTTATTAAACATATAATAATATTATATATATATATATATATATATATATAAAAGAAAAATTGTATCGTGTTAATTCAACCCAGCCATCTGTCTACTAGTTATTTCTCTAATTGTCTTCTTTTATTTCTAGCAAAATCATTTAACTTTTATTTTTATGTCTCACCACATTAAAATGAAATTTTTGATACATTTTTGTTGTAATTCTTTAATTTCAATTGATTGTTCCAGAATTTTATTAGTGACCTAAGATTTTTACTGTTTTTATCTCTCATGTTGATACTTAATAAATCCATGTATCATTTCAAATAACATAGTTGATGAGTATGCATATACATATATATACATAAATTTTCTACAAAAAGAGATATTTTAATTTTAGTATTGTTAATGCAATGTTTATTCCCATTGTTAGTTTGGACATCACATGTTTTTGTTTTTTGTTCTTTACTCTAGCTATTAACATTTCTAAAACAGTGTGAAATAGAAATTATGATAGTGGACTACCCTGTTTTATACCTGTTTTCACCAAGAATGACTCCAAATTGCGTCTCTATTTCAAAGAATGCTAGATCATGGTTTCAGTTGGATACATTATAGCCTATTAAATAAGAATGATTTTTCTCTTCTCATATTTGCATATGTTCTTACCATAAATTGATACTTTATTTTATCAAAGGACTTCTATATAGCTACTGACATACTCATATACTATGTATTTGCTTGGCAAGTCTTATTTTCCATTAAGCAGATGAAAGGAAAGTTTCTCAGAGCCTCTGCCTTTTTAGCTATAAAATAAATATAAAGCTTGGACTAAATCCTATGATTAGATGACCATTAATGTCCTTTGTGATGTTACATATTGTTGGTATCATGTATAACACCAGCAAACCTTGGTGACTGACATTAAATTAGCTCTATACCCTTTAAAATTCCACTGACCCCATTTACCTCTTTGTGTACTCCCATAACTCCCATTGACATTAACCACCAACCATCTCTCCTCTGTGGAAAGTGGTTGATTTATTGAATGAAGAAAAAATGTTGTACTAAATAAATTAAGGAGTCAGCAGAAATAGGTGTTGCAATCTAAAACAGCCTCCTCATTTAATCATAACTGTGGCCTGAGATATATGGTAGGTGATAAATCTAAATCAGCAGAAAGAATGAAGCGAGTTAGCTTCAGGATGCTGTTTGAGCTTTTGAATTATATTGCTTTCTAACTAAAATGTAAATGTCAGGGCTATCTGGTACCTGGCCATTCCTTACACTGTACAGTCATGTATACATTTATTGGATATACAAGGTGCTAGGCTTTTCATAATTTTTGCTAAAGAAAATAGTGTATGAAATTTTTTCTTTGAAACGTAAGCACTGCACTCAGGAGAGCATTTAACCATATCACAAGTATAGAGATAGCTTCCAAAACACTTTTCTCAACATTAGGTTTTCTTGCTCCAAATTTAGGCCTCTTTCTGATGCTTATTATAGGGTAAAAATAAAGGAGATAACCATTTCTGTATTGCCTGCTGTAATAAATAAAAATTAATCTTGGAGACTTTATACTAAATTGTTCCAGGAATCGTGCTGAGCACTTTACAAATATTTTCTCATCTATTCCTCATAAAACCCATGGGAGGTAGGGGTGTTTTTGATCCACTTTATCATCCAAGAAACTGAGCTAAAAAGAGATTAAGGGACTTGCCCAGGGTCACAAAACTAGTAAGTATTTGAAGTTGGATTTGAACTTAGGCTTTCTGTGATTGCCAACTCAGAACTCTAACCCCCTGCACCACCAGGTGCTTCAAATATATAATACTACAGCTAGCAGCATCCTCATCCCCACTCTCTGAGCTTTTTGATTCCACCTTTAGTTCTCTTTGTATCCAATAGGACTGATGGATTTTCCTGGCCTTGATATTTTTTATGTTTCTTGATGGTAGGGAACCTATCTACATAATCATTTTTTATTCTTATCGTCAGGTTCATAGTAGTTGCTCAAGAAATACTTGCTAATTAATTGTCAAACTATTGGGTTAATAACAGATAACCAACTCTTGTTTTACCTTTCAGACTGGGCAAATGACATTTGTTTTGGCATAAGTAGACTTCAACCCCATAACCTTGAGAATCAGTGATGTACGAATTTCATTCAGAGCCATTCTGGGAGAAGAGAGAGAGGGTGAAAGTGGGAGGGGGACGTTTTAGGATCATGGACATGGAAATGGAAAACACAAAGGATAATAGATTTAGAACTTTGAAAAGGACTTCAGATGACACATGTTAAAACCAGAGGAAATGCGTATGAGCTATGGGGGGAAGAGGGAGGAGGTGGGGGGTGAAGAGGAAAGTAAGAACATGAATCATGTAACCATAATAACTTTTCTAAAAAATAAAAATCATTTTAAAAAAGGAAAAAAAGAAAAGGACTTCAGAGACCATTGGTCACAAACTTTCATTTTACCTATTGAGGCAACTGAGTCTGTGAGAAGATAACTGAATTGCCCAAAGCCACATAGGTAAAGTAGTATCCTCACTTTGGTCCTCTGGCTCAAAATGTTTTTTTTTTTTTTTTCCTGTTGCTCCTTTCTGCATTTTACTAAATATAAAAGCCTGTGGAATGCCCATTTATCAGTTGAGATCATAAATGTGTAAAGTCAACAGGCCTGCATATTTACTGTAAAATAATTACACTGAGATTTAATACTTGTCTCAGTCTTGTGATTTTACCTTTAGTTATATAAGGATAGGGACTCTGATTTCATTTTGTAGGTGAAGAAATCCTTTCTACTAAAACATGATAGCACCTTCTCTGCAATGCAGTCTGAAACAACCCCCTAGAGATTTGAAAGTTTAAGTGACTTGCCTAGGGTTACAAAGTCAGTATTTGTCAGAGATGGATTTGGAAGTCAGTCTTCCTGACTTCAAGGCCAGTTCTCTATTTTTTTAACTATACTCTATTAATTAGCACATATATGCACACGTGTATATACATATATAACATACTATATGTTAATATGTGTATTAATATAATATACCTATGTAAATATATATACATATATATTCATTTTTATTTTAGTTTCTCTGGAGAGTCTTCTGTTTTCATTGGTATAATGAACTTCCAGGAAGGGAACTCCTTTAAATGTAAATTATCAACCCTGTCTGTACCTGATATTTGTAATTGATATCCCTCATGTTGTCAGAGGCCAAAAAGGGAAAGATGCACAATCTAGTTCTTAATATACATTCTGCTTGATTGTAGTATAGGAGATATTCTAGAAACCTTAGTTTCTGAACTCGCTGTTCCCTTTGCCATAGACATTAAATAAAAAACAAAAAGAAAACAAAAAAACATCTTGAGTATATTCACAAATGTTATAAATAAATGGGCAGATAGATAGAGAGAGAGAGAGGGTAAACTGGATCCTACCACGCCTAATTGTGTGAAAGCAGTGGTAGTTCAGATATGTGGCTAGTACAAGATCAACTGAGGCTTGCCACCTAGCTAGATGATATAACACCTTCCTCCTTTATAACAGTGCCCAGGCAGGATCCTTCAGGTCAATGGATGGGATCCCTTTAAGTCCCAGCTGGGGTTGATTGATGATGGATATTGGGCTCTATTAGCCTTGGAAACGGTTTATCTGACTGCATTGCTCCCTTCCCAGAGAAGTGATGAAACAACCACTCCAGGAAGGTACTTGAATAGCTTTATCTATATTTTAGCAAAGAAGGAATATTAGGAAATGGGAAGAGGAATTGGGAATCCCTAAACTAATTTTGATAATAGTAAACCCTCAGAACTGGAAGGCAGGCAAGTGATTCTGGCTTGTTAGCTCCTCTGGCTCAGCCTGGCCACAGCCAAACCCAGAGCAAGCAAGCTGCTGTTAGATGTCTTCAGCTTCTTCTTCTTGCCAGATGTTGTTATGCCTTTACAGCCTTCAGGTACCAACCCTTTCCCACCCACTTCTTCTTCTCCTGCCTACTTCCCAGATCCCTCCCAGGTCCTGGGAGACATAGATATCTAAAGATGGTTTGAATTCCTAAATATCTAGGGTTCAGTAGAATAAGAAGATTAATGGTCTGGGTACAGGTTGGCAATGTTAATCAGGTACAAGACAGGAGTTCTTTCAAGGTTGAACCAAGCAAGTCTCAGATCCCAATAGACCAGGGTCCACAGATCTCAGGTCCAAGGGAAATGAAAGGAACCAAAAGCCAGGGCTGCCAGGGTATTTATACCCCCCTGGCCAACAGCTTTCTCCCCTATCCTCATGGCCTCTAGGAACATTCTGATGTCCAACAGTCTTCACCTGTCAATCAACGATGAGATTTCTAGCTCCCAGAGTTTCAATATAACACAAATCAGAGTGTGGTTCTTGGATAAAAATGACTTTTGCACCAATTTCCATGTCAGAGTAAGTCCGCCATATCCACCGTGATTATTTTCTATCCTATAGAAGCCTTAAAAATATCCAGAATTAACAAGAAGCATACAAGAGAAGGTATGACATTGTTCTTAAAATTAACTGCATTAGAGTCAGAAGATCTGGGTTTGAGTCATGATGATCACAATTGTTAGTTTGGTTTCTCTATATAAATCACGTTGCTTCAAAGAATCTCAGTTTCTATGTCTTTGAAATGGGATAATGATGTCAATGTTACTTACCTCATAGTGTAGTTGTGAGGAAAGTGCTTTCTGAACCATAAACAAATATTTATATATATGTGTGTGTGTGTGTGTGTGTGTGTATTTTATATATATATATATATATATATATATATATATATATAATATCTAACACTTGTGTAGCACCTAAGGCCAAGTCCTTAGGCACTGTGCTAATTACTTTACAAATATTATTTCATAGGATTATCACAGTCCCAAGGGGTAATTATAATCTCTATTTTATAATTGAAGAAACTGAGGCAAATAGACATTAAGTGACTTGCTCAGAGTCATGCTACTAATGTCTGAGTCCAGATTTGAAGAAGTCATCCTGTCTCCATGCCCAGCGGTCTATATACTGCACCACCTATTACCAATAATGAAAAAAAGCCAGTACTTCCTGTTGTTATATAAACTTAGGTGTTTTTGTGAGATGCCCCCATACAACAAAGAGTTATTGAGTTTTGTTATATGTTAGTTGTGAGGGTAAAATTTGGAAGAAAAAAATAATAAAGGGCGACCACTTTAACCAAACAGGGAAAAATTATAGAGGTTCCCCCCTCCCACCTTGGGATTATCTCTTTAAATAAGATCCGTTAAAAGCTAACGAAACAATAATCTATCTCATTTTTTCTCCTCATTCTTAGTCTGTATGTATGAAACTTTGCCTTTCAGTTTTCCTGACCAGAATTCTCTTGCAATCTCTCCTCAGCAATTGTGGTTCTCTTCATCACTCTCAGACGCAGTAAGAAAGAGCCCTTGATCATTTCCGAGGAGGACGTGAGGGAGAACGTTGTCACCTATGACGATGAAGGGGGTGGGGAGGAAGATACGGAAGCCTTTGACATCACAGCCCTGAGGAACCCATCTGCTGCTGAGGAGCTGAAATACAGAAGGGATGTTCGCCCCGAAGTGTTGTTTACACCTCGCCACCAGCCTTCATCCGCTCTTGACAGTATAGATGTTCAGGAATTTATTAAACAAAGACTGGCAGAGGCTGACCTGGACCCCAGTGTCCCTCCCTATGACTCCCTACAGACATACGCTTATGAGGGTCATAGATCTGAAGCTGGGTCCATCAGCTCCCTGGATTCAGCCACGACACACTCAGACCAGGATTACAATTATCTTGGCGACTGGGGGCCGGAGTTTAAAAAGTTAGCTGAACTCTATGGAGAATTAGAATCGGAAAGAACAAGTTAGGGATGAGCACTCTTGGAATTTGCTTCCTGGGCAACTGGATATATAAGCTCAAGTAATGGTAATGCTAAGGGATGTCAGTAGTGCTGGAAACTGAGCAAGCCTGTACACAGTCTCTAGAGAAACAAGTGCCCTTTTCATGTTTGAAACTGGGTTCTTTGATTGGAAGAAAGTCAAAATTTGAAAATACAGAGAAAAAAAGAAGCTATTGTTCCTTGTGTATATTTTTTAAATGCTCAATAAAGTCTGTGGTACCATTTCATTAACAATACCCTAAATAAGCCAAACAATGACATTTTATTGCAATATGTTTTCTTTTTCTCTCCTAAATCTTCTCTGAAGGCAGATGAAGGCAAACGCTCCCAATAATTAATGTGTAATGTTTGTAGAGGTGGTACCTTGGAGTGTGAATCTAAATGGAGATGAGCCTTGTATTTCCAGTTCTCTGGGATAACTTGAGAAAGCCCAGACTGAGACTCTAGCAGGCACCCTGCTGAAATGGCAGACCTCATCATTTCTCACCCCACTTGGGCTTTCAATTAAATTGAACAAAGCACCAGGCTTCCCTGAAGTGGACTTGTATGCCTAGTTCCTTTCTGCCCTCCCCTCGACTTCTCTCCATAAGAAAATGATGGAGCATGGGGATTTGCTGCCTGTACTGTTATGTATGCAACTTCTGAGCACCAAATGTGCACTGTTGCAGAGAGCGGAGACTATTGTCTCTGTTACCTTTTTTCTTCTTTCTTTTTACTTTTTTTTTTAACCGGAGAGTTTCTTTTTTCCCCCAAGATAGAATGAATGATTTAAAAGATTGTATACTCAGTGAAGCAGAGGAGGCATGGGCAGACTTCAGAAAAACAACAAAAGAAGGGAATATTAACCTCTTCCACTGTTTGGGTAACTTGCTTTCTGGGTTCAGTGACTAGTAGCCAGTTCTATGCTGCACACTGTATTGAGAATTAAATATCATAAAAAAGTTGTTTTTTTTTCCTATTTCAGAATAATAAGTTTACTTGTGAGGAAAATATGATCAGTAAGGTAGAGAATGTTGGCTGTGGGCCTCATGTTTGTTAACTAGTTAGCATTTTTTTAAAAAAGAAAACATTCATTTCTGCAATAAAAGAGGAAAAAATTCCAAACTGCTAAGTTAATATAAGTTGGACAGAAGTCCAATTGGCAGTCACATACATCTTTGTTGTTTTTCTACTCTCTTCATCCCTGCGGTGCCTTCTCTTATATTCTAATTCTTTCCATGTCCTTCCCCTTTCTTTAATTTTCTTTCCATGTTCGAGCATCATGAGCTCACTAAAACGAAGAAGAGGAAATAAACATAGAAAGAAGTTTTATCTTTGTGCATAATATACAGATCATTCAAATTCATGTAGATGATTAAGTTATTCTATCTATAAAACTCATAAAGATGGTTAATGAGATAAGTGATGAATGAGACATCAGAATATTTAATATTTAGTTATAATAGCTTCCTGGAGTTAGAAGGTACCTGAAAGAATACAAACCAGATACTTTAAATTAACTTCCAATTGTAGGTTGCGGGGTCTGGTCAAAAAAGGTAATGATCAATAATACCAAGGCTTCTCCCCTCCTCTTGGTCTGTCTCATAATTGATATGCCACATAATTTTGTTCAGACAAATATAGGATTGGGCTAAGAATTCGTGAATAGGTGAGGAAGAGAAGAGATGCAAATAATATTGATGTAAATATTATTAGATTAAAAGAACAACGATAGAGTTTGTGTTAGAAGTTTGATGATTTCTAAGGTTTTCTCAGATCCAGAATGTTCTGATTTTTAATTTTTTTAAGATATGAAATTGGGTTTGTCATTTATCTAAACCTACAGTGTATTTTATAATTAATTTTTTCAAGTCATATTTTGCCCTACATTCTCTTGCTCCCCATTAAGCATTTAGAAATGAAAAGCCATCAGTCATAATAAAGATAAATAACCCAAAGCAACAATGTAGGACATCAAGAATATTGAGACAATTAATATATTTTCTGAAGGCTGACCTTACATATTAGAAGTTCCTCCTATAAGCTATTAAAATATTTTACTAAGCAAAAATGTTGATTATTTCAAATTTTGCAAAATTTCCCTGCAAACTCTATACACACACACACACACACGCGCGCGCGCGCACACACAGGCACAGGCACATACACCTTCCCCCACCCCAACTCCTTATCTGAAAGCAAATGTATGGTATGTTGGAGAATGCCTTGGACTTGGAGTTAAAAGTTCTGGATTCCCTCAGCTCTGTTATTTATGCAGCCTTGAACAAGTCACTTAAATTCTTCCAGCCTCAGTTTCCTCATCTGTAAAATGGGGATAATAATACCTATTCTGCCTACCTCACAGGGTTGTTGTGAGGATAAAATAACATATGAAAGTGCTTTGTAAACTGTAAAGCACTATTAAAATATAAGGTATTATTATGATTATATTTTGTCAGAGCAGTTGTCTACTTCTGATTGGCTTAAGATGCTTCCAACGGACACAGGTGCACACACACACATATTCGTGCATTTCATGCATTTATATATAAATATATGGCTTTATATTTTTACCACAAAATATATATTATTCATAGGACAACCTCATGGAGCAATCAGGAGTGGGGAGGTGTTATCTAAATATTTCTATTTAGATCTAGATAACAGATTATAACATTTCAGCTTTCTCCTAACTAAGGTGATTTTTCTTTTGAATTTGTATTTTTCCTGATTGTTTCAAAGTCTTGTAGGCATGGACTATTAGTATGTCTTCTTTGACGATGGACAAAGCTAAGTACTTCACAACAGTGGGAGAAACCCTTGTATGTCCAACAAATCAGTATAAGGTATAGAGGGAGTGTGTTTTTCCCTTTGCTATTTTTATGGATCACAGCCAAGTGCCCCAATAAACCAACAGATGTCAATCGGTTTTCTGATCCTACCCTTGTGCAAACTACTGGATTTAGCATTTGCTTTTGAAACTGACCAGTGCTATAATATTAAAGTTTTGAGGTTTGGGGACTAGGTAAGTTTAATTTGAATAATTCTCAATTTATGTTTCAAGACTGAGGAATAAAATGTAATTTAGCTTTTTGCACTGTCTTAGCTTTCCAGGTGTTGCTTTATCATTACTTGCAACATACTGTTGTGTTTCACTGTGTAAAAGCTCATTCAAATAAGAAATACAATGACTTTGGGGAATAGTCTTATGGTACACATGCTCTGATTATGCTAATGTTCCTTTTTACACACACCTTGACAAGAAGAGAGCCCCTTTGGGAATGACTCTATATATTCATGTTATAACCCTTCGCATATGCCCAGAAACTAGAGTGCCAAGCTTTGAAAGCCCGTGCTAGGTTGGGATCAGTTAGAGTTTTGTTTTGTTTTAATCTAGTTACACACCATGAAATATTGTGGATTTGGTGTCACGAAATTACACACATGCTCTGCCCACAAACTTCAATATAGATGTGTTCTTCCTGATGGATCACTGGACTATTATCATGGTTTCATAGGCTAAAGCAAATATTTCTGGCCTGATGCTTTACTCCCAGTTTATTTTTTAAAATACTTATAATGTTCAGTGTCATGGACATTCAACTAATATTTGGGAAGGAAATGAACTTTCCATTGTCATAGACTATTGTAACATTTTGATTTAGGAAAAATTTTTCATTAATTGAAATATTAAAAATAATATATTTAAAATCGACAAATCCAAGAAATTCCAAGAAATTTTCTTGGGAATTTCTTGATACCCAGTTTTATATTATTTCTCATCGATTAGGAAAATACTTTTTAACATTCAGCTTTTTTCAGAGTTCTGACACATTTCAACATAATGTAAACTGATATGTTCAAATGTCATTTTATGCCGTGCTGTTATTCAGGATAAAAAGTGGGTGAAGAAGTGAAGGAGACATGTTTTCATATGATCCATGGATACAAACACATCTTTAGGCAGATTGTGACATATGTTGGTCTATCTAAGCATGTCCATGAGCTTAAGTTTGACATTTCTGGGTCTAAATAGAATATTTCTTTGGCATCAATTTACTCCTTTCCTAAAATATAAAATCTACTCTGGGTATGTAATAAAAGTATGTTGTCTGCCAAGCCTTGTTGAAGGTGGAACCTTCTGAATCAGAAAGAAAGATCCTATCTAAGGTGTTTCTTACCAGAATTTCTTAATACCATTTTTCCTCTGGCAATTTAAATGAAATCAGAGAGGTACTAAACAAGTCCTGGAGAAAAAAACATTCAGGTCCTGTGCTTTAAACCTTGCCCCTGGCATGAGAATTTAAGGTTATAATGTCACCTAAGAGAGTGCTGTTTCCAGAGCTGATTTAGGTTTTCTCCATAGGCTTAAATTATAAGATAGCCTTTGTGAGGGAAATTGTACACAATTACACAATGAAACGCTATTAATTAAAAAACTACAGAATATTTTGAAGGTGAAAAATAAGTGCAATATTAGTTTAGCATAAAAGTGAAAGTTTAGGCCAAATAAACATAAACAACTCATTTAACATCATCATGTTAACACACAGCATAAAAGAGATGGTGTCTGTCTCTTTTCCTAGTGAAAAACAGAATAAAAATCGACTTGGGGGCTCCTGGCTGTTTTTGGACATTTGGAATTTTTTGAGCTTCTAACCATGGTCCTTTTATCTTTCTGTACTATTTACCTTGGTAAGGTCATTCTACAAAACTTCAATAAAGTCCTTACCTTTCCTCTGAGATACAGAACTAAATCTCCAGCTATAATAGGATATGTATACATGAATATTCCATGAGTCAATCAAACTTCAAATCTAAAACTATTATTTTTAACTTTAAACTTCATACTCCTTCTGACTTCTCTGTTTCTACATATGGCCTTTTATCCCATCTCTCTTGTTTTAAAAGCTAGAAGAAAAGAAGCATTTTTATTAAGTACCTTGTTTGGGTAAAGCACAAAGTACTTTACAAATATTATATCCCTTAATTTTCATAACCCTGGTAATTGGGTATAATATTATTGTTCTCATATTACAGTTGATAAAACTAAGTCAGGTGGCATCTAAGTTTAGACATGCTCCATCATCTCACAACTAGTACATGCCTAACACAGGATTCGATCATAGGTCTTATTGACTCCAGGGCCAGAATTCTATTCTCTGGGCCACCTAGATTCCTTTATTGGCATTATCTTTGATTCTTATCTCTTCTTTACCTCTCATTTCCAAATATTTACCAAGCTCTATACATTGTCCTTCAGCAATATTTCTTGCCATCATTCCATTCTTCCTAATCCAGGGTTTTTTAATCAGGGGTTCACAAATTCCTTTAAGGCCCAAAGATGGATTTTAATGCATAAGGTCTAGGGCAGTGATGGCTAACCTACAACATAGGTACCAAAGATGACATTCAGAGTGCTCTCTGGACATGAGGCTGTCCTCCCCAGCCCACCCTCCCAGAGCTCATTAATATAAAGGCAAGAGGGACTCCAGTGGAGCTGCTCCCCTACCCCTCTCCACCATGCCTGAAAACATTTTTATATCCCCTACCTCTCTGTCTAGCAGCCCAATAGGAGGAAACTGGGGGAAGGTGGGCAACTCACAGGCGGCAGAGCTGGAGGGGAGAGGAGTCCTCAGGCCACCCCCCTCCCTTTTTCCAAATGTACCTCTCATCACCCATCCCTCTGCTCAGCAGCCCTATGAAAGCACTTCCTCCCTCCCCTGCTGGGGTAATGGGGTGAGGTGCAGCATGGATCTCAGACTCTGGTGGGGGACTGGCATGGCAATCAGTCTAGGGGTTTGGGGTGGGGTGGCACTGGCACTCTATCTCTAAAAGGTTTGCCATCATTGGTCTAGGGGGAATCTGTGGATTTGTTTTTTTAAAATTAAGAATTATTTTAATAAATTTGTTTTCCTTTTAAATCTTAATTATTTTATATATTTAAAATATTCAGAAAAGAGGTTCATGAAATAAAAAAGGTTCAGAACTTCTAATCCCATTTGAACTATCTTAGAATAGATCTTCATTAATAGCTACCTAGAAAACAAATAAACAAAAAACTCCTCAGTAGTTAGAGCTATCTAAAAGTGGAAAGAGCTGACCAAAGAAGTTTATTCTCTGCTAGTGGTTCCCAAACTTTTTGGCCTACCACCCCCTTTCCAGAAAAAATATTACTTAGCCCCCTGGAAATTAATTTTTTTTAAAATTTTAATAGCAATTAATAGGAAAGATAAATGCACCTTTGATCATCACTGCCCCCCTGGATCGCTGCAGCACCCACAAGGGGGCGGTGGCACCCACTTTGGGAATTACTGTTCTATGCAGAGGTCTCCAAGAAAAAGCTGGTAGGTCATTTGTTGTATACTTGGTGAAGAGAATTATTGTCCAGAAGCAGATTGAAGTTGATGATCTTTGGTATTCATTCCAACTATGATATTCTGTAATTTGGATTCATTCACTCTTTGCTCCTCAGTTGAATAGTGCCTGGAAATGATGAATGAGTATGCCAGTGCCAGTACTATACAGCCTGAACACATATTTTTCCCTAAATATAATTGAGCAATGTGTGAGGAATGTGCATAGAATGAATGCTAAATATTTATACTTAACCTCCCAAATGATTTCAAAGCTTGTTCAGAGACCAAGAAAACATATCTGAAAAATTTCCAGCTTAAAAAAAAAGTAATTGCACATTACAAAATGTATTTGTTGCAGAAAAATACCTTTCATGATATTTTTAGAAAAATTTCCCCAAATATCTTGTCCAGAAAGTAAGCATTTGGTAGCCCTTTTAGAAATACACTATAATCATAGGCAAAATCTATTGAAGAATGGAGACATCATTAGCCTTTTTCAGAGTAACCCCATTTGGCTTGTTTCTACAGGAAGATTGGCTGCTTTGGGCCTGAGGGTGTAATTCTGTATTTCTTCTTCTTAATGGAGACACCTACCCAAGATAGTCTTTAGCAATTCAGTATAACCACAACTGAATGCCCTAGAAAAACTGCCAATGAACTGAAGTCAGGTAGAGGATACTTTTAGACTCCTGAGTGGGTTAATCATATTTAGTCAAGTTACTTGGCTTTCATTTTCCAGGACAGAGCAAATCTCAGAGCAACCCCTTGGAGTAATGGAGTTGAAAACATAAGCTATTTTTATGTCATATAAGATCAAACGTAAACTAATAAGGAAACATGAAATAAAGGGGGGAAAAGTCTCCTTCAGGAAGTAAATTCTTTCAAAATACCCAAGACCAAGAAATTTATGTATCCCATTTTCAAAAATAGCCCAATACATTTGAAGGATAATAATTATGACTGGCCCAGAAAGAATAGTATTATTTTTGCTTTTCTATTTCTGCCTCAAAGTAGCTACTTCTTTCTTCAAAAAATCAATATTTTTTTTTAAAAAGAAACATTCTGTGACATGAAATCAGGGATGCCTATATAACTTGAATTTTATTTTCATAAATGAAGGAGTTTATGATAAAACTATTTTTTCATAAAAAAAAAACAGTCTTTAAAAAACCATCACCAGGTGATGGAGTACTATATTCATACATTTTACCATGCTTACTGACATGAAATATCTTTACCATTATATACAACAGAAATTTCAGGCCCTATTTTAAGATTTAAAAAAAGCAAATGAAATGTTGATATGCAAGAATTCTTGAAGCTTATCATCTCCAGTGCATATATTTCTCTTACTTGGCTTTGAGGTTTTGGAAATATGGATATCTCAGCTGTCAAAGATTTTTATTGAGAGACCAGTAGCATCAGTCAGAAGAAAATAGTTTTGGTTGTAGGAATTAATGTGAGTAATTTGACCACAGGAACTTCCCCTTGACTCAGAATTTACCCATTTTGTCTCCCACTGCAGCCTCTAGAATCAGCAAAGGAACATTAGGGCTGCCTGGGTCATAAAAAGGAAATCTCTATAAAAGATGAGCTTTGGGAAATATAATGGAAACAAGGCCTTCAAGAAGTTTACAAAGTAGGAGGTATCGCTCTTTATCAGGATTTGAGGTGTAGAAAAAGGGTCAAAGTCGAGCTATAAATTCAAGCCTGCTTGTGGGATTGTAAGCATTTCATTACTTTCCCCATCTATAAAGACCTAACAACTGCCAAATCTTGCAAAGAAATAGAACACAAGAGCCATAGCAAGGTAAATGTGCCTCAGGAAAATGATTGCAACCTAGATCATAATAGAATTCAATCCAAAATACATTCATTAAGTACCTACTAGATATAAACTGGGGACACAAACAGGAAACAATGCCTTGTCCTCAAGGACCGTACATTCTCCTGAGATAAAAATTGAAAGTACATACAAATATATATGTAAGAAGGAAATCTCTTGACAACCAAAGCCTTGCTAGACAATCAGTTATTTTCTTTTCTACAATTGAGAAATACTGTATAATGTTAAGTCAGTAACATCAGTATATCACTTTAGCCATTCTCAAAAAAAAAAAAAAATACCATTAGGATTCATTTGGAAAATATTTTAAAATGAAAAGCCATTAGTTATATATAGTTGAAAGAACTGATCAGGTCTGAATATTTATGTGTTTGGGTATGTTTATATGCACAGATATATACAGATATATCTGTGCATATACAGATATATGTTAATATACATAGATATATATGTATACATACATATATCTAAAATCCCTAAATTGTTAGAATATTCCTATTTTCCTCAGTTGTCTTCCTCTTTTTTCCTTCCTTTCTTGTTCCTTCCCTCCATTCCTTTCTTGCTCTCTCTTTCTTATTTTTCTCCACCCACCCCACTTTGATATTTTTAGAAAAGCCTTTCAAAATGTCATGTAACATCAATTCATCTATCTCATGGATTTTCAGACAAGTTAGGAAGTATGTTTTGTCTTTCTGAAGTAGAAAGTGGTTATCATGTTATTTTCATGGTTTTGGTCTTCAACATACTCTCCCCTATCTATCAGTAATCTCACTTTGATTGAGCTCTCTTTTGCTCTTCCTCCCCCAAAAATAATAAAAGCAAAATTCTGTTTAGGAAAAAAAATAATCTGTCATCTTTCTGTCAACATTCCTTATTTTACTGAAGTGAATGGATTCCATTTTTCTTAGAATATACAAATATACATAAAATATATATACATGGACAGACACATTCTGATCTCTGGGCAGAACTTAAATATTAATTTTCATTTTTCTTTTTTCCAAATATAGACCAAGGAAAAATAATTTTAATAAATACATAAACTTAGCCCAACCTGCAAGGAAAACTAATAATCTAAATGATTAATTTTCAAATTACTTCTTTAGATTATAATCTTTAATAAGGATTTACAAATTAGAAAGTATTTTTTTCTCTTTAAATTGTATCTCTCCACTTATAGCCCATATCAGAAAGGTGATTATAGGAAGAATGTTATTAACTAGCTTTCTGCTAATTGGCAGCATTTTAGTTGTATAGTGCTACGTTTTGCAGAAATACAACATTGATCTCACTCAACTGTTATTCTGTTCAAGCTCAGAAAGCATAACTAATAAGTTTGTCCCAATCAGTAAATCAAATCAGTGTTTTGTAGAATTTCCCTGTTAATGTTATACTTTTTTTCTATTTATAGGTTGAGGCATAATTTCTGTTAGTTTCATTTGGGGGTTCAGCTAAATTTCCAGCCCACAGTTAGTCCTTTGTGATTTTTGTTTTGTTATGCATTTTCATCAGGGTGAAATAAAGGCCACTATAATTGTTACACTCAGTTACTCTGATAGTTTAAACAGGCACTGAAACTTTTTTACCTGAATTTATAGAGTCTTAAGACATCAACTCCACTGAGACCTCCAGAGGAAGCATTGAACAAAAAGAAAAATGCTAGAGTTCCCAAGAGCTTATTGGGTGGGAGCAAAACAAGCCAAATAATAATTTGCCAAAGGGAGAGGAATTGTCTACCTCAGGGGTCAGCAACTTAGGGCTCTCAAACCATATCTGGCTCTTTTGAGGGCCAGATATGGCTCTTTCTGCGGGAGCCATAAAGTCAATTTTTTTTTCAGGCGCTGTTACAGGAGCGTGCACTGTTACAAGAGTGCGCACTGTGAGCACTGTACGGTGCTCATGAAATTAGATTTTTAAAAATGTGGTGTTTATGGCTCTCATGGCCAAAAAGGTTGCTGACCCCTGGTCTACCTTCTTGAGTTCAGTCTTTATAAATCTAGAGTTTGGTGTATTGGGCCATAGATAATAGAGGTCCAGTTGGGGGGGCAGGGAAGGACTTGATAGTATTTAGCATAAATTTTTGCATTTACAAGTGAGAAAATTGAAGGACATATTCCATATGATTAGTGACAGAACTACGTGTAAAATTCAAGCCTCTCAATTCTCAATTCAGATTACTGAGTCAAAGAAGAACCAATAACTAGAGTGAGGAAACCAACTCCTGGATGTGCCCCTTTGACTATCCTTTCTCTCAGCTTCTTCATCTGGAAAATTCAGCTAGTACCTACTCTACTTATTACACAGGGCTCTTAGAAGATCTGATGAGAGGAACCATGCTATAAAACTAGTCTAGAGTAGGATCATTGATTTAGAGCTAGAAGGGAGTTCCATCAAGTTCAATGCCATCATTTCATAGTTAAGAAATTCAGCCAAATGATTTGTACATTGCTTGTAGGTAGCTAAGGTGGGATTTGTACTTAGATCTTCCTAACCCCAAATCCAGCATTCAATCCATGGTACCACCTACTTGCCTAAAATCATGGGTACTATAATGGTTAGAATGGGTGGTCACCAAAAACAGTAATTAACCCTTAAGTCACAAGACTGTTAATAGCTAGATTTATCAGTAAGAAAAAAAATAAGAGAGAAATATAGACAGGAGGTAAATAATTTCCTAGCCTAATAATCCAGAGCCTAAAAACTCAGTGTCTGTCTCCAAATCTCAGCTTCTGGAAATAACACCTTCCTCCACACCCACACCCCACCTACACTTATACCCACACCTACACTTATACCTACACTTATACCTACACTTATACCCACACCCACACCCACACACCTCATCCTCCCAGCTTCCTGCAGGGTCTTATCATATAAATCCTTACTACACTCACTAGCTCTCTTATATCACTCCCCAGGAACCAATCACAATTCCTCAATTAGTGTGAAGATAGGATTAACTCTCCCCTTGTATATTTTTAGCTAATCAAATCAAGAATTTAAAATACCCCTACTTAACCCTAAATAAGACAGTTCAGGAGTCACTTACTAGAGTAAGCTCATACCTCCTCTACTGCCTTCCTCCTCCCCCACTCCTTGGGTGCTAGGCAAATTGAAAGGCTGCCATTGGTTTCTGTGAAGAAGGGGGAATGATAGGAAGTGACAGGAATTGACTTGGAAAAAAAGGAGCATAAAAAGAAGAGACCATGATGGTCTAGAGGCTTTTCCTTCCTGGCTTCTGGAGAGATTGGTTTCTGAGATTCATTCCCTTCCTGGAGTTTGGAGTGAGTAGCTGAGATTCCTGCCTTGGCTTTGGAAGAGGCTGTGGTGGTGGAACTCTGGCTGAAGACACTATGGGGACCTCTGGCTGAGGATTACTGGGAAATCCACATGGAGGCAAGGGATTTAAGGAAGCCCATGCTAGGGATGAGCCTGGCTTCTCAGGAGAAGGGCTGGTAGGCTTATTAGAATTTGTCTCTTTACATACATTTTTTCACTTTCGCTCTTCCTACTTCTTTGTAAATAAAGCTGCTAAAAGTCATTTTTTGACTTAAGCTGTAATATTTTTAAATTGGTGACAATTACTTTAGAATTCTCATATTTAGCATAAAAATCTAAATTTAAATTCTTACATTAGCCTGGCATAACCTAGTGGGGCAGTGCCTGTGGGATCAACTCCCTGGTTGCTGATTGACCCAAATTCAAAACAAATGGAAGGGAAGTCCATATCTCTGATTGATTAAATCAAAATACAAATTCCCTTCTCACAGTACTATTTATGGAAATGTGTTTTTCTTACTTCTAAAAATAATAAATCTGTTTTCCTTGAGCTACCTTACTATACAGATTCATTAGACATAGACTAAACCAGGTTATAGGAAAGAGCCAATTAAAAGGCTGCAATGAGCCCGGAATTTTGTTCATATCCAGAAGTCTTTTTTAAAGTATTGCTCAAGGGGGCAACTGGATAGTTGGGTAGCTTAGTGGATTGAAAGCCTGGCCTAGAGTTGGTGGATCCTAGGTTCAAATCTGGCCTCAGATACTTCCTAACTATGTAATCCTGGGCAAGTCACTAAACCCCATTGCCTAGCTTTTACCACTCTTCTGGCTTAGAACCAAAACATATTATTGATTCTAAGGTGGAAGGTAAGGGTTTAAAAAATTAAAAAATTAAAAATATTAAATAAAATCTTGCTCACTTCTAGAGGCTTCATGAAGTTTGCTGGCTGACCCTTACGAGTGGAATCAGCCTAAGCCACTTAAATCAACTTTATGGTCAGCTTTTGCTACCAAACATCCTGAAATCTCCTACCTCTGTGTTCTATCTATCTCTGGAAGAAAATGCTCATTTTCTACTCCCAAATCCTCTCAATACCTCTCTTTGTGGCATGTAAGATAAATTGTCTCTACCCCTCTCAAGCTATGGGATCTCTGCTTTGAATGTCTACTGATTTGCATGTCTATACTTTCCCTTTTAATAAATAACCCTTTTAACTCAACCAGGACTCCTCAATATTTGAGAAATGGGTTTTTCTCATTTTACATGTTCAAGATTCTTTCACTAACTAGATGTATGATGCTGAATAAGTCATTTAACATCCCTGAAACATTGGCTTTCTAACCTATAGAAAGTGGATATGATTAAGTATCTAAGATCATCTCAGACTCTAAAGTATTATCATTCTATTTTCATGATTTTTGAAAAGTTTTGTATGTTATACAATATTAATATAAGAAATTATTATTATAGCTAACTCTATCCCAACCCTCACCTAAGGCTTACCTTGAGGTTGCTATAGCAAATGTTTAAATGCATCCATCTGGAGGTGAGATATCTGTGCCCATATTTGGATAAAGCTATCAAAAGAACAACATTTCTTCTGAATTAAGATTTAACTACAAATCCCTCCTCCATTTATAGTTAAGAAAATGTCAGGGTAATATGTACACATGGATCCAAGACATGAAAAATGGCCAATTTATTATGTGACCTTGGGATGAACATTATGTGACCTTCATTGGATGTAAGTTTTTTCATTTGTAAAATGCAGTTAATAATACTTGTATATCCAGCAACAGACTGTCATTTTTTGCTTGAGTGCCACCCTGGGTATGTATAGAGAAGCTAAACATCACCAGTAGTCTGTTCACTAGCTATTAAATCTCTTGGTCATATGTAGTGGCTAGGTGATACCTTAGATAGAGTCAGGAAGGACCTGGGTTCAAATTTGACCTCAGAAACTTATTAGCCACATGCCCCTGAGCAAGTTATTTAACTTCTGTTTGCCTCAGTTTCCTCAACTGTGACTTTATCCACAAGTGATGATATAGCACCTACCTTACAGGGGTTTAGAGGAAGTTTTAGCTTGATGCTTGACACAAAACAAGTACTCTATAAATGTTTATTCCCTTCCTATTGTGAGCTCTTAGAAAGAAAACCTCCCTCACAGGACTACTATAAGAGATTTAAATTGTAATGTTCTATAAAATGAGTCATTATTAGCTTGATTGAATAATAATTAAATGGCACATACTGAGAACTTAATTCACTTATTGTCTATATTTGAAGATTTTTATCACCTACTTTTTTTCTTCTAGTCCATGCCGACAATAATGAACAAAAGTGAATATTTTCATGGTTTTGTAAAAAATCCAAACAACCTTCCTAAAGTTAGAATTTTTGTATTTGAAAGTCTCTTATGATAGTTTATACAAAACAGGAGTTATCTGTGGATTTGAGGAAAATTAATATCATTTATGCTGCAGTATTTAATAACCAACATTACTTTGTAATCCAAATTTCCTTCATATTTTTGTCAGACCCCATTTCTGAAGGGCAGGTAGCCCCCAAGGAATCCCTCTGCTCATTAACCAGCTTAGTCTGGGCCCTTTTCCCAAGTGAGACCCTTGCTTCTCTTTACCCTTTAAGCAATGATCAAGGCCCTCTCCAGGGGACAAGTTGCCTATCTTTAACTTTCTAATCAAAATTAAGAGTGGGCATTCTTTTCCAGGGATGAATGGAACAAGGAAGTAGGATGTTTCAGGATGTTTGGTAACCTGGAAAAATACAGAACCACCAAAGCAGTTACAAAAGAAAATGTCATTAATCAGGACAAGGGAGGCAATGCTCTTATGGCCAACACACAGAGCCAAAACACAAACTGAACTAAGCCAAGCTCTAGGACTCTGAGAACACTGTCTCCAGGAAAAACCGCCAATAATGGGAATTCCCACTGAACAGTAGAACTAAGGGTCTTATATATACATTAGGGAATATAGGAAAAGGACATTGATTGGTTTACAAAGTGTCTTTAGAAAGAGGATGTCACCAGAGGCTAGAATACCTGGCTTGGCCTAGATACAATAAGAGAAACTAAAAGTTCAAAAAGAATACTTTAGATAATATCTGCTAATCCTATCTAGGGTCGTCACTGGGTAGCTAAATGTTTTATAAAACCAGGTTGTCAGAGATAACCTAGTTTGTAAGGGGATGACCAAACTGGGAAACCTGATTGAAAACACTTGTTTTTCTAGCCAGATTGCTAAAGGCACCTGGGACTCATAAAGGAACAAGCAGTCCTTAAGTGCCCCAGAGGGGCATAATCAGCCATATCTGAAGGTCCTCCCACTTTCTGTAGCTAGAGAGGAATCCTTTTACCTGAGGATTAGTCTTGACCACCCAAGTATGAAGTAATAAGTAAGAGCTGCTAGCCACTGACATACCTCCTCATTAAAATGTCCAGCAATCACAATTTCTTTGCCTTTGCCAGGTGAGATCTGAATGATGACTGTCTGGCCAGTCACCAGAAAGACTTGCTTAGGTTTCAAAAACCCTGCCAGCTCTCAGTGTTTTGTCTTTTTTTACACAAATGAAGGCACACCAAAAACTCATTTTGAAGTGCCCGGAGTCTGATCCCCAAAAATGGGTCTTAAAAACCAGCAATGCAATATGCAATGGGACTTTATTGTCTTAGCTTAAGCTAAGGGACTCATGCCACAAGTCAGCATTGACCCCTAGCTGTGGGGGAAGCTGAATAGTTAAGGATGGGCAGGTAGGGGGGTGGAGGGCAGGACCTTGGGGGATAGGATGTCTGCAAGGCTGGAATTCCTGCAGATAAGAGGGATGTCTGCAAGGTGGAAGTTCCCACAGATAGGAAGGATGTCTGCAAGGCAAGAGTTACTGCAGGTAAAGGTGTTTTATTATGCAGGGACCTGGAGACTAAAAGGTCCTTTTCACTATAATGACATACAGGGGTCTGGATTTTTAATTCTGACTCTTTCTAGGTTCTACAATTTATGAATAGTTTTGATCCCCTATTAATAAACTTTTATCTTGGTCATAAAATTGCTTCAGTTTACCCTTTTGTTAAATTTCACTGAAGACAGATTCTACTTAGGCATTGTATATTTGTAGGGCCTATGCAATACCTATTGAAGAAATAAAATTGTAAGTAAATGAAGCAACAATAGAATAAGTCCATTGTTTATTATTATTTTTGACTTTGTCCTTTTGCTTCCAGCTCTTAGAATAGTGCCCTATCTGTATTTGTTACCTAATGAGTAATTATCAGATTGTATTACATGAAACTGGTGTGGTATTGGAAACTTTCATCTGAGACTTGGGCAAAAGTGAATGCAACATTTTCCCTAGACTTTTCCAAGTCTGTTTGGGGCTCTAGCTCCTTAGTATGTTCACATATCCTTTATCTCAAATGGGAAATTTGATTTAATTAACATCTATTGGGAGCTTTTTCTATTCAGAGATCTGCATTAGATACTTGGGAATAATAAGGAACAACAAGGAACAAGAGGATAATGCACAAATACAGATACCTCTATTACACTTTAACATATGATAAGTTAATTGGAGGGGGCCAAAACAAAACTCCTTGATGTCAGCTGAGGAAATGGTCTTTACTAATTAATTAGTGAGATGTAGTGAGCCTGTGTGAGAAGGGAATCAAAACAAAACTTATTATCTTTTCCTTAAAGCCTTCCCTCTTCCAAGATTCCCTATGTTCTATTGCTGGTCATCCAGTCTTTCAATCTTAAGTCATCCTAGACTCTTCTTTTGCCTTCACCCAGTACATCTTATTATACTGCTAATTGCTATTTCTACTTTCACAACACCTATTAATAGATAATATTCTTCTCTTCACTCAGTCATAAACCTTTTACAGATGCTGATGGTCTCAGAACTCAATTTCGGCAATCATTTTCTGGTGGCTGCTTAAAGTCTCTTTCCCCTCCAATCTATCTTCCACTCAACTGCCAAAGTGATCTTTGTCAAGGGAAGGTCTGACCAGAGTTCTATCCTACTCGATAAACTTCAATGACTCTCTATTACCCAGAATCAAACATAATATCTTCTCTTTGCACTTAAAATTCTTGACTACCTTTAAGGGGAAAATAGATTTTTGGGTTTTAATTATTTAATTAATAACTAATTAATTTAATTTTGATATGTAAGTGACAGGAGCAGACTGCCTGCCTTGGTTAGTACCTGGAGCCCAGTTCCTGATAGAATTCTGTGGTGGTGATAGGAGTTGCAGCTTTCCAACTATCACTTGGTCTCTGGGGATAAGGGAGGTCCTGGAGGCTGCCTTTCTGTCTCTTTGCTGGTGTTCTCTTTGCTGCCCAAGGAGGTGGCACAAACTTTGGCTCATGGAAATTCCTCGAACCAGAGTGGCAGATGTGGAAAGAGGAGGAAGTTGGAAGTTTTGGGAAGAGCTGTGAAAAGAAGGATCTACAGTTTAAAGAAGAAAATCTGGGTTTTTGTTCCTCTATGATTACAGAGTTGAGCAGCCTGGGCGTTGCCTTTTCAGGCCTGAAACCACTAGGCCAAAACCTTGACTGACAGGATGTTGGAAACCTAACTGAGACACTAGAAGGAGGCAATACTGAATGATATATTATAATAATAATTAGAAATAGGCTTAGTTAGTTAGAAATTGGGTAAGTTAGTAGTGAGAGCAGGTCCAATTTTTACTGGATGGAAGAAGATCCTGTGAGGGACTTTGAGTTGGGTTGGTTGGAGGCACAAATCCATTAGTATTTAGAGATCTGTTCTGCTTTTACCTTTCCATTAAACCTTTCAATCCTTATAACCTTAATAAAGGGAGGTTTGTTATTAACCACTGTCTCCACTGTTTCATCAGCCTAAATCCCTAAAGAAGTCCTCACTGTTCTTCCCAGCTTATTTCAACTTTCCTTACAAAGTTAAACCAACTGGCCCTTCTTACTACAAACAGCTTGTGCAGAGGGAATTTCCTCCCTTACCCCTCCTGGATTGCCAACCAGGTCCATCTCATTATGTACATGATAAAAGGGTTTGGGTGGAGCCCACCTAGGTCTTTTTGGCTAACTACCTCCCAGAGCAAGGAGGAGAAAGGACAGATGGAGAATCCAAAGGATGAGTCACAAGTAGTCAGACTTTAGAGTAAGAAAGGGACTTTAAAATCTATGCTTATTTATCTTTTCTATTTCAATGATTATTCATAAACTTTATAGAAAATAAGAACATGGCAGAGATTCATTTTTAAACATAACAAGCTATAACCCCAAATTAACAACACTGCCTAGTCCATCCCTACCTTTCTAGTCTTCTTATGCTCTGCTCCCTTTGACATTCTTTATAATTCAGAAACACTAATTTTCTTGTTCCTCATGCATAATCATATCCCATTCCCTGACTCTACAAGTTTTCGTGTACCTGGGATGCTCTTCTTCATCTCTGCTCAAATTTTTTTCTACCTTCCTTAAAGACTCAACTCAAATCTCACTTTCTACAAATGTTTTCCTTGTTAGATTTCCTCCCATTTATTGTATATATCTATAGACATGTATTTCTTTATTTTTTTGTATACGTAGTTGTTTTCATATTGTCTCTCAATTAAAATATGAGCTACTTGAATGAAAGTTCTGTGTTTTTTTAAACTTTCTTTGTATTGTTAGCACAGGTCCTGGTCTTAATTACTTGTTGACTTACTGACATTTGAGTTGGGCATTAAAGGATAGGTACAAATTCACCAGACCCAGAAGGAGGAGGGAGATCATGAGATCATGCCAGGCAAAAAGGTGTACTTTCCTATGAGACTTAATTTGTTGCAGACTCCATACCAAACCTAATCTAAAAGCCAGCAAAAGCTTGGGACAGGATAATAATGCTTCCTTTGGGATTCAGGCTTTTTCACTTCATATCATAGACAGTTATCCTTCACAAAGATAAAGAGAAATTGGATTCTACAAGCATACATACAAAACAACTATTAAGGAAAGAAAAATGAATGCTTTAGATTAACTCAGTAATTTTTTAAAAGGTGGTTCTGTATGAAATGATTCTTCCTGGCTGTTGTTCCTGCCACTGTGGTGGCTTTTTCTTTTCTTTTCTTTCTTTTCTTCTTTTTTTAAAAATCTCACTGATTGTCATTAATGGCTCCAGTGACACTTGGACCATTTTTACTATCTATAAGCCACAAAAGGGTATTTAAAAACAAAACAAAATGAAAAAGAACATTCCTGGCTTAGCCAGCCTCTCCCAGCTCTATATTCATTGTTACATGTTTGATATCAAAGCCACACAGGCAGGGGTTCAAAAGGGGATATCCCTGACAGCTGTGCGACTTCGAACTCTGCCTGTCTTGTGTCCAAATGCTTTTTAAAGTAAAGTAAGACTAATGGTATCTGAAATCCAACGCCTGAATTTTATTGAGTCAGCCGAGTGTGAGGCCTAATTCATTATTTTACCATTTCAAGTACATGACTAGATAGTGTCCTCCCCCTAACTGATGCAGGGACAGGGAATGGAGGTCAATAGCCTGTCTTGTCCTTAATGACGGATTTAACACCTCATACACATCGCTATCTCTGGAACACCTTGTATTCATTTAATGGTCTGTCTTAAAACTAACTTGGAATTCATTTCAGTTAAAGAAAGTGTCCTGGATTTTGGATTTCAAGAACCTGTGTTTGTACCTGGACTATGCTTTTAATGACCTTGGGGATGTTAACTTAATATCTTTTGGACTACTAATTGTTTATTCATCTCCGTGTAAGGAGGCTGGGTCTCCCAGAAAAACTGAAGATATTCTGAGTCTATATGTTGTATCCATAGCATCTAAATCCTATTGATGTAGCTATTCTTTCTAGATTTTTTTCTGGACTTTTTCTAGAAGGAAGACACTAATAAGCTATCATTTATTAAGATAATAAAATTAAGAGAATTATTAAGACAATTAAGATAATAATCTCATATTAAATAATTATTAAGGAAATATTGAGATAATAATGTTAGCATAACAAAAATATAAGCAAGGTGGAAATATTAATAGAATATTTTCCCATAAACCTCTAGATCAGTAGTTCCCAAACTTTTTTGGCCTACTGACCCCTTTCCAGAAAAAAAATATTACTTAGCTCCCTGGAAATTAATTTTTAAAAAAATTTTAATAGCAATTAATAGGAAAGATAAATGCACCTGTGGCCATCACCGCCCTCCTGGATCGCTGCAGCACCCACCAGGGGGTGGTAGCACCCACTTTGGGAATCACTGCTCTAGATGATCTCCACCTTTGTACGAAAGAGTAGACATACATAAGAATTACCCATTGGGGATTATGTACCCAAGAACATGAGTGACCAGGGCATATTACAGGTTCATCGATATCTTTTGACACTATCATTATACATCTCTGCTGTGAATACTCATCCCTGAGTATTAAATGACTGATGTTCCATACTGGGTGTCATGGTAAATCCACTCTCCTTCTCTCTCCTTCACCCAACCTTTCTAGATATGATGTTCTTACTTCAGGCTTCTATAGTCTTATGGGGAAACACTTGTGGGTAACTTAAATATTATTGGGTTCAGAGAAAGGGGAGAAGGAGAACTGTTTGTACAGGGATAATAGACTGGAAATAACAAACTGGGGAAACACAAACCCCACCAAAGTACAAGAAATGGGAAATTATGGATTGGCAGTTGATACCAACTGCCGCCACAGATCCACCTAGCCTGGGAGTCTGTGAAACTAACAAGTGAGTAGACTGGGACCAAAGAATTATAAAAATACACGTTTAATACAGACTATAGGGTTAGAGATGATGGGAGAAGTCACACTTAACCTAAAATACTAAGGATCAAAATCAGGGTTAAAAGTTGAAGATCTGGGAAATCCCCACACTATACTAAGCAGGCAGCTGAGACACAAGGGATAAATGGGATCTCACGTAGATGGTCAATAGGTCTTGGTCAAAAGTAGTGTAAGTATACTCCAAGAGCACAGGAACCAGCTGAATAACTCTTCAGAGAAAATCAGAGAGATTGACTTTGCTTGTCCACCAAGAAAGTCAGAAATCTCAACCTCTACTCCTCAATCCTGGCAGTTGTAAGGTGCCAGGTATTGCTTTTAGATACCCAAAATCCACAGGTCTCTCAGGTCAAAGTTTTCACAACTTCTTCAAAACCCAAACTGCCTTTTTGAGAGAGTCCACTGTGTTCCATGTTGGAATCTCAGCTCTTGCCTGTCTATTTAAGCTTCCAAAATGCTTTAAAATCTATTTCCCTTTTACAATAGTCCTCACCTCTGATCTTCAATGATTTTTTTCTTCCCCAAAAGGAAATCAGCTCTATAATCTCTTTTACTTTTTTGTTTGCTTTGCTTGTTTGATTATAATCTAGAGCAGTGATGCACAAATTTTTTTTTTTTAAATAAACCCTTACCTTCTGTCTTGGAGCCAATTCAATACAGTATATTGGCTCCAAGGCAGAAGAGTGGTAAGGGCTAGGCAATGGGGGTCAAGTGACTTGCCCAGGGTCACATAGCTAGGAAGTATCTGAGGCCAGATTTGAACCTAGGACCTCTCATCTCTAGGCCTGACTCATAATCCACTGAACTACCCAGCTGACCCCAGCAAACTTTTTAAAGAGGGAAAGGAAAGGAAATGCTCATCTGTCAGTCTATTTCTAAGGCAACTTTTTCGAAGATTCATTGTATTTTATCCTACTCATTGTATTCAGCAGATTAGGAATAATGTCCTGTGGCTGGATAGAACATTTCAGGGGGGCCAAATCTGGCCCCCTTAGGATATCCAATCCATAGTCAAGACCTGTGTCTTGTAGGGTCCTAAAAACCCTCTTCTGTCCTCTGAGGACTTCCCTAGAGCAGACTCTTAAGACCTCACACCTTGACTGTGTCAGTGGTCTGCTGGTTGGTTTTCTTGCCTCAAATCTGTCCCTTTTCCAAGTTATCTTCTACTTAGCTGCTAAACTGAACTTCTTAGAGTTGAGGTCTACTCAAATTATTCCTCCACTATTCAATAAACTCTAGAAGTCCCTTATCATCTCTAGCATCATACATAAAACCTCTGACTTAAACTTCTTCATAATTTGGCATTTTACCACTTTCCAATTTTCTTACACCAAAGTCCTTTGTATTTGGAATGTTTTTACTGGCTGTTCCCTATGCAAGGAAATGTCTCCCTCCTCATATCTGCCTCTTCCTTTATCCTTAGCTTCTTGAAAGTGAAGAAGGATGGTTTCCAGTATGAACTTTATCTAGACCAAAGGGCTGGTCAGGACCTCAGGTGGTTTCCCAATGGTTTACAATATACTGACAGTCTGGATAAGAACTTTCCTGGGATGATGTAGAGATAAGAATGACCTGGGACAATGTTGAGATAAGAAGATCCTGGAGACTGATTAAGCCCACCAAGATTCCAACTCCTATCCCTTCCCCCATTCCAGTTACTTTAAAAGAACCCTGCTGGTGGCTCAGGGGTGGAATGCTACTTTACAGCTTTCCCCTGGTGCACCAGCTCAATAAATAGACCTCCTTGTGTATTGCAGTGTAGGTCTCAGTTTGTTGGGTGGGCTCACAAGCTTCATCTTAAATCTTACCTTCTATAAGAAGACTTCACAATCTGATAATGCTGGTTCCTTCAATTTTTTAATATCTCCAATTTATACTGTATATATCTTGTTTATAATATTCTTAGCATAGTATCTGACACATAGTAGGTACTTAATAAATGCTAGCTGGATGACTGACCACTCACCTATCCAAAATAATGAAAAAGATCAGCTACAGTCTATCCATAATAAGAACAGTCTGTTGGTTCTCTGATATGCAGAATTGGGTAGCCATTTTTCTGGGTGTGCAAGTTTGCAGTTGCCACTTTGGAACACAGAACCTGGCAGAGCACCCAGGGCATGTGCTAGGGTGACAGTTAAGGACATGGTATAAAAGGGGCTCCACAAACCCCTGGGAGCTTCACTTCCCTCTCTCATCTTGAGGGCTAAGGAGGAAGGTGGTTTGGGCTCAGGGTGGTTTGGGAGTTTCTAGTTAGGCAGGCAGGGACATATTCCATTGCTAGTCAAATTCAATACTTCATTGGTCTAGTCAAGGCTAATGTCAAAAGCAACTGTTATGAGCAGCTAAGAGGGCCTAGGCAGATGATGATGATGGAATATGAATAGTGTGAGAGACCTTAACCTGGGCTGAATGTGCATTTAGATTAGTTCCCACACCAGCAGGGTTAGGTCTCCTTTAAGCCCAAGATTCTCTGCCAAAGCCCCAGGGGCCTTAGAACCAATCCAGCCAGGCATTTTGAAATGTCTCCAGGAAGTAGATTGAGGGTTTCTGAAACCTTAAATTGATGATGGATAAACCTGGCTTGGAAAGGCTGGACCAGATAATGATGTCAACTAGATCTGACTGTTAAATGACTATTTGCTGTTGGTAAGGTAAGCAATGGCTCCAAGAACGTTTAGGCTTTAGGGTTTAAACTGGGTTTATTTAAAACCAAACTGAGGGCAGGTAAGAGGAGTAGGAAGATGGGTGAAAAGAAACCCTAAAGATCTTGCCTAAGTTCTTGTTGTTAAATAAATCTTCAAACACAAGTTAAAGTTCCTAGGTGCAGAGTATGAGAAAGCCTTGAGGGCACTTCCCAACTATGTTGCTCTGTAGCTCAGCTGACAAGCCCTTGGGTCAGATGCTGCTGTTCTTGGCTGTAGCTGTAGTCACTAGCTTGTAATGCAAGGTTGTTGACTATGCCAATGAAGTATTAAATTTGGCTAGCAATGGAATATGTCCCTGCCTGCCTAACTAGAAACTCCCAAACCACCCTGGGCCCAAACCACCTTCCTCCCTAACCCTTGAGATGAGAGAGGAAAGTGAAGCTCCCAGGGGTTTGTGGACCCCCTTTTATACCATGTCCTTAACTGTCACCCTGGCACATGCCCTGGCTACTCTGCCAGGTTCTATGTTCCAAAGCGGCAACTGCTAATTTGCACCCCCAGAAAAATGGCTACCCAACTATGTATATCAGAGTTTACAATTCTCTCATTTCCCCAAGTTCCAATTTATTTACAGACAGTTCTTCATTTTAACCAGCATTCCCCTCTCAAACTATTTTTGGAAGTTATATTCCAACAAAATGCAAAAGGTTGTGTCCATCTAAGGGACCTCGCTTTCCCTCTGTTCCTCAGAGACTTTGTGATATTATGTCCATGGCAAATGATAAGATTATAATGACTAAGTAAATGTATGATGAGCCCATCAACCTTTTCTGAACATTTATTCTCAGTTCCTACCTTTGACATCCAAACGTGGCCAGAAACTAACCTCACAGGATTTAAGCCACTCTTCATGTAAAATGAGAGGTTTGGTCTACGTAGTCTCCATGGTCTCTTGCAGTTCTAAATCCTATAAAACATTTATTGAGTGTTTAGTATGAGCATAACACTATTTTCCTCAGCCATGAGAAGAATTTTAAAAAGCACAGAAGCTGCATTCTCTTTGCTGAGGGAATTTCTGATGTTAATGAGAAGACAAGAAGTATGTATATTAAAAAGTTAAGTTATGATCCAAGGTATTATATGACTGAATAACAAATCAGTGGTAAGACTGTAAACTATGTAGTCTGAGAAAGATGCATAGGGACTAGGTTTTAGAAAGTTTAACAAAGGAGTCTGCATTTTCTCTTATGGGCATTGAGATGCTACTCATGAGTTTTTTTCTTCTTTTTCTTTTATAAAGGAGTGATGCAGTCTATCTTGTTACTTAAAAAAATTATTTTAGCAGAGGATGGATTTAAGAAAAGGAAAGGTCATGGCATGAAGAACAATTTGGAGGTTATCACAATAGAAGTGATGATCTATCAAAGTTTTTGATACTTGTTTGCATTTTGAAAAAAAAATATTCTATCCCCAGGAGAAGTCATAATTTAAACCATTATCAGTAATTTGTAGCTTATAGAGTGAATAAAGTAGCTATGGAACAGAAACTGAAATTGTTTTTTAAGGAATTAAGCAAATGAATGGAAACAGCATTTAATAAGCATATACTATGTGCTAGTAATTCCCACTAAGAAGTGGGAATAAAAATATAAAAACTAGATAGTTTCTGACCTTAAAGAGCTTGCATTTGAATAGGAACAGAAACACATACTTTGGGATTGTGGCCAATGAAAAGGGCTTTGAAATGGAGAGTTAAAGAGATGGTGATTTGAGGCATAAGGAATTCAGCTGACACACTCTTTCAAGAAGCAATTGTAGCATTGAAATAATTACTATCCTCAAGGAAATGGGTGGAATGAGGGAAGGAGTAGCTTGCTGACCATAACAAGGTGGATGGCCAGATGCCCAAGGTGCATGGTGAAGCATGCTCTCATTTGGAGTCAGGCTAGGTGATTGTTCAACTTTAGAATAACAGATCTAAAACTGAGCACATTAATTTCTCTTAGGGATTAAGGGTTTAGTTCTGAAAGTATGAGCCAGAGGGAGTATTTTCAACTTAGCTGATGCAAGTCACTGGTGTGGAAGGTACAATTCCCATTGAGGAGAAGCAGATTTCAGCAGGGCAGGTGACAAGATGACTGGATGGAATTTAAATACAATTAGGTAACCCTGAGGAGAGAAAAGAACTTAAGAACAGGGAGGCTAGACTTACTACATACAAACTTTACCTACTTACCAAGTTTCTCTTGTGTTTTTCCAAACCTTTTCTCAAGACTTTCCTTTCTTAAGACTTCCATAGATGTCTTCCTCTCATTCTCTCAAATGAGATCCTGGCCTGATATTTCACTGAAAATACCGAGGCCATTCACTGATAGATTCCACTAATACCTCTCCTCCCGTATCACTGAGGTGATATTTCCATCAATCATATCCTTCACTTCTGTCTTACATGAAGAAATGACCCTTCTTCTTGCCAAGTTAACCTCTATATACACAAGTACGTGTATTTTATTTTCTACTTGTTATTCTTGTTATTTTATTTCTACTTGCTATTTTCAACTTTCCCACTTGTCTTTGATCTCTTCCCTCTTATGCCACTCCCTTAGTTCCTACAAGTATGCCCATATCTTCTCCACTCTCAAAAAGCCCCAGCTTAATTTCTCCATACTTGCCAGCTATCATCTTATATCTCTTCTCCCTTTTCTAGCTAAATTTTTTGAAATATATATATATATTTCCTGATCTTCATCCTTTTGGAAGTCTCTGCTACCTTTGACTCTAATACCCTCTTCTTGACCATTTCCTTCTTTTGAGCTTTTCATGAAACTCATCTACCCTTATTCCCCCCTTACCCATCTAACCACTTCTTCTTTGTTTCCCTTTGCTGGATCTTCATCCATGTCATGGAGTGAGCGTAGGGAGGATTTTCCTATATTACTTAATTTCATGAGTTCATCAGCTCCTATGGATTTACTTATGATCTTTATCTTTACCAGCCTCCTTGTTACTATTCAATAAGAATAAATGATAATAATACTCTATCCCCTGACTCCAGGAATTTTCACTGGCTATCTTCCCTGTATGAAATATTCCCACTCTTCATTTCTACTTTCTGGTTTCCGTGAGTTTATTACAATCTTAACTAAAATTCTACCTTCTACATTTCTTGGTCCCTCTTTAATGTTAGTGCCTTCTCTTTGTTAATTTTCTTCAATTTATTCTGAATAAAGTCTATATATAGTTGTTTGTATGTTTTCTTCCCCAGAAGACTATAAGCTCTTTGAGAGAAAAGGTTTTTATTTGCCTTTATCTTCAGTACTTAGAATAGTATAGAGAAAGAGCTTAATAAATGTCTGATTACTGCCAGACTAGAGTAGACCTAATAACAGAAAAGAATTTGCTACCATTCTAACTCCTGATCATGCCAGCAGCTTATACCCTTTTCTTCTTTTGAGATGGTTCCTTTCCTTCCTATCTAAATAAATATTATAGTTCTGAAAGTTACTTATGAATATCAGTTCGAATATATTTTATATTTAAAAGTAACTTTTTGTTCATGGGCATGAAAATCCATGGGCAGTTTTTAAAAAAAATAGTTTTACAATCCAACTATAAGAAAGTGACCCTGGCCAGAGATATCTAAACTTAAGCTACTTCATAATTTCAAGTAAGAAAAACTGCATTATTTGTGTAACCTGGATTTATCTGAGAATGCCCAGACTTCCTAATATGGAGGCAACCTGAAAGGTCTCTTTCAAAATGCAGCAGTCCATTAAAGGAGTCCATACCCATCTCTGCCATAGATGGAGAAGCCTCTATAAATGACAATCTGTGTGAAGATGGGATTAACTCTCCCCTGCCCATTTTTAGATTTAATAACCCAAAGTGTACCCATCCTACTTATCCTCAAGTGGGGGAGGTCTGTGATCCATGTGTGCAATAGTGGATGATGAATCAGAATTAACTGACTGCCTCTTGGGCAGTCCTTAGCTGTAATTGGTACATGTAAAATGAGAGGAAGGCACAGGAAGTAATAAAAGGAAGGGTCTTTATAAATTGTAAAAACCTACTGTGAAAAGGGTCTTTTTCCTTGAATTGGACTCTGGAGGAGCTCTGGCTGAGGACCTTGGTCTGCTTCATATTTTCCCTTAGAACTATCATGTGAAAGAGTGAAAAATGCTAATTCTCTTCCTTGGCTTTTTCTTGGAGGTACTATCCTTCGGAGAGGCCCCTCATCTGGAGGAGTCCTCTTGGCTAAAACCCTTGTTAACTGACCCTTAGGACCTCTGGCTGTGCCAAGTAAGCCAGGGCTTAAGCACATAGTCTAGCTTGTTAAGCTAGATCTCTTATTCTGCCCCCTTCTCATTTCTCTACTTTTACTATTTCCCTCTATTTTCTAAATAAATTGCTAAAAAATCATTTGGAATTATTAATTAATTAATTCCTGGTGACCATACTCTTAAATAATTTAGTCCAACAATAATTTTATCCTTTACATCTGGATGTGCTCTGATGTCCTCTATGGGTGTCTCCACATTAGGCAGTTCAGGAATATACACAAACTTGGGTTACGCTTCTTTTAAAGCTCTTATTTTATTTAATAATCTCCTATTTAAGGCCTTTTATAACAATTTAGTACTCACTTTTGCAATGTGTAATGAAGATTTGGAATGTTTTCACACCCTGAAGAAGGAAACTCTCCATGAGCAGTTATGCTAGGTAACTCTTTCTAGGAACATATGATGAATTATATGAAAATTACCTTGGATGATAATGATGATGATGATGATGATGATGATGATGATGATGATAACAACAACTACCTTCCTTAGGTGCTAGATGTTATGCTAAGAGTTTTAAAAATATCTCATTTCCTTCTCACAACAACTTGGGGAGGTAGGTAGCATCTACCTCCCCAATAATAGGTGCTATTATTATCCCCATTTTACAGATATGGAAACTGAGGCAAATAGAAGGGAAGTGCTCTGTCTAAAGTTGCATAACTCATTAGCATCTAACCTTGGAGAGACTGTGGAGCATGGGCAGGCATTCTGTCAGTTGGTTCTTGTCAGCTAACATGTTTCAAAGAGGAGGTCTTTCTATTGTCCACAGAGACATTCACATTCCCTTCAGTCATGGTTTCTTAGCCTTCTCACTCTTTGAGGAGGCTCAGTGACCAGGGAAGGCTTCCTACAACCTAATGAATTCACAAGATCCAAAGGACTCTTTTACATACAATAACTTGAGAATCTATGTTTCACAGCCAGTACAAACTGTGCAAAGTTGTCAACTAAGTAGCCCCCTACCAAATAGAGGGAACACAGTCATGGGAGCCTGAGCCAAAGAAGTAAGACAGGGATGACCCAATCCTCGAGTATCTGAGAAACTTGAAGGGATAGATGTAGAGGCCAGGCCCTGAGAGAGCAGGGCTAGAGCCAGCAGCACTCCAGAGGAATCCATGAACAATAGTCTAACTGACTTTTGCTGCTCGCTGTACTCCCAAATCCAAGGATTCTAGGGGAAAGACAGTAACAGAGACTACTAGGACCCTTGTAATGATCACTGGACATGGAATGGGGCTGATCTGCCTTCAGTTCTAGCCTCAAAAGCTACTTTTACAGTGATAGCTGCCCTAAAAATACTGAGGATTTCTGATCATGTCCCTTCTATCCCAGGGGATCTAAATTTGAACCATGAATAACTTTAGGGTGGGGAGTGAGAATTAGTCCATAGGCGTAGAGGTCATCCAGATCTAGAATGAACAAAAGAAGATCAAGTTCCTCATGTCCCTCCTCCCCAATTAGGTGACCAGTAGCACTAGGTCACTGGGTATCAGCTGGAATGAAATATCGAAAACAACAAACAAGCAATATTATTATCATTTTAAAGTGTAAAAAGATCTCTAAATGTCCTGTATATATTCCATTCACAAAACAATACTCTTGTCTGAGGCAGCAAGGAATACTGGGAAAGGTTTGTCAGGATGTCAAGAAAGATTTCTTTTTTTTAAAACTGGCTCCAGAACTTAATAATTACATGTCTTGAGGCAGGACATTGAGTATCCATTTTTTTTTTTTATCTTTGCAGGGGAGATGATAATACTGGGATCTTGGGTTAGCAAGCCCTGTGTAAATCGTATAAGTGCTGAAATAGCCATTATTATTATTGTGGTCTTAAGGAATTAAGTTGCTCTTCAGGCCCTGAGATCTAAAAAAATAAAAGAGATAAAAAATCCTTCCTCTGGCTCCTGCTTTAGGTATCTTTATACGATCTTTGTAGCTTGGCTTATACATAATGCAGACCAGACAGTATCAAAAGGAAATTATATCTGTAGGCAGGTTGGAAGTCAAATGATGACTGGTGATGTGGAGGAGCTAATTAAATCTCCCAATCAATAATGACACTCGCTTCTCTAGGGGGATACCGAAGGCAATGCAAGTACAGTTATTTTGGTGAGACTTGAGGTGGGGTTACTGACAAATAGTAATAGATCAGTGTTCACAAAGCTCTTCACAGCTGATTCAAAAAAATAGTTTTACTGCAGCAGATAGCTATAAACAGCGAATAGAGCACTAATCCTGGAGATGGGAGGACCTAGGTTCAAATTTGACCTCAGACACTTCCAAATTGTGTGACTGAGCAAGTCTCTTTAATCCTGATTGTCTAGCCCAGTGATTCCCAAAGTGGGTGCTCTTGCCCCCTGATGGGTGCTGCAGCGATTCAGGGGGGTGATGATGGCCACAGGTGCATTTATCTTTCCTATTAATTGCTATTAAAACTTAAAAATATTGATTTCCAGGGGGCTAAGTAATATTTTTTCTGGAAAAGGGGTGGTAGGCCAAAAAAGTTTGGGAACCACTGGCCTAGCCCCTTCTGCTATTCTTTATTAGAACTGATACTAAGGCAGAAGATGAGGGTTTTTTTTTTTTTTTAAACAGTTTCACTCATAGAAGATGAGTAGTTGAACCTAGAAAGCAGTTCATTAAAAAAAAATGGGTGAGAGGTTTTCATGGATTAAGCTAATTCAAATTTGGGCTGCTTTCAGAGAGACATAATGTCTAGGATTAGATAGAAAGAGAATGCGTTTCCTCTTACTACTCTAGCTAGACATTATCTGGAGGATTGTGTTCAGTTTTGTTGTTTTTATCAAAAATTAGCTTTGTTCTTGCCTCCTATGGGAAGAACTGGGAAAATGTAAATATTCAAAGAGGCTCAATTTAGGTCCTATCAGAGAACAATTTCCTTATACTGATACAAAAGGGAAATGAATGGGCTCAGGAGAAAAAGAACCTCTTTAAGAGAGAGCTTCAAGGAATTGAAGGATGACCACTTTCCTAGTGTGTTGTAGGGAAGATGCATTTGATGATACAGCTTCTGAGATCCTTTCCAGCTTTCAGATGTTTTGATTTTACTATTAACTGAATGCATGACCTTCACAAATCACTTAGCCTATCTAAGGTAGTGTTTCTACATTTATAAAATGAGAAGGATGGACCATCTAAGTCCCTCTGAGTTCTAAATTCTATATTCTCTGATCAAACTTCCCAGGAGATCTCATTAGCCAACCCCACCCCTCAGTTCTATAGCTGAAGTGCTTTCATATAACTGATGGGAGCCTTATGGAGGCTAATATCTTCTTTAATGAATTCATAAGAGTTCCCCAATGAGCTCTCCTGAAACCAAAGAGGAGAATCAGTCTTGTTATATGTGTGTTTTTTTGCCAAATATCAATGGGAATGGGGAAAGGGGAATTGGCCTGTGTTATTCATGAGATATGAACCAGAAAGGTAGTTGTAATGCATGGATGAATACAACCCAGTAGTAGAAAGGAGGAAAGAGAGATAATCAAGGCTATTCCAGGCACCAAAAATATAAAAAATTGCCAAACTGAAAGGCAAAGATAAATCATTGGCAAGGAAGATAGAAAGTTGGAACAAATAAAATGATATCACTTGGGATTGTCTATTATTCATATATATATATATACATGTATATATATATACCTATTTCTTTCTTTACATCAATCTATCTATCTATGAAAATTTAGGGGGGAAACAATGACTCAGCAAAACAATTGAAGTTTATTGAATTTCGTATCTCTAAAATTTTTGCATTTATAAAATATATTTCTCTTTCCTATAAGGTCATGAGATTAGATTTCACAAGTATGAATTTTAATAAGAATCAAAAAGATGATAATAACTAGGTGGATACCTTCCTATCATTTCTAACATTTCAGAAGCTAGATAAACTCTCCATACAAAAAAAATGAAACAGATACAATCATGAAACGAATAGCAGATGTGTCATCATCAGAGTGTGATATACAGAAGCAATATCCTAAATACAATGAAATACAAAAACTTTCTTGAATACTTGGGCAAGGTGAATAAATACTGAATGGGAATATATAGTTCATGCTATTAACCACTAGAGGTCAGGATAAGAGATTGCATATTAATGATCATTTCTTTAAATTCAATGCTCTTTCTGGAGGAGATAAATACACTTAACAAACATCATGATTTACTGGAAGTCAGCTCCCAAGTAAAGTAAATAGTTGTTGTCAAGATCCTTAACAAAATAGGAAATGTAAATAATACTGCTAAATGGCATAGGGAGACTAGGAGAATTGAGTGATTTGAGTGTACACAAAAATATTTTTGTCTTTAGTTTCCTTATGAATAAAATAGGGAAAGAGGGTATAGATGAGGTGATCTCTAAGATCCTTTTCACCTCTAAACTAGTAACTTATTTGGCACTGATGTTTGGCAGGTGATAGACCAACCATGCTAAAGGAGGATGGGGGTGGGTTATAGGAAAATTGAAGTCCCTAGATAAATCCTCAGCCTAATTTCAACCTGATATATATGGAAAATCAGGCAGTTATCAACATGGCATTATTTTTGGAATAATTAGAACTCTTCCTTCCCAATATTTCTCTCACCAGCTTGCCATGGTGCTTGAAATCCCATTCTTACGTTCTTATAATAGGGGAAAGGAACTAATTAATATAAAGAATGTTGATGAGGGGCCCCATAAATTTAATAAGCTTATGGAGATAGAGCCTTTGTGGTCAGAAGCACCGCCTCCTACCTATCCACCATAGAACATGGACATGCAAAGAGATATCTTGCTGAGAGGACAATTGTCAACTCTTAATTGATTTCCTGGCACTCAGGATGCTCCTAAATAATTGGATAGCTAGGATTCATGAGAATAGATGATGAGACTTAGGAAGAAAGATTTTTGTTAACAGTAGCTACTCTTTTGTGCTAAAACATGAAGGAGAGCTGCATACAGCTCTTAGCTATTTTGCTTTTAGGGTTTTTCCTGTTCAAAGGACAGTGCAAAAGCAGTTGAACAGCTCTATGTTCTTGATGTGCAGAGGCAGAATATACAAGTTTCTTATCCCTTAAGAGGAGAAGCACATGGGAGTTACATGTGCTCACCAGTAAGTTTTTTTTTTTAATTTTATTTTTTAAGAGATACTGCGTTTTTTTAGAACATGTTTTGTTGATGCTTTATTTTTTACTATCACAATCATTTCTAAATATGTCCCTCTTCCCACCCCTTTCAATCAAATCCTCATTTGTAAAAGAGTTTTAAAAATACCATTCAACCAAAGAATCTTTTGGACTGTGTTTGATTCTATATCCATCATGCCACATCCATAGTCACTTAAGCTGTCCATAAAAATAATGGAGGTTGACCATGGTTTTCTGAGCAAAAGTAAATGGACTTTCCTAGTCCAAGAGATGGTAACAGCTGGAGTATTGACAGAGTTCTTAAAAAAGCACAGGGCTGAAGCAGATAGTGTGTGTGCCAATATGTGCTGAGAGAATAGTTCCTGAGGGGAAATGTTTGTCCTCTAGGTATGAACCCAGAACCTAGGCTTCTAGCTAGAGAAAAGAAATTTCCTAGGAATCACTAATCTTTGGAAATGCCTTGTGGGTGATCCTGAGTTCTAGAGTTTCCAAATTTCAGAATTGAAATTTGGCCTTTTAAAGGAAATCTCTTCTTTTCCTGAACAGAATAAGGAAAGAAGGTAATTACTCCTGTGATCTTGGGACTAGAGGAACACTGGAGATGATCCATGACCCAAGGAAGGAATGGAACTGCGCCTTGCCACCCTCTCTCTTCCAGTGAGTGATTCAGACAATGAAAGTCTAATGGAAAGGAATATTGCTTATTCAGTAGCCCCTAAAATATAATTTCCTTCCAGGAGAAGTTTATGAGTCAGTTGAGGGCTTTGCTTGCTTCCCACATCCATTTATAGGCTTCAGTAGTTTCTTTGTAACTTCTGCATTTTCTGTAGGTTTCTCTACTTTGAAGGTGTTTTTGTTACTTTGAGTTCTTGTGCAGGATCTGGGAATCCTTCTACTCACATTGTAGAAACTATAATTTTGGAGATTTCTTGAAGTAACTAGAGTTGGGAATGTATTGACTATAAAAGAGAAAATGACTCTCTTGAGTCAGCCTCTAATTGATAGACTTAGTGAGGCATGTGGTGATGTGTTCATGTTAGAACAGAGAAAGGCAAAAGGAATTGTGAGTGATCTATAACTCTTCTTTATATGCTACCAAAAAAGAATGGCTCCTGTCTTCCTGGGTCCCGTATTTTTCTTTAACAAATATTTCAAAGATAACCTCAGGGACCAGCCAGGTATTGTTAGTTTTCCACATAGAAAAGTACTACTGTGCAAGTTCATATTCTATAGGGTGAGATACTCTCTGATTACATGCTAAGGTTGCAATCCTGTAAGTTCATAACTATTATCAGATGCTCATCAAATTGATTGCCTGATCATCTTATAATTCTTCTGATCTCCTTCTCCATTATTCTCATATACATACAAAATAATAGCAGGACAATGAAACCAAGAGATCAATAATCCAAAACCATCATTTTATTAAAAAAAATAATCAGAACCCAAGAGATAAGAGCTTTGCTTAGCATCACTGAGCTACCTGGAAGGAGATTCTGATCTAGAATTCAGATCTCTTGGATGTCTGTTGAATGATTTTTCCAGTAAACCAAAATGGTCTATTTTTTATTCAGAAGGGTACAAGTAAAATGCAATTGAAAAAAATCTATTTACACGTGCATAGAACACATTAACAAACTATTCATTCAACATTCTCTCATCTATCAATCACAGGGAAATTAAGTGTCTGTTATAAGTGATCTGACAACAACAGATGGGCAGCCCAACTGCTATGTTGTTTTCCCCCTGGTTCACAAAGAACTTAAGGATGGCCTCCAGCAGGTTAAGGAGAACCACTATAGGAGGTTAGTAGAGCATAGTTGAAAGAGCCGGAGGTTCAGAATCAGAAAGCATGGATTCATATTTTACCTCCATGGCTGCTTATCTGTGTTTTTAGTTAAGGTAAATTAATTTACATATAAAATAAATGCATGAGGCTAAATAATATCTAAAGTTTTATTCCAGGTTTAAGTAAAACTCCTGATTTGGTGGAAACCATGGGCAAGAGTCCTATGGACCACAGAAAAAAGGAAAGGTTAAACTGAGTGATATGGATCAACTTTCATCTTGGGCCTTCTTACAGACTGATCTCCTTTGGGTCATATCCTGACCCAGAGTTTCCCTGAGAGCATCAGAATACAGTTTGTGTCTAGACCTCTAGAGAAAAAATAAAATAGCCCTTGGCTTCCATGTAAGCACTCAGACTAATAGTACTTCAAATTCACTATGGGATTTATTTCACCAGACAGTTAATAAAAAACAGAAAGGACTTTCACACCAGCCCATAACCAGATAAAACAAGTCTCATTCTCTCTCCAGTGAGCCTCACTTTCCCTAAGGACCTATATAGTCCTCCAGATTAAAAGCACTACCCTAAAGTTAAAACCTTTTCCTTCTCCTCCCCAAATGTGAAAGAACTGAAAGTCCACAGGGAAGATAAACCCTCCAGAGGCTCTAGCCTGGCCTTAAAAGAGAATATGAACAACAACCTATCAGTTTGCAAGACAGGTCACATCAATGGCCAGTCCTAGGGCTTATTTCCAGCACAACTGCATCTATCTCTCATTCCCTAATGCTCCTCCATCCATATCTTCTGTGCAGGCTGCCAGTCTTTCCCATTCTGAAGCAAGTATTGACTGTCAGGATAGTTATATGCTAAACTATTTTCTAGATTACCCCATAACTGTGAGTGTAAGATGTCCACCATTTCTCTTTTCATTTTGAGTGTAATAAAAAGAATCACCTGAATTCAATAGGTTTGGATGGATTATGACCTAGATCAGACATGGAGTCATTGTCTTTCCTCCAAAACCTACCCAGTTTTTCCAAATCTCCCTATTATTGTTAAGGACATCCCTAATCTCTATAGTCTCCCTGGTTCCCAATGTATTTCTGACTTCTCAGTTTATGTCACCACAGATCTATATATTTAAGCAGCTGTTAAATCTTTTTTTATTTTTTTTTTGAGAAGGGAGTTCCTACCTACTCATCTCTCAGCCAATATCTACCCCTTCCTCTTTTCTCACACTGATAATCACATTAGGTTAGGATTTCATTACTTATTGACTGAAATATCAATCGGTCTCACTACCCCAACTCTCTCCCAATTCCAAATGATCTTCCATGCAGGTAACAAATTTATATTCCTAAAATGTAAAAATAACTATGCTATTCCCATACTCATCAAACTCCCAGTGTGCTCTAGTATCAAACATTATATCACCTTTTTCTCATACTTTTCTTGAATTTCTATTTTTGTGTGCTTTATAATATATGTATACATAATTATAAGAACTATGCACATATACTTTATAAATAAGAAAATATACAAGAAAAAGTTAAGTGCAATGAAACTCATTTTTTACAGACATCTAAATACATGTTGAACTATCAGGTAGTAGAATAGATAGTGTTCCAAGTCAGGAATCAGAAGAATCTGAGTTCAAATCTGACCTCTGACACTCACCAGTTTTGTGTACCTGGGCAAATTACCTATCCCTTTTTACATCAGTTTTCTCATCTGGAAAATGAGCTAGAGAAAGAAATAGCAAATCATTCTATTATCTTTGCTAAGAAAATCCCAAATAGACTGAGATTTCTGGCAGTAACTCGAGGTGGGAATATATTGTTTCTAAAAGAGAAAAATGACTCTCTTGAATCACCCCCAATTGAGGGATTTAGAACAAAGAATGGTAAAGAAGAATACTAAAAGGAATTGAGAGTGCTCTATAAACCTTCTTTATATGCTACCAAAAAAGAATGGCTTCTATTGTCTTTGGTCTTTTTCCTTGACAAAAATTTCAAAGGTACTCCTAGAAACCAACCATGTTAGCTTTCTTCATACCATGGAGTCAGTGTGCAAGTTCATACTCTAAAGCAGGGGTCTGCAACCTTTTTGGCTGTGAGCCATAAACGCCACATTTTTTTAAAATGTAATTTTGTGAGAGCCGTACAATATGTTTAACACTGAATACAAGTAAATAGGTGCATTTTATGTAAGAACAACACTTTTAAAGTACAATAAGTCTCTGAACTATTTTTAATAACGTTATTATGTGCTAACCAATGATGAATAAAGTACTTCTTACCATTACTTTGACTTCTAGTACTGCATGGTTATGCTGATGGATTTGTGGTTTGGTTGATATGTGGTGAGGTTAAGCTTCATGCAGGCATTGAGACTTCCATCTGTTAAACATGATTTTAGGTTGGTCTTAATGTTCTTTAGATGTGAGAAAGACTGCTCGCATGCATACGTAGAGCCAAACATTGTCAGTACAGCAATACTCACATGCTGCAGTGTGTGGTATGTGACAGAAAGGGCGTTCCAAGTTTTGGCAATCAGCTGATCTGAGGGTTGAAGATTTTTCATTTCTCCCCACTTGTGATTGCTCGCCAACTCTGCTTCCTATCATGCAAGTCTTTCCAAATCTTCATTCAGTGACTTGAACTTATTCACCCACTTGTCTGAGGCCTTCAGATCAGCAGCTTGAAGGTCAAAATCTCTGACGGAGACACTGGGGATGTAACAACACTGTCCACTGCACACTCATGTGGATGGGTTATGAACTTAAAAAGACGGGTGCGCTCACAAAATTTTCCAAAGCGCGCTTTGAATGACTACAGGAGATTAGAGGTGAAGCCCACTAGCTACTGAAGGTCAAGATGTTGAGCAGGGTCACTTGTTGTGCATGCATCTTTAAACTCTCTCAGTTTTTCAAAGTGTAGTAAATGACCTGTTTCAATGTCAGTGATGAAGAGTTCTAGCTTATTTTCAAATGCAAACACTGCTTGGTAAAGGGGTAAGACTGTATTTCCAATGCCTTGCATTTTCACACTGAGCTGGTTCAGATGTTGAGTTATGTCTACAAGATAGTAGAACTTCAGGAGCCACTCAGAGTTGGCTAACTCAGGATGCTTGACATTTTTCATTTCAAGAAAAGTCCAGATTTCGCTCAGACAAGCTGCAAAACGGTTGAGCACCTTCCCTCTTGATGACCAACGCACATTGCTGTGCAGAAGCAGACCAGGATGATTATTTTCAACTTCTTCCAGCAGTATTTTAAACTGGAGATCATTTAAAGCTCGGGTAACAATAAAATTGGCCACCTGAATGACCATCAACATCACCTCATCAAGCTGCTCACCTCACATCTGAGCACAAAGCTCCTCCTGATGTAGGATGCAATGAAAACTTAGGATGGGTCTCTTTTCATGTTCACGAGGAAGCGCTATGAATCCTCTGTTTTTTTCCCACCATGCACAGAGCACCATCAGTACACTCTGAAATAAGTTTATCCATTGATAGATTTTTTCATTAGTGAGCTCAGTGAAAGACTTGAATAAATCCTTCCCTCTTGTTGACCCTTTCTAAGGCAAAACAGCAAGACTTTCCTCACATAGTGTGTCACCAACAACATACCTTGCAATCACACTGAACTGGGATAAATGGCTTATGTCTGTTGACTCATCCACAGCGAGAGAAAAGAATAATGCTGCATTTATGTCCTTCAGTTGTGTTTCCTCAATTTGATTTGCCATCATTATCGTACAATTGTGAACTGTTTTTTGCTGACAGAGGCATACCTTTTATTTGTTTGATTATCTTGTCTTTATCTGAAAAGTCATCAAAAAGTTCATTGGCAACATCAAGCATGAATATTTTGGCATACTCCCCATCTGTGAATGGCTTTTCATTTCGCACAATTGCTAAAGTAGCAGCAAAGCTAGCCGAATTCCAGTCACCTTGTTGGGTCCAAACATGGAGTTGCTGCTGACTAGCTTGCACTCTGCACAGTAGCTCTTCACATGCGTTCTTCCTGCTGTCCCCTGCAGGATATTTCGATGCAAATGTAGTATGGTGTAGGTCAAAGTGTCGCTTTATATTTGACTGTTTCATTGATCAGAGTTTTTCATTGTATATTAGACACACTGCAGAACCTGCTCTCTCCACAAAGGCGTATTCCTCTGTCCATTTCTGCTGAAAAGTATGATACTCGTCATCCTTTAATACTCCTCTTCTTCTTTTAGCCATCTTCTTCAATAAAATGGTTTCTGCAATTAGTTTGCTGACTACTTCATTAAAAGGAAGGAAAGTGCAGTTCAGTTTAATTAAAAAATTTGAAGTTAAATACCAGCAAGGGCCTGTCCCCTTCTCCAGCTGTGAAAACAAAAAAGAAAGAAAAACATCCAATTCAAGCTATTTTATTAGTCAAAAAAACAAGACTTAATGAGGCACTATAGTACTGATATAACTGCACACATACATATAAAACTCCTTTACACTAAGAAAATTTCTGAAATAAAGGGAGAAAAATTCAGGGAAGAATACTTTTTCCTCTCCCTCTATCAAGTCAGGCAACAGGAGAAGAAAAAGCTGCCAGCCTGCTGGTTAAGCCATTTGGCTACATAAATTAAGTAGGAGATCAGGAGATTACAGAAAATAACATGACTTGTGTGCAGGCATTAGTAAGTAGTGGGGGATGAGGGTACCTTTTCATGGAAAACTGGCCAGGACACATCACACACATTTCCTGGTACAGGTGTTTATCAGTGCTGCCTACTCAGTCATTCTATATCAAATGAAACAACTTCTGGGGAGAAATGCTTCTCACTAATGAAGCATATGTAACTATGTAATCTGACTATAGTTCCCCTTTAAGAGCAGGTAGAAAAGTTAAAAACAATAATAATCTCACAAATAGGGAGTGCAGACCCCATGAATAGAAGTAACAAACAAGGCAGTGTCCTCACTGAAAAATCAATATAGCAACAGAATAGGTAAAACAAGTGAGACGATTCCAGGGATGGATTGTAAATGTCTAAATACACTGAGATAAAGCCATATAAATCAGAGGCAGAGGGGTAACAAACAAGGCAATGTCCTCACTGAAAAATAAATATAGCAGCAGAATAGGTAAAAAAAAAAAGTGAGACAGGATTGTAAATGTATATATGCACTAAGATAAAGCCATGTAAATCAGAGGCAGAGGGGTAGAGAATGTAGACAAAAGTGATCAGTCACTATACAAAACCCCAAGATGTCAGTATCAGGTATAGAAAGAGTTAAAGGAGGGCAGAAGGAGGAACACACAGCACTCCTACCAGGCCGAACTAAAGACCAGGATTCCTCTCAGATGGCCATATCAATGAGGGAGCTTCTATCTTAGAAGATAGTCGCGGTACCGAAAGGTATTTGACATGTGATGTCATGATGTTGACATATCACGTGACACACAATGTCATGTGTAAACTGTTAGTTACTGTGCTGCGGTTCGTCTGTCAGTGCTCACAGTGCGCCCTCCTGTAACAGTGCCTGAAAAAAAATTGACTTTATGACTCCTGCAGAAAGCGCCACATCTGGCCCTCGAAAGAGCCAGATATGGCTCGAGAGCCATACGTTGCCGACCCCTGCTCTAAAGAGTGAACTAGAGTGCAAGTCATGGAGCCAGGTGCACATGGGTTCAAATCTGACATTGTTACTAAGACAGAAAGTAAAAGTTAAAAATAAATAAATGAAGCCCCAAATGGGGCCATGAAGTTACACAACACTGAATAACAACAAAAATATATAAATGTACAGTATATGATAAAAATAAATATTGAGTTAGATCATAATGTAATGATGCTAATCTGATGTCAGCTACTTCACTGAGATGTGAACAAATGAGAACCAAGGCATACAGTATTGCTCTAGAGAATGAAGCTCATTTAAAAGGAGGAAAATAGAAAAGTGAGAAGGTTCATAGAAGTGCTGCTTAATAAGAAAATGTTCTCATATGAAAAAATTAACAAATCAAAGGGGAGAAGCATGGGGAAGTACATTTAAGTTAAAATCCATAGAGGATGAATCAAAAGGAATGTCAACTCCAGTTATTACAGACTGGGATATAGTAGAGCTAGTTGGATTATGCTGCTAAAAGTTAATTGTTAAATATTCAGTGTGAGTGTTTTCATCCTGGAAATCAGAAGATGATATAAATTAGTACTTGATTGAGGTTTAGTTGGTCAGTTAAAGTTAGGGAAATTCAATTCAATTCAATAAACATTTATATGCACCAGTTGTGTTCTAGATACTCTCCTAAGCACTGGTATTACAAATAAGGATTAAAAAAGATAGTCCCTGCCCTCAAAGAACTTATAAACTAATAGGGGAAAATGACATACAAAGGGAACTGCTAAGGGGGTCACAAAAAGGGATACCCAGTTGTTGAGGAGGAGGGTCTTGTTCCATATCAAACAGAAATGCAGTTGGAAAGTGAGTGAGCAAAGCTGGAAAATGATGGGAAAAAGTAATGTAGATCAAATTTAAATAAACAGAAATATTATAGTTATATATAATCATATATTTATGTTATACAAATATAATTATGAGTCATATATTGACATATTTATATAAAGTTATAATATATATGTTGTATGTATATTTAATAAATATTATAGAAAAATATAAATAATTAAAATTAAATGTTTCTAACATTTTTGTTTTTTCCCTTAAAATACCAATAGCTAATTTAAAAGGTTCAATTAAATTTTATTTTAGTTTCAGTTCTATATTATATCCCTATCCCACACCTTCACCTAATGATTGATAAGACAAAACCCGTTACACATATGAAGGCATACAAAATACATTAGTCCTTGTCTCAATAGTTGGGATCTTTTGATTCATGAAATATAAGATTATAGCGATCAATTGCTTTTGAATATTGTATACCTAATCTGTCACACTGATCAACAACAACCAAAAATAACACAAAACACCTGATGTTCTTATTATTTCTGACCTTTTGGACCTCCAGAGAAATTTTGTTACCATTTTTTTTCCAGCTCTATAAAATATTTCTTTTACAGATTGCTTGGTATGCCATTTAATAAGAAAATCAAGATAGATAGTATTGTAATTTTTTTTATATTGACTTTGTCTACTCATGAAGAATGGACATTTCTCCAATTATTTAGATCAATATTTTCATGTAGAATCTTTTGTAATTGTGTTCTTAGAATGTCTGTGTGTGTCTTGGCAGTTAGATTCCCAACTATTTTATACTCTCTCTCAAGAGATAGATAGATAGATAGATAGATAGATAGATAGATAGATAGATAGATCTAGAGAAAGNGATAGATAGATAGATAGATAGATAGATAGATAGATAGATAGATAGATCTAGAGAAAGATGTGTGTCTATCTATCCCATCCATCCTTCTTCTCCTTTCTTCTTTCATGTTCTTTTTCTCCCTACTTCTTTTCCTTCTCCTTCTTCCCCTTTTTTGTTCTGTTCTTCTTTTTCTTCTTTATTTTTGTCCTCTTTCTTCTCTTTTTTCCCTTCTTCTATTGGCCAATACTTTACCCATTTTAATAGTTTTTTTAATTCCTAGTTTTATTTATTTTTTTAATTTTTTTTTAACCCTTAACTTCTGTGTATTGGCTCCTAGGTGGAAGAGTGGTAAGGGTGGGCAATGGGGGTCAAGTGACTTGCCCAGGGTCACACAGCTGGGAAGTGTCTGAGGCCAGATTTGAACCTAGGACCTCCTGTCTCTAGGCCTGACTCTCACTCCACTGAGCTACTCAGCTGCCCCTCCTAGTTTTATTTATTAGATTACTTTCAGTTTAAAATGTATTTGATCAAATGTCAAAGGCATTTGATTTTCAGTATTTCTGTTTTTTGTGTTTAACAGTTTTTAGTTAGTTTTTTATTTTATTCTTAGGTACAAGCTTGATTAATAAATCTATTACTTCTCTTCTTTTTTTATATAAGTATTGAGAGATACAAATTTTCCCCCAAGTTCCACTTTGTCTATATTTCATAATTTTGGTATATTTTCTCCTTATCATAATCTTTAATGAAGTAATTTATCCTCTAATTTCTAAAGATTAACTTATTTAGTCTTTGATTAATTTTTAATCTATGCTTCAAAGGGCCTTATTTACACTATAGTCAGAAAATTTTTTACACTATTTTTGTTACACTATAGTCAGAAAAAAAAACATTGAATACCTTTACTTTTTCATTTGTTTGTGTGTTTATACCCTAATACATAGTCAATTTTTTGTGAAGATGAAATGCACAGCTAAGGTTTATGTATACTCTTTTCTACTTCTGTTCAATATTATCCAAAGGTCTATCATATCTAACATTTCTAAAATTTTGTTTCCTTAACTTATTTTAAATTTATTTCATTTATATTTGTTTCGGTTGAGAAGGCTATATTAGGATTTCTCTCACTATTATAGTTTTACTTTCTATTTCTTCCTATAAATTATTTAAATTTTCTTTCAAGAATCTTAGTGCTATTGTATTTGGGGCATATATATTGTATTGATATGCTTTCTTTTAGCAAAATATTGTTTCCCTAATTATCTCTTAGTTTTGTTTTTCTTTATCTTTGTCTGAGACCACGATTGCTAATGCTGCCTTTTCTTTTTTAATTTTTAGCTGGAGTATAAGGGATTCTCTTCCTGTGCTCCCCCGTACCCAGCAACCTTTTAACTCTGTGTATTTTTCTGCTTTGTTTGTTTCTTCTAAATGATATGTTGTTGGATTCTAGTTTCCAATCTATTCTATTATCCTCTTATATTTTACAGGTGAGTTTATCCCATTCACATTCATAATTATGGTTGCTAATTTTGGCTTTCCCTTCCTCCTATTCTTATCCTACCCTATTCTTTATTCTGTTCCTTCATCAAGAGAGGGAGTGATTAAATGGGTTACCTCTTGTGTGCTTGTCTTAGCACCAATGACCTGTTCAAGTTTCATTCTGAGATGAAATGAGTTACTCAACAGTCATTGAACATTGAACAAAAGGAGGTTTATATTGCCCTAATATATACTGGATGTGCCAGAAGGCCACAGTTGTAGTTAGCTTCTATCATTTTGGCCCTTAGTTTCCTATGGAAATGCATTTGCTAAGCAAAGCAGGATGTGCTGATTCAAGGGGTATTCAGATATTCACCAATTCTGGGGGACCTGCATACCATGTGAATGGAACTTTTTGTGCCCAGGTGATCAGGAAACTGAGTCAAGAGAAGTAGAAGTAAATCAGGTCAAAGGGACAGCTTGCTGTCTTTTATACAAAACTAATCCCTATTATATCTTTATTGCCACAAGAGGGGGAGACCCTGGTAGATTTTAGTCCTATTACACTTGTAGAGCAGTGGCTAAGAAAGCGTCCCTTTTGGAGAAAATCCAAACCACAGAGTTTCTCTCTCATGGTGAGGAGATGCTATAAGATCTAGTGGAAAAGAAAAGTTCTCTAGAACATCAGGGGATTGCCTTACTACCGACTTCAAGTTCAATACTATAAAATGGTGATAAGTCATAAACTACTTTAATACCTTTTTTTGGTGGGGGAAGCAAGTTTCACTGGAGAGGGAGAATTGTACTAATTGTACAATAATCCCTTTGTATTTTTTCTGACTTGAGTATGGGCTGCTTTTTATAATTTTTTTTTGTTTATTTGTTTTTTTCTGTTGTGTGAAATAAACACTGCTCTTTTCTGCTTTTATCCTCCTGGAATACTTCTCTTACTTTGAGTTCTTCTCTCTTATGGAATCTAGGGACCATATTACATTTGTGTAAAACGAGACATGAGATTTACTTGAACTCTAGAAGAATCCTGGATATACTGTAGCTGAGAGTGTAATAAGACAAAGAATAATACTGATCTTTTGGGGAAGTCCCCAGGTCTGAACCTATAATGTATAAGACCAAGAAGTATGGGATCCTGGTCATTAGGTTACAGAAAGATTTTGGTAGAATAGGAATTCAGGTAGAAGGGAAAACAGAATATACTGTGGCCAATAAGGCAGATAATATGAGTATTCAAAATACACAAGTTTCATTCTGAGGGGGGAGATCACATGAATTCATATAATATTTCTCTTTCACCTGAAAGGAGGCAAAATGAAGTTTAGGCAATAAGTCAGAGGTAAAAACAGAAAATAAATCAGTTTCAGGCCATGTTTTAGACCATCTTGCTTTTAGGGAATCAGCTTAGGTGCATGTGCATGGGGGGGAGAAAAAAGAAAAAAAAAGATTAAATTGGAAAGCTGTAACCTGCAAAATGCTAACCTTCACATTAGTATGTCTATATTTTGTAACTATGGATATACTGGAATGAATTACTACTTACCCGAATGCCAAGAAATAAGAATTACAGTGATCTGACAGAAATGATTCACAGAATCTGACTGTGAAAAGAATAAAAGTTCAATTCATTATATTTTGGAAGTATTAATCATTTCTATCTCAGACACTGGCATTGGGGTGAAATCAGAGCTAACAAATCTCTTAGCTATTCACTTAATACTATTACTTCAGCACATGTGTACTCCAAATGTCCCTTTAATGGGATGCTTTGCCACATGGCACAATCTATACTTAAATATACAGAACAACTAACTACCTTGGAAATTCTAAGGAGGTCTGGAAAGAGAGACATTGGCAGGAGAATAAATAAGTCAGCAGAGTTTCATTATGTGATCAGTGGTTAGCTTTTTTTAAGGGGTATGTGTGTGTGTGTGTGTGTGTGTGTGTGTGTGTGTGTGTGTGTGTATTTCAGTGATTTTTTTAGTGTTTTTAAAGCTAAGTCCCTTGGCTTCAATATATCTGTACCATGTTCCATTTCTTCACAAAACAAAATTCTTCCTTCATTTATTTATTTAATACCATCATCAAGAGGTCATGAAAATAGCAACTATAACTATCTATCATAAAATCATGTTCTTAAGTGTGCAAAATGTACAAAATTTGGTTTTCTGTATATTTTCATTCATAAGAAGGACTAAAGGTCAGAGATGCCAGGGTGAGAATGATATGCTTCTTACCAGGAGCCTCCTTTTATGGTGCACATAATTCATACAAAATGGGTCAAAATGACAAGCCATCCAGGGTCCCAGTCTGTGGCAGGACATCAAACAGAAAAGCACTAGCTGTAAGAAGAAAAGAAATTTAAACTCAGAACCAGAACTCTTGAGTCTTTGTCTAATGATTGTCCCTACTAGAAACATGAATCAAACATAAATTGGGAATTGTATTTTCTTTACTTTGCCTGCTTATAGGAGATGTGACCTGGGTCAGGCAGCTGGAATCTTGCTTTTCCTAGCATTCCTAGTTTTAAGGTGCCTTATGAATTGTCAGAGGCTGCCTGGAATTAGAAAATATTACAGTTGTGCAAAAATAGTGGATATTTATTGTCTATTTTCTTGTGGTTATTATTGTTCCTTTGCTAAGAGTAAAGCACTATTATAGTTAAAAATACTCTTTCTGTTCCTAGAGGAAGTCAATCCCACTATGAAGGGGATGTTCTCATAGGTCAGTGATATATAGAAAATAAAAGGAATAGGTGGAACAAGAAAAATATATGGGGGTTCAGTAATGAAAAGTTTCAGTTATCTCTAAGTCATACAGAAAACATGGAAGGGAGAAAGGCAGAGCTGAGAGACTGAAAGACCTCTGAGGACCACAGAATATTTGGTATTTCTTTCTGTACTTCTGCTGAAGAGGTTAGAACATATAAATGGAAAGTCACTGAATTTTCTTGGTGAAAAGGATCAAGCTAATAGGTAGCAACACAACCTGGTGGTTAGACAAAGGAGGGAGTGAAGATTGCAAAGGAGAGATGTAGATAATTATCTTTTAAATTTTTTAAAAACTCACCTTCTGGGTTCCGGGTTAAGATGGCAGCAGAGTAAGAAGCAGCTCTTAAACTCTCCTGACCCAACACACACAAAACTCCTCAAGGGGACATAAAAACAAGACCAGATGAACAGAGGAACCCCACAACAGGGCACAGCGTGTAAGGTATGTGGAATTGGGGCATTTCCATGCTATAAAGGGGTGAAACAGCTCTGACTAAATCACGGGCTGAGCAACCATCCAACCCCCACCCCCTCCACACACACCACCTATAACTCCAAAGCCAGCTAAAAAGAAATAGAGCAAGTTTGGGGCACCCATCGAGTCATTGGCAGCTCCAGGGCCTGTTCCTGAGAGCAGCAAGATTTAGGACCCCAAAAAGCTAAAGAAAGCACACAAAGTCTGAGTGCGGGAGCAGGGCACAGAGAGCAGAAGCAGGGTACAGAATGAGGACTCAGAGTGCAGGCGTGGGCGGACACGAGGGTGGAGGCAGACACAGCCATGAGCTAAAGCTCGGAAACCCTGAGTGGGGAACCAGTGCAGACGGGTATATGACTGTGGAAGCAGCACCCTGAGACTTGTAAAGAAACCTCCAGCAGAGGATCAAGCAAGAGGGTCCACCAGGGGACTTGACCTTGATAAAAATCAGACCTCAGACCTCAGGAGCCAAAAGACCACAGATAGACCCTGAGCACGAGGATAAAGCTGAGAAGCTGCTGGGCTAATGATGGCTACCCAGACTCAGGAAGTTCAGAAGAGAAAGATTAACAACAAGAAAAAGAAGTCTTTAACACTCGACAACCTTTACACAGAGAAAATCCAGACAACCAAGCAAACAGAGGAGGAGAACAAACAAGCATCCGGACCCGCCTCAAATAAGGAAAACAGATCACAAGCTATGGAAGAGTTCAAAACTGAGATTCTGAGGAAGATGGAAGCGATCTGGCAAGAAAATAACAGTTTAAAAGGTAGAATCTTGCAACTGGAAAGTGAGGCTCAGAAATCAAATGAACTGATAAGCAAATTGAACGCCAGAAATGACCAGATTGAAAAGGAAAACCAAAAGGTCATAGCGGAAAACCAGTCCCTAAAGGCTAGAATTGAGCAATTAGAAGCTAATGGTCTCTCAAGACAACAAGAACAAATAAAACAAAGTCAAAAGACAGAAAAAATAGAAGGAAATATGAAATATCTCAATGAGAGAGTGACAGACCAAGAAAACCGGTCTAGAAGAGACAATTGGAGAATAATTGGTCTTCCAGAAAAACCAGAAATTAATAGAAACCTGGACTCCATACTAAAAGAAATTATTCAGCAAAATTGCCCTGAAGTCCTACAACAAGAGGGCAATATAGACATTGAAAGGATCCATAGAACACCCTCGACATTCGATCCAGATAAGAAAACGCCAAGAAATATAATTGCCAAATTCAAGAGTTTCCAAGCAAAAGAAAAGATCTTACAAGAAGCCAGAAAGA
>NC_058130.1:452798147-452810035 GCF_016433145.1 Gracilinanus agilis | reverse complement strand
CTAACAAACAAAAATCACATGATTATCTCAATAGATGCTGAAAAAGCCTTTGACAAAATACAGCATCCATTCCTATTGAAAACACTGAAAAGTATAGGAATAGAAGCACTTTTCCTAAAAATAATAAACAGTATATACCTAAAACCATCAACAAACATCATATGTAATGGGGATAAATTAGAAGCCTTCCCAATAAGATCAGGAGTGAAACAAGGATGCCCATTATCACCTCTATTATTCAACATAGTACTAGAAACACTAGCAATAGCAATTAGAGAAGAAAAAGAAATTGAAGGTATCCAAATAGGCAAGGAGGAAACTAAGCTATCACTCTTTGCAGATGATATGATGGTCTACTTAAAAAATCCTAGAGAATCAACTAAGAAGCTTGTAGAAATAATCAACAACTTTAGCAAAGTTGCAGGATGCACAATAAATGCACATAAATCATCAGCATTTCTATACATTTCCAACACACTAGAGCAGCAAGAAGTAGAAAGAGAAACACCATTTAAAATCACCCTAGACAATATAAAATACTTAGGAATATATCTACCAAAACAAATACAGCAATTATATGAAAACAACTAAAAAACACTTTCCAAACAAATAAAACTTGATCTAAACAATTGGAAAGCCATTGATTGCTCATGGGTTGGATGAGCTAACATAATAAAAATGACAATTCTCCCCAAATTAATTTACCTATTTAGCACCATACCTATCAAGCTACCAAAAAACTTCTTTACTGAATTAGATAAAAACTCTAACAAATTTCATTTGGAATAACAAAAGATCAAGAATTTCAAGGGAAATAATGAAAAAAACAATGTGAAGGAAGGGGCCTAGCAGTACCATATGTTAAACTATACTATAAAGCAGCAGTCATCAGAACAATATGGTACTGGCTAAGAGACAGAGAGGAGGATCAATGGAATAGACTTGGGGTAAATGGCATCAGCAAGACAGTGTATGATAAATCCAAAGAGCCCAACTTTTGGGACATGAATCCACTATTTGACAAAAACTGCTGGGAAATTTGGAAAACAATATGGGAGAGATTAGTTCTAGATCAACATCTCACACCCTACACCAAGATAAATTCAAAATGGGTGAATGACTTGAATATAAAGAGGGAAACTATAAACAAATTAAGTGAACACAGAATAGTTTACTTGTCAGATCTGTGGGAAAGGAAAGACTTTAAAACCAAGCAAGAGTTAGAGAAAATTACAAAATGTAAATTAAATGGTTTTGATTATATTAAACTAAAAAGTTTTTGTACAAACAAAAACAATGTAGTCAAAATCAGAAGGGAAACAAAAAATCTTTATAACGAAAAACTCTGACAGGGGTCTAATTACTCAAATATACAAGTAGTTAAAGCAATTGTATAAAAAAATCTAGCCATTCCCCAATTGATAAATGGGCAAGAGACATGAATAGGCGATTTTCAGGCAAAGAAATCAAAAGTATCAATAAGCACATGAGAAAGTGTTCCAAATCTCTAATAATTAGAGAAATGCAAATCAAAACATCTCTGAGGTATCACCTCACACCTAGTAGATTGGCTAAAATGAAAGAAGGGGAGAGTAATGAATGTTGGAGGGGATGTGGCAAAATTGGGACATTAATGCATTGCTGGTGGAGCTGTGAACTGATCAAGCCATTCTGGCTGGCAATTTGGAACTATGCCCAAAGGGCTATAAAAGAATGCCTGCCCTTTGATCCAGCCATACCATTGCTGGGTTTGTACCCCAAAGAGATCATAGATAAACAGACTTGTATGAAAATATTTATAGCTGAGCTTTTTGTGGTGGCAAAAAACTGGAAAAGGAGGGTATGTCCTTCAATTGGGGAATGGCTGAACAAACTGTGGTATATGCAGGTGATGGAATACTATTGTGCTAAAAGGAATAATAAACCGGAGGAGTTCCAGGCGAACTGGAGAGACCTCCAGGAACAGATGCAGAGCGAAAGGAGTAGAGCCAGAAGAACATTGTACACAGAGACTGATATACTATGGTAAAATTGAATGTAATGGACCTCTGTACCAGCAGCAATACAATGACTCAGGACAATTTTGAGGGATTTATGATAAAGAACGCTGCCCACATTCAGAGGAAGGACTGCAGGAGAGGAAACATATAAGAAAAACAACTGCTTGGACGCATGGGTCGGGGTGGACATGATTGAGGGTGTGGACTCGAAACTACCACACCAATGCAACTACCAACAATTTGGAAATAGGTCTTGATCAAGGACACATGACAAAACTAGTGGAAATGTGCATTGGCCATGGATGGGGGTAGTGAGGGGGGTGAAGGGGAAAGTAGGAGCATGAATCATGTAACCATGTTAAAAATGAATGTTAATAAATATTAAAAAAAAAAAACTCACCTTCTGCCTTAGAATCACTACTGTTTATTGGTTCTAAGGCAGAAGAGTGGTAAGGGCTGGGCAATTAGAGTTAAATGATTTGTCCAGGGTCACACAGCTAGGAAGTGTCTGAGGCCAGATTTGAACCTGGGACCTCCCATCTCTAGGCCTGGCTCTCAACTGAGCCACCCAGTCGCCCCCATAGATAATTGTTTTTGAAAAAAAAAACGCCAAGGAGAGAATAGAAATAATTTTTACCAAATGGGTCACAGAAAAAGAAGATAGGACTTTAAGTAAGATAAAGATTTAAAGATTTGAAAAGCACAGATAAGGAAGGAGTATATTCTGGCTAAGGATTAGTGATCTACATGAGAGATGGGACATCCAATTCAGAGAATGAGTAAGTGGTCCTTCTTGGTGAGAGGATCAGTCGTACGTAAGGAGAGGTTCAATATGAAACATGTAGGAATATTAAGCAGAGAGTAATTGGGGTTACTCTCAAATGCAAGGCTAAATAATTTGCATTTTATGTTAGAGGTAATTGGTAACCACTGAAGGTTTGTGATCAGAGGAGTAACATGATTAGAAATGTCTCTTTGGAAAATTCTTTTGACGATTATGTTAATAAAAGATTGGCAAGGGAATAAAAGTTGAGAAAAAGAAACCAAAGTGAATAGTGTTGTGTTTGTAGAACTTGGTAATGACATGATCTCAGCAATAGATTGGATGTCAGGGTGATGGAGATGGAAAAATCAAAGATCTTTGTGAAAAGGAAGCCAGATTTCTACTTTGCTGCTTCCACTCAAGCAAGCGTAACTTTTGTTTTCCCTAAGAATGTTCACTTTTGGATAGATCTTTTGGAAGAAATATAGGGTAGGTTGAAATCTTGACTTTAGAAGCTATATCCACAGTGATAATGTCACAAGTCCACTGAAGCATTCAAGTATTTACTATAGGAAAATTGTCAGAATCAAAAAAGAAGAGTCACCAGGTTATAAGAAGTTTGAAAAGGCTTAATAGGTATTTCTGGTTTTCTTTGAACGCCTCACCTCTTTACTTCTTCTCTTACTTTGAAATGAAAATAAGAGTTTATGGGACAGGTAGGTAGCACAATGGATGGAGCACCAGGCCTGGAGACAGGAGGCATTGGGCTCATTCTGTCCTCAGACACTTCCTAGCTGTGTGACCCTGGAAAAGTCACTTCCGTCTTAGAACTGATAAGACAAAAGATAAGAGTTTAAAAAAAAAGAAAAGAAGAATTAATATTTCTGTTTTATTCTGGGAACTAGAGCACTTGGACTCCTCCAGTCTTTTTAAACTTTAACCAGGAGGAAGTCTCCTCATTTTAAGCATCCTTTACTATGGTTATCTAGCAGGCCTACAAAGAATCAGATAAAACTCATTCATATTTCTGAGGAAACTAGGTATGTGTCTTCATATTATGGTTTCCCTGTTTTAGGCAGAAAAGTTAAAGATCATTTTCTCATATCCTTATACAAAAATAATAAAGAAACATTTACATTATTATACACTGTCAGGAACAATACTATTCATGTGAAGGACAGTAAAATAATATGAGTAAATATCAAAATCTTTCTAATAACTTGGGAGGCACTTACTTCCATATAATAATATATTTCCATATGTTTATGTGATATTTATGCATTTATAATTTAGTTACATAATATAATTTATAATAATTATATTCCATATAATAATAATAATTGGGAGATGCTTCCTTGTTTCCAATGTGCTATATGGTTATGTAAAGGAAGGTTAGGTAATCACCCTAGTGCAAATATCAATAATATGGAAACAGTTCTTGATCAATGACACATGTAAAACCCAGTGGAATTGCATATTGGCTATGGGAGAGGGGTGGCGGGAAGGAAGGGAAAGAACATAAATCATGTAACCATGGAAAAATTCTCTTAATCAATTAAATCAAATTTTAAAAAAATAAAGGAAGGTTAGAGCTAACTTCTTAGACAAAGGGGCAAATTAATCCAACACTCAAATGCAGCCTCCTTCCCTGTTATGTCCTTAAACTTCAAGGAGAGGTGGGATGTCATCTAGTCAAGTAGATTGTTGACCCAAGATCTTTCATCTTCAGTGACACAGAGATACAGGACATTTTTCTTAGAACCCAAACATCAATGGCCAAGTTTGGTGGCAATACTGATGAATGGGAGCATACAGGAAGTAATAAATCTGTTGCATTATGGATACAGAGATCTCAGGTATGATGGTCATGAATGCTTTCATATTGGAAAACTCATAATGTCCTAATATTTTTTAAAATTTCCCTGAAGTTAGAATATTTTATTAATCACTTATTGTGGCTGTTGTTTTTACCTTCCAACCACCATCATTTCCATCATCATCAATAATATAATAAAAATATAAATTAGACTTCTGAAAAGCAGTGTGGTATAATGGATAGAGTGCTAAACTCCTCTGACAGTTGTCAACTGTATGATCATAAAGGAGTCACTTAACCTTTCTAAGACTCATTCTCTTATCTGTTAAACAAATTAAGATAGAATGCCTCACAAGTCTCTCTGAGAATCAAAAAATAGGAAGTATGCAAAATGCTTGACAACTATATAAATATCAATTACTTATAACTATTAGTGTCATGAAAACTGGTCTGAATGGCCTAGCCAGATCACTAGTCCCAATCGCTCTACTGAATTTTTATATTGCCTGGGGATTGAGGAAGGAAATAATCCAAATGATCGTTAACTTCATACTCATTGTTTTTGTTTTTGTTTTTTTTTTATTTCTAGTCATGCCTTGGTCAAGGTTCCCTCAGTCATGGAAGCATACATATAGGTGTAAGTTCCTCTCACAGGTATAAATGTGGTTAGCAGGGAAGAACAATGGACAAATCCTTGAATTAACCTTATGTGTAAGGCCAGAGGCACTATGATGTAGTGAATAGAGGTCCAGTCTTAACCTTTTGAATACCTGTATTCAAACACCTGCTTTGATACATGCTAGATTTGCACTCCTAGGCAAATTTCTTAACCTCTAAATTCCTAAATCAAGCAGAGAAGTTATTGATCTGAATTAGTAGAGGTAGAGAGGAAAAGAAGAAGGGAGGGAGTTTCCTTTATTATTTATTTCTCCTTATAATAATGAAATAAAATATCATTCAAATTATGGAATGAATATCTTTATTCATCTGTCTTTTCATCAGACCTCTTTCTGGAGTTTGTAAACTGGGCATTGATGAAAGGTCAGTAGTGACCAGTAGCAAATGTATTCTGGCCACATCTAAAACTTGTATTTTATAAAAGACTTTGACAGACATGAATATGTCCCCAGAAGTAGGCCTGGGGTTGTAAAAGATGGGGAACTCCCTTATACAAGGATGAAATGGAGAAACCCAAACTATTTTGACTAGGAAAAAAAGGGACACTTAAGAGGAATTTGATTTCTATCTTCAATTATTGGAAGGATTGTCCTGTGGAAGAAAGATGAGATAAGTTCAGCTCATTCCTAAGAAACAGAACTAAAACAAGAGATGAATATGAGATGGTGATACTAGTTCAAAAACTTCCTAACAATTAGGGTCATCCACTAATATGCTGTCTGTTTTTAAGTCAATGAATGGTCCATCACAAGAGCAGTACCAGCCAATGATAGATGGCTACTTGTTAATTATATTAGAGAAAGACATCATAATTACAATAGCTAACATTTATATATTGCTTTAAGGTTTACAAAGCATTTTATGAATATTAACTCATTTGATCTTTGCAACAACCCTATGGGATGTGTTATGAGGAAGAGTTTAGATATTTAGTGAAATTAACACCCAGGCTGTCAGGCTGTCAGATAAGATCTGAAGGTTCCAAAGATGGAATTGTGGCAAGGAAGGAAGTGATTTCCTGAAAGACTCTGTTATGGCTTAGAGAGCAGTTGGATGCTGAAAACTGTCTCCAGTGAAGAGCCCAGGAGAGAGTGGTTTTGTCTCCCAGAAGCAATACTCGTCTATGGGAAATTCAAGTTGAGCAGGGGGATCAGACTAGGGTGGTGGACATTCCAAGCTGATTCAAGTTCCTTGTTTTTACCTTTTTGGCTTAATTTTGCTGAGGACCTGTGCTGGATCATCATGGGAATAGAAGTGAATTCAAGCTGTGAGACACCCATTCCCCTTCCAGCTTTTTAGGTTAATCCAGGCAGCCTGGGTTAAAATAGTGTAGATCCTGACCCAACTCCCAGTTCCTGAGTTTGTCCTTAGATAACTAGATTAGAGTGACCTCTCTCTACTGCCCTTACCCTTTAGAGACATTATTAAAAAGTGGTTTTTATTCCTGTTGTGTCTTTCCTGCATTAGGAATCCCAGATTCCCCCCTTTGCACAAATTCAAAATAGTGTTCCACACAATATTTTGGTATTTGTGCACTACAAACTAAACTAAAATTCTAACCCAAAATAACAAACAAACTACACTAACTGTATTCTACCTAACACTAGCTTCCTCTACCCTACTCTAGGGATTTTAACAAGGAAAGGTAAAGGGAAAAATACATTGAACAATTACATAGTTCAAAGTACAGAATAACAAGTAACAATGCAAAATTTCCAACAAAATTAACAAAAATCAACAACAAATATGAACTATCAACCAAAAAATTCAAACAAAAACATCAAACACAACTCGTATACTAATATAGTAACCTTCTACTAATTAATAAATACAAAGAAATTTTTTTTTGAAAATACACATTTAACACAACACTGCATAAGTTTTACATCAAAATTTCAACAAAGCCATCAAACTCCCTTATGCAAATTACATTTAAATGTTTGCAACTCAATTAGTATCAAATTATTCACAAATTTTACAGATATGCACATATACACATGCTACATACAACATACACAATATATACATATAATATACATATATACATATATGTACACATACATACCAAACATAGAATATACACCCTTTACATATATACAATACTTACAATATAATACAATTTACAATATACACACACTATTTACATTTATTTACATATCTATTTACATTATTTAGTGATATGTAATCTGTAGCATGTTATATGATCTTCATGTAATTTAATTTTGTTGTTTGTTGTATTTGCACTGTGATATACATTAGTACCTTATCTTTTCTCATCCTCTAATCTAATCAAATACTATTCCCTAGTACACTAAACTATTCTAAACTATCCCTATGTTAGTAGTATATTAGTCTAACTAAATATTAACTAAATAACTAGCTAATTTTGTTAGTAACTATCTATCCTTTACTAGTACTTACTTATCCTATAACTAATTCTAATTTGATAGTATTTATACATTGTTTTATTCCATAAGGAATACAGTGTGTTCTAACATGTTTGTATTTTTATTTATCTGATTTGATATATTATTACTTTGCTATATTGTGTTGCAATATGTTACTGTTGGATGTATGATACCTATCAAAACTTCAGATCTCTTTCAGATCTCCTTTCTACTTATGATATTTCTTTCCTTGAGGAAATCTCCTTTTCTCTTTTTTCTCCTCTTCTTCTTTTCTCCATCTACATTCTTTATAGTTTTATGTGCAATGTTGGATGTATATGAATATGTAGTGATATTACCTACATTACCCAAAATATTTTCAAACTATTTATCCAAATTGTCCATGATTAATCCTCTTCTTTGGAAATTCCTTTAAAACAAAGTCTCTATTAGTTCAATTTTATAAGTTCATCAGACTTAACACAATGTCCATTAATCCAGAAACCTGAATCCTCTTCATTCATCCATGTCCTCTTCCATCCAAACATCCTCTTCCTCTGGAATGGTCCTCTCCTTACTGAACTTTCTGACTGCAGACTCTAAATGATTGAAAATCTCAATTTCACACAATTTCTTCTTCATCATCTTCTTAATTATTAACAATTTCTACATTTTCATTATATATAGTTATTTCTGTTGACTCCCTAGGGGCATAGGGCCACAACCATCTCACGCCAACGGACTCTGTTCTGGGCAACTTCCCCCAGCTGGGCCCATGTCATTCAGACGGTCTTTGTTCATTATATATACCATGTGCTAATTTAATACGAGAACAATGCTACCACAAATCTCTACCTGATACTTTTACAGAAGATGGTGAAACTAACACAACCACATAAGGATCTACCTAACTTTGTTCTGTTGATGATGTTTTGGCAAAATTTTTCACATAGACCACATCACCTGGTTGAAAATTATGAAGAGAATAATCCAATGGGCCAGATTGAATTAATATTCCCATATCCTATAATTCTCTTAGCCTCTGCTGTAAAGCACTTAAATATGAAGCAATTTGGCAATCACCTCCTAAGAGTGATGTAAAAACAGTCTTATAAGTCTTTGCTTGTAGTGAAGCATGTCCAAAGAGCACCTCATATGATTATATATGCAGATCTACCCTTGGTCTTGTATGTAGGTAAAACAAAGCTATGGGAAGAATATCTGGCCATTTGAGATGAGTTTTGGCACAGAGTTTCCCAACCATAGTCTTGAGTTCCCTATTCATACGATCCACCTGACCTGAACTCTGTGGATGACAAGGAACATGATATTAGGTGTTATCCCTAGATTCTCATAGACTCTTCTAAGGATATCCTGAGTGAAATGAGATCCCTTATCCGAATCTATGTTTAGAGGTATACCGAATCTAGGCACAATTTCCTGGAGTAACACTTTCACCACAAAGATAGCTGTGCTGGTATTTGATGGAAAAGCTTCAGGCCATTTAGTTATGTCTATCAACTATAACAAGACAATACTTGTATCTTCCAGCTTTAGGCATACAGACTTAATCAATCTGGACAATGGACAATATGCTAAAGGTCTATCACCCAAACCTTTCTTTCTGAATGCACTTTGAACTTTTGGCAGTCTGAACAACTATTACAGATCTTATTTGTAATAGTACTTATTCCAGGCACAACCCATTGTATCTTGATGGAATCTACAACAGCTTGTGTACCAAAGTCATCTTTTGTGTGGATAGCTTGACTCAAATAGGCATATAAGTCTTTTGGTAACTATTGTCTTCCTGTATCAATAATCCATATACCATGTTCTTTCCTAGCTCCAAATTTATCCTCCCATTTCTGGATATCTGAGCCTACATAAGCTTTTTCTAGATCATCAGAATCAATAGATGTTCAATTCATCACAGAAATTGGAGCTTTCTGGGCAGCATACTTTGCAGTGACATAAGCTCTGTGATTATGTTTAGAGACTGAATCTTGACCACTAATATGACTTTGGCAATGGATAACTGCCAGCTGTTTTGGCTTTTGGATTACTTCTAACAACTCAGTTATTATTCCAGCATGAGCTACTGGTTATACAGTAATAAAACCTTGATGTTTCAAGATATTTCCTATTACATGGCAAACAGAGAACAGTGTAAATATTTGCCCTTTTACCTTCAGCTAGAAGACAGGCTTGCTTCAGTGCTACTAATTCTGCATCTTGTCCACTAAGATTACTAGGTAATGAGCCATACCACAGTGTCTCAAATTCTGTGACAACTGCAGCTCGAGTACATCTGATTCCATCACATAAATATGATGATCCATCTGTGAATAATACCAAGTCTGGATTTTCAAGTGGAGTGTCTTTTAAATCCATAGTAGGCCTATCCACAAGATCTTCTACCTCAACACATTCATGCAATGGTTCACTGTTCTTAGGTAAATCAGGAAGAAGAGTAGCTGGATTCAATACATATCTCTTCAACTTGACATTCTCACTACCTAAGAGAATAATTTCGTATTTAGATATACATTAAAATGTTCAATACTTAAAGTATTATTTTTATAAATTTTATTATCTAACAAAATAGAACCATGTGACTAAGTTTTTTTACCTGCTCAAAATTCCCTGTTTCACCCAAGCCACCAACAGGAAGGAAAGAAAAGGGGGGCTAGACATGGAACTCCACCCAATTTATATTCTGTCTACATCAGCACATAACGACAGGAAGTGAGTAGGGTGCTGGGATAAGTAGTTTTGTTGGGGATTGTGGTTTTTAGGGTAACAGATTCAAATTACACAGGGGTAAGTCCTATGACTATCTCTACAGTGTACATGTGGAAACTGAGGTAGAAAGATATTGAATCGCTAAAGCAGTCATGCATTTAGAAGGTATTTGAGGCTAGATTCAAACCAAGATATTTCTGACTCTTAGTTTAGCACTACATGCACTGTACCACCTTATTGAGCAGTTCAGATAAGGGTTTTATTCTATGGCACCTGGAATTGTTTCTAGCTCTGAGATTCTATGAAATTATGATCATATCAAAAAATAGGTTAGGAATTAATGTATTGGATTAAGTTCCAAGGAGTCAGGTGATCACATATAGGCAGTGCACTCCCAGCTGAAATGGGGAAGGCTATCCTCAAATGGACACAGCAGGAAGAGATCCAGCTGAAGGCTGAGTTTCACTAATACAGCAATAGCTGTCTAAGAGCAAGAACTGTCTAAGAGGGCTCAAGAAGAAACTGCTCTATAGAAGCGGATGGGAATGTAGCCTCTAGAACAGGGGTCGGCAACGTATGGCTCTTGAGCCATATCTGGCTCTTTCTGCAGGAGCCATAAAGTCAATTTTTTTTTTCAGGTGCTGTTACAGGAGCACACACTGTTACAGGAGCGCGTACTGTGAGCACTGTATGGCTCTCATTAAATTACATTTTAAAAAATGTGGCATTTATGGCTCTCACGGCCAAAAAGGTTGCCAAACCCTGCTCTAAAAGATCACTTCACCTAACTCACTGTTCTAGAGAGTTATACTGTGACCCACAGAGATCTTGTCCAAGTATAACAACTTTGTATGGATGGAACTTGGACAATATCTTCTTTCTACCTCACCACACACTCTTCATCAGATCCCAGGACCCTTTTCCTAAAGCAATGTAGATACTAGGTCCCAAGATAGGCTATCTTGATTTACCTTTAAATACCTCAGGTCATAATGCATGAAGTATAAGTATACATAGCTTAATCATGCCCAGTTATTCAAGTGCAGGGCTTTCTGAGTCTCAGGCTCATGAGACATTAAGTAGAAAGTTATGTATACAATGGATCCATCAGTAAACAAATGTTTATTAAGTACCTACTATGTGCGAGGCACTATGCTAGGTGCATAAGGAAAGAAGGTCATTTTATTTGAATAATGGGAATTAAAAAAAAAAAGATTGATCATAAATTTGAGCACCAACCTCTTTCCTCCTTTCTGAGTACCTATAGCCAACTTCTAAAAGGAGAATAAATTCAAGATTCTGGATTAATTTTACATGCTTACCATGAAGATGAATATTTGTTTATCTTGTCAGAAGGGAGAACAAGAGAAACACATGAGAACTCTTTGTGGCAGAGCTCTCTCTAGTGCATCCCATATTTAACTGAAACAATCTCTCTAAGGCACATATAAATACAAAGCCAAGCATATATACAATGTAATATATATATATATATATAT
>NC_058130.1:452731428-452797751 GCF_016433145.1 Gracilinanus agilis | reverse complement strand
ATATATATATAGAGAGAGAGAGAGAGAGAGAGAGAGAGAGAGAGAGAGTGCCATTGAAGATCTAGGATCTTTATATGATCTTCAATGTTGTTCTATTACCTTTATGGCAAAAAAATCCAAACACTTCTCTCATATTTAAGGTCCTCCGCAATTTCTCTTTTAGCTACCTATTTCCCATCACTTTGTCTCATATTTTAAATTCTGTGTATCTCATTCCAAAGTCTTCAAATGTCTGGGATACATCTATAATAGAAGACAGAGGAAACAAATAGATATTTTTTATGTTAAGATTTTGAAAGGGACAAAATATCTGTAGTAAAATCTATTGTCTTCCACTCTGTCCTTATTCATATAACAACTGGCTACATATGCCTAATAAAAATGAGAAAGGATATTTCTATAGCATTTTGCAATTTTCAAAGCATTATACATACATCCTTATTTGATACTCAAAATAATTCTGTGAATCAAGTAGAACATAGAGGTGCCCATTTCACAGGTGAAGAGAGTAGGGATCAAAGACATGAAGTGACTTGTTCAAGGTCACACAGAAACTAAAAGACAAAAACGAACCTCAAACTCAGGCCTAATAATTCCAGATACTGGCCTCATTTCATGCTAACACAAATGTTAATGAATCTTGACAAAATAGAAATAAATTGCACATTGTGATATTTTAGCATAATAAAAATAACTTGTCCCAATATATTACTTATTTTTATCTTTAAAAAGAGTGTAGTCATTAAAATTAAGGTTGGACTAAATATAAGAGAATGAGGTCGCCGAAATTAATATATTTAAAGTCAAAATTATTTTTATCAGCTTTATTTACAAAACAGAACAAAAAGGAGAGGAATATGAAAGAGGATAGAGAAATCAGTTAACCTAACAAGCTAAATATTTGCTCCAGCACCTGGCTCTACTCTTGCATGGCTCCTAGAAGCCCCAGTCAGAGGTGCACAGGTTTCACCCATGTGGCCTCCTCTGAGAGGGAGGCCTATTAGGTGTTAAATCTCTCCAGAAGTCAGGAAAGGAAAGTCAGATTTTTACACTCACCAATCCAATGTCCAAGAGGAAAAGATACCAGAGCAGTCTTATCAAATGTTAGAGTCCCAGGTCCACGCTGAAGAAGAAGGTCCTCCACCAGCCTCCAAAGCCTCAAAACAGCTTGAAGAACTTGTCATAGGAAGTTGCAGCCACTTTTAAAGACCCTTCTTTACATCACTTCTTATCCCTTCTTCCACTTTATGGGGACCAATTCTAGAGTCTTTAAATTTGTTTAGACTTCCAAGGGGGCAGTCAGTCATTTCTAAGTTATCACCCTCTCTAGCAAGTGGGTTGCAGATCTCCTCCAGTTAGGAGTTAAGGATGTCTTCACAAGAGATAGGTCTAAATAATAACAATTAATAAATTAAATGGATGGAAGGAAATAAGATTTTTCAAGTGACTAATATGTGTCAGACTCTGTGTTAAGTGCTTTGAAAATGTAATCTCACTTAATCCTCACAAAACCCTGAGAGATAGGTGTTATTATTGTCTCCATTTTTTTTTTGTTATTGTTCAGTCATATCCTACTCTTCCTGATCCCATTTGGGGCTTTTTTGGCAAAGATATTGGTATGATCTGCCGTTTCCTTCTCCAGCTCATTTTATAGATGAGTAAACTGAGGCAAACAGGGTTAAATGGCTTGTCCAAGATCATATACATAGTAAGTTGTCTGAGACCAGATTTGACCTCAGAAAATCAACCACCAGGACTCTAGGTAGGTCTGCCACTTTATAGAGACAAAATCTAGGCAAAAAGATGTAAGGAAACTTTCCCAGAGATCTGAATTCAGGTCTTCTGGACTTCAGATCTAGCATCTATTCACTCTGCCAGCTAGGACAAAGATATATAAAGAATTGAAATGTCTGAACTTGAAAAGGACTTGTAGTGCAGTTCTTGGAAATTCTACAGCTTTAGTGATAGAGTGAGTTGATCTCTTTATTTTTTTACACAGTTAAATATATTAAATGAAGAGAGGTAAGGAGAGAGAAAGAGTGGTGGAGAAAGTTTAGGGAAGAAGAGAAGAACAGAGGGAAAGAGACAGAACTGAATATATTCATGCCCCTATTATGAATGGTGAACATGTGGGGGGCAATGTTCCGGACAAATTAGAGTTGTGTCATACAACTCTCTAGAAGTTTATCAATGGCCCTGGAAACACATTTTCAAAGGCTGGATTTCTTTCTTAAGTGAAACTTTTAATAATATAGCAAAAGTAATAATACAATATAAGGAGAAAGGGGTCCTCAGCCTGTATATGTGACCATTAAAATTTAACACCTGGGAACAATGATGAAAGGCCTTCTTATATGTGGTACTTTGCCTTAGTCCAGGAAAAAGATGAAGTCTAAGTGGATCTAGAGGCAGAGTGGGAATAGTTCCACCTAGCAGATTGGAGGCAGGGTTAGAGCCACACATCACATATTCTTCACTTTGCCAGGAAGTTCTGGAGCTAATGTGGCATAGCAGAATTACATTCAAGATTTCTGTATTCTAGTCCCATTTCTGTCACCAATAATTTCTGTAACCTTTGTGTCACATTTTCCTTCTGTGCCTCACCTTCCTTAAATTGTGGTTGGGTTAGAAGGCTTGATAGTTGTTATTTAGCTAATATTCTGTTTCCAAGACTATGAGAATGCTGGTGTAAAGTAAAACAAAGCCATAAATGAAATAAATTATATCTCAGGCTTTCTCTATTAAACTTAGTTTTCATTCTCCTATAATACTTGTCCTCATTGTCTTCTTAATTATGTGTGAATTTGATCCAGGCAAGCATGTGTGTCCCTTTGCTCTTTGTTTTATATCTTGGGCAGGTCTCTGTGAGAATTAAAGAGGCAACCCTAATATCTAGAGATGGCAAACAGACACAAAAGCTCCAAGAGCAATTAACTTCGCCATTCACGGGTGATGAGAGCTTAACCTCTGGGCTCCCAAGCACAAATGTCTGAAAGTTCCATCTTGCCCTTTGTTAATTGCAAAATAAACAGCTCTCCCCTGGAGAAGGGAGAAAGATGACCCCTTTTTTGCTCCCTTCTCTCTTCTTGATTTCACAGTGTATAGTTTCTTTGGGCTGAATTTTATTTATTTAGTGATTTTTTTAGTGATAGAAGAACTTTTGTCACTGGAAAAATTAAAGAATCAAAGAATCAAACAGAGGCAGCCATGCTATCCGCCTACCTGAGTGTGAGGACAATTTTAATTTCAAGATGGCTTGAACATTTTGATCACTTCTTTTGATATTTTATAAAGAAGAAGGAGAAAGGAAACATTGCCCCAATCAAATGCTAGACTACAGTGGTCAGCCATTTCAGCTTTTAGACCCCAGAACCAAGCAAATCTTAAGCAATATCTCTATATCTTTAAATGGAAACAAACAAACAAGAAAAGTAGCCTAATCTACCACAATGCAAGGTAGTGACAAAACCAGGACTAGATTATAGACTTGGTGAGTCCCACTCTTTTCCATCGGAGCATGCCAAAACAAAATGATATATGATAAAAGGCACTTTCAATACTATATTTACAGCCATCATCCTTTGCATTATAGGTACCTCTGCAGTTGTTTGGAGGAGAGGTTGCTCAATTTCTGCTCTTTCCAAAAAGTCTGTCCAGATGATGATGATGATGATGATGATGATGATGATGATGATGATGATGATGATTTTATGAACTTCTGACCTCACCAAAAAGCAGTTTCTTGATTTTTTTGTAGCCATTATTTCTTGAAGATAATCATCTATAGAGTTGACTTTCTATGAGAACAAACATTTTCCCAATGATGTTTGCTTGGCGGTCAACCAAGGACCCCTTATTGTTGATCCTTTCATGTCACTGAATAGGTGTGTTTTCTCTCCCTGATCCCCACAATGTACTTCCCCATAGAAAAAGGAAAATAACTTGTGCTAAGCCATGTTCCTACTATTTATTTTCTTAGGATGACTTGAATTTCCATAGAGAATCACTAGAAGATAGTTACAATTTGCACATTTATGCATGATGAAGAAAAGTCTTTTCTACATTTTGAAAACAAGTATACAGGAAAATCCTAGTAATTATTCATTATTATTCAGACTACAGTTTCCTAGACTATAAGCCTGTGAGATCTTTTGTTACCATAAGATTTTTCCCTTACCCTCCCCAGCAGAAAAATAAAAGGCCTCAATGAACTCAAACTCCAATATTTTAATAGCCTGCTGACTGACTGATTGATATCTCTGCCTTAAATCTGCTTCTAACATCATCATCCATAATATCACCATCGCAAAAAGGACACAAAGTGATTTTCTGAAAGTGTAGATCTGAACATGTGAAACCCCTACTTTAGAAATGGCTCCTTATCATATCTCTTTGAATTCAAATCCTGCTCTTATCTTCCAGTCTTATTACACATTACATTCCCACAGTCCATCGAAAATGGACTTCCTATTGTGACTCCCATTTCTCTTCAGTTTCTAGGGTTCTTCTTTTCTAACTACCTTGGATTTATATTTATATTATTCTCTCTATATAAATACATATATATATATGCACACATTATCTGCTCTTTGAAAGTATATAGTCTCCTTTATATTAGAGATTTTTTTCATTTTTTTGTATCTGTATCCTAAGAGCCTAGTACAATGCACATACTATTTTTGGTAGCTTATTTGCTTGCATAATTTCTCATATTGGACATCCATAACTTTGATCTAGCTGCTACTCCCCTGCCCCCAAGATTCACTTTGAAATAAAAGATAGTTGAAGAAATAGATAGAAAGGTAAAAACATTTATTAAGCTTTTACTCTGAACCTTTTAAATAATTTTCTTATTTTATCTTAATTATTTTTTATTTTTTCCATGTTATATATAAAAAACAATTTTAATATTGGTTTTAAAAAGTTTTTAGATCTAGATTCTATCACTTCTTCTGATACCCACCTCCTTGACATGGCAAGTAGTCTGTTTTAGACTTAATATGTATAATCATGTAAAACATTGTGGTAGGACTCTAAAATGGAAAAGAAAAATAAAGAAAATGAAATATAGTAGGCTTCAATCTGTATTCAGACTTCAGTTCCTTTTCAGAGGGAAGTAAGGATTTTTCTTTATCAGTCTCTAAGATGGTCTTAGATCACTGTATTGCTATGAAAAACTAGATCATTATGGTTGTTCATCAAGAAATCAGGGGGCAGCTGGGTAGCACAGTGGATTGCGAGTCAAGCCTAGAGACGGGAGGTCCAAGTTCAAAATCTGGCCTCAGACACTTCCCAGCTGTGTGACCTTGGGCAAGTCACTTGACCCCCACTGCATACCCTTACCACTCTACCACCTATGAGCGAATACACAGAAGTTAAAGTTTAAAAGAAAAGAAAAAAGAAAAGAAATCATTGACATTGTGTATGATGTTCTTCTGGTTGAGCTTTCTTCACTTTATATTAGTTTATGCAAGTTTTTCCAGATTTTTTGGAAATCATCCTGCTTGTCATTTCTCATAGCACAATAGTATTCCATAATGATCATATACCACAATTTATTTGGCCATTCCCCAATTTATGAACAACCCCATAATTTCCAATTCTTTCTTAGCACAAAAATAGCTGCAATAAATATTCTTGTACAAATAGGTCCTTTCCTTCTTTTTTATTCATCAGACAGAGATGATATTGATAGATTAAAGGGTATGCATAATTTTAGATTCCTAAGAATATAGTTCCAAATTGTTCGCCAGAATGTTGCATCAGATTGCAACTGCACCAATGCTGTACTAGTGTCCCAATTTTCTTGCATACTGTCCAACATTTATCATTTTCCTTTTCTATCATATTGGTCAATATTGTAGGGGAGATGGTATCTCAGAGTTGTTTTAATTTTACTTTCCCTAATTAAGAATGATTTAGAGCCTTTTTTTCATATGACTAGAGATGACTTCAATTTCTTCATCTGAAAACTGTCTTCATGTCATTTGACTATTTAAAAAAACTAATAACTTTTATTTTCAGAGAGAGCATTTTCTAAACATTTATTATATATGATTTAGAATCCCTAGTTTGTTTCGAAACTAAAATGTTAACTTCTGCATGAAGTCTTTTCTGATCCCCCATTATTTTTATGTATTTTGAATCTATTTTGCATATCATCATATATTTTCTTTCCTCATATATTATTAATTCTTAGAGGGCAGTATAAGGATGTTATTAAAAATAAGTATTGTTTTTTTATTAGTTTAGAGATAAGAAGTAGAGAAGCTGGCTTGAAGAAGAATTGGAGTTTCAAAAAGAGCTGAGAGAGACTGTTAATTTCAACTGTTGGCAGTTGTAACCATTATTCTATGATAGTTTCACTCTCTGGGTGTGGCATTTTGGCAGTTGGCTTCTGGCAGTTGACAGAGCCACATGCAGGTTCTTTTCTCTTGCAGGTCTGGAGAAGGTAATATCTTTGCCTTTCTCTATCTCTGTCTGAGTGAAAGACTTGAAGGTGTGGAGTGTTTTTCTTTTCCAGCTTGTGAAACACTATTAATTTATCTGTTACAGTGTATAGATTGTTTAAACTCTGAAAAGAGTAAAGAAAACCTAGTCTTTGGTTTGGACACTCTGAGTCTGTTAAGGCTCAGAGTCCAAACTGGATTCTTGTTGAAACTCAACCACCTAGCCTTGGTTATCTTTATAACTTAAATTTGAAGTTAAGAATTAGAGTAGTTAGGTTTATTTAGAACAGTATAAATTTTGTTAGTGAGATCAGGGAGGATTAGCAGAGTCTGTGAACCACAGGAGAAGCAATTCCTTGCGGAACCTGGGAGTTTATTTGGGTGGAGTTGGAATTCCTTAGAATTAGAAATCCTTTTACCCTTATATATTTTAAATAAATAGTTTATTTTTCTTAAACAAGAGTCTCTTTAGCAATCCTTGTGCCTGGCCCTGAAGGGAAGTTCATCTTTGAGCTTCACTTCACTTTACCATTGAAGATACTTTTGATAACATCTATCAAAACTATCTAGACTCAATTTGAACCTTTATTTGATTCGTCTTTGTCCTTATATTTGAGGCTCACCTCTTTTTTATTTTTACAGCAGGGATTATTTACATTTTTGTCTGTTTATCTCCACTATCTACCTCAGGGACTGGCATGATTTAAATGATTGTTGATTGTCTTTCTTCCTATAAAACTTGTATTCTCCTACCATACTGCAACTCATTCTTTTTGCTATACTGGAAATCATATTAATTTATGGATTTGAGGTAATACTTAAGAAATGTTTCTAAATAAATATGAGCTTCTTTAGAGACCTGACATGAAACTGGTAGATCTTTCACCTCTATGGGAGAAAAAAGTTTTATATCTCACCAAAAGACTCAGAATCACAAAATTTTAGAACTGTAAGGAATTTTGCTGGTCATCCCCATCATAGCCAAAGAAAACTGAGACACAGAGAGATTATTTGATTTGTTGAAAGTCACATAGTGACTTGGCAACTGAGCTAGGAATAGAAACCAGGTCTTCTGACTCATAATTCAGTGAACTTTTCACTACATTGTGTGTAGCCTTTAACTTGTATGAATTAGTTTACTAATGGCTTCTGTGGCAGGAGCAAATTCTATTTTATGTAGGGTAGGCTGACCCTTTATGATGGCTGGGTAACCATTTTGCTTCCTTGGGGCCCAAGGTATAAAAGGTCAATCAAGGGGAAGTTAAATTATAACCTTCACCTGTTCTCTTGACTATTGGTTACAGAGACCTTTTCTGGCTGATCCTCCAATAGGTGTTGAGTATTGTTGTAAATTTTATAACCTTTTACATGGTTAAATGGTTCCTTTAGTCTTTGAATGACCAAAGTGCTTTTAAATAACATTTTAACTCTGTATCACTAATATTTATCTCATGTTATTTTTTATTTATCTTTATATCTTAACTTTTTTTTCTTCTGTATATGCTTCTTGCATTTTTAAAACTTTGAACCAAATGTTAGTTTTGTTGTACAAATTTATTGGCACATAAGTGTTAGAGAGGATAGAGCACTGGTCCAAGAATTAGGAATACCTTAGTTCAAAACCAGTCTCAACCTCTTGCAGTAAGTGATGCTAGACAAGTCATTTAAACTCTCTGAACTTACATTTCTCTTCTGTAAAATAATAATAATTGTGTCTAACTCCTTGATTTGTTTTGAGGCTAGTTATTGTTAGTATAAATAACACAATACTTATAATTGGTTTTGCAAACCTTTATTCACTAGATACATGATAATGATGATAATTATATTCAAATATAATTGTTATATTCAGAAACTTGATCATTCTTTTTTACTGGGCATAAGTCCTAAATCTCTGAGAGGGACTTGAAACCTGAATAATTCAAAATTGCTGAAGAGCCTCTTAGAGGATTTTAAAAAAAGGAGAGTCAGCAAATCAGGAATTATTTTAGCAATGGATTTGAATGGAACAGTGCAACTAAAAGTGACCAGTAAAGAGATTACAAAAGTTAATTATTAAGAATATTAAAAAAGATTAATACATAAAATTAATCTTCAAATCATATATATTGCTCCCCTGCCCCATAGAAACTTTTTTTATTCTAAAGAAACTCTGGAGGTGTTCTGGTTCTGGGTTAAGATGGCGGCAGAGTAAAAAGCAGCTCTTAAACTCTCCTGACCGAAACATACAAGACTCCTCAAGGGGACATAAAAACAAGTCCAGACGAAGAGAGGAACCCCACAACAGGGCACAGCATGGAAGGTACATGGAATCGGGACTTTCCATGCTATAAAGGGGTGAAATAGCTCTCACTAAATCTCGGGCTGAGCAACCACCCCCCGCACTCCCTCCACACACACCACCTATAGCACCAAAGCCAGCTAAAAAGAAATAGAGCAAGTTTGGGGCACCCATCGAGTCATTGGCAGCTCCAGGGCCTGTTCCTGAGAGCAGCAAGTTTTAGGTCCCCAAAAAGCTAAAGAACGAGCATGAATTCTGAGGGTGGACACGGAGTGCAGGCACAGGCGGAGGCGCGGGTGGAGGCAGACACAGCTGCGAGCTAAGGCTCTGAAACCCAGAGTGGGGAACCAGTGCAGATGGGTATATGACTGTGGAAGCAGCACCCTGAGACTTGTAAAGGAACCTCCAGCAGAGGATTAAGCAAGAGGGTCCACCAGGGGGCTTGACCGTGGAAAAAATCAGACCTCAGACCTCAGGAGCCAAAAGACCGCAGACAGACCCTGAGCACGAGGATAAAGCTGAGAAGCTGCTGGGCTAATGATGGCTACCCAGACTCAGAAAGTTCAAAAGAGAAAGATTAACAACAAGAAAAAGAAGTCTTTAACACTCCACAACTTTTACATAGAGAAAATCCAGACAACCAAGCAAACAGAGAAGGAGAACAAACAAGCATCCGGACCCTCCTCAAATAAGGAAAACAGGTCACAAGCTATGGAAGAGTTCAAAACTGAGATTTTGAGGAAGATGGAAGTGATCTGGCAAGAAAATAACAGTTTAAAAGGTAGAATCTTGCAACTGGAAAGTGAGGCTCAGAAATTAAATGAACTGATAAGCAAATTGAACTCCAGAAATGACCAGATTGAAAAGGAAAACCAAAAGATCAGAGCGGAAAACCAGTCCCTAAAGGCTAGAATTGAGCAATTAGAAGCTAATGATCTCTCAAGTCAACAAGAACAAATAAAACAAAATCAAAAGACTGGAAAAATAGAAGGAAACATGAAACATCTCAATGAGAAAGTGACAGACCAAGAAAACCGGTCTAGAAGAGACAATTTGAGAATAATTGGTCTTCCAGAAAAACCAGAAATTAATAGAAACCTGGACTCCATACTAAAGAAATTATTCAACAAAATTACCCTGAAGTCCTACAACAAGAGGGCAATATAGACATTGAAAGGATCCATAGAACACCCGCGATATTCGATCAAGAAAAGAAAACACCCAGAAATATAATGGCCAAATTCAAGAGTTTCCAAGCAAAAGAAAAGATCTTACAAGAAGCCAGAAAGAGACAATTCAAATATCAAGGAGCACCAATCAGGATCACACAGGATCTGTCAGCCTCCACGCTAAAAGATCGCAAGGCTTGGAATACGATATTCAGAAAGGGAAGAGAGCTGGGCCTGCAACCACGGATCAACTACCCATCAAAATTGACTATATATTTCCAGGGGAAAGTATGGGCATTCAACAAAATTGATGATTTCCAAGTATTTGCACAGAAAAGACCAGGGCTAAATGGAAAGTTTGATATCCAACCACAAAAATCGAGAGAAACATGAAAAGGTAAATAAGAAACAGAGGGGAAAGAAAGAAAACTTATAATTTTTAAATTTGCCTTTTTAAGGGCCTCAGTAAGATCTAATTATCTGGGGCAGCTGGGTAGCTGAGTGGAGTGAGAGTCAGGCCTAGAGACAGGAGGTCCTAGGTTTAAACCCAGCCTCAGCCACTTCCCAGCTGTGTGACCCTGGTCAAGTCACTTGACCCCCATTACCCACCCTTACCAATTTTCCACCTATGAGACAATACACCGAAGTACAAGGGTTTAAAAAAAAAAAGATCTAATTATCTGTATTCCTATGTTGAGAAATGCTATGTATAATTCTCTGTAGTGAACTCTATTCACTATTATAGTATTCATTATTATAGTAATCAGAAGAATAATTCATAGGGAGAGGGTGGAACACTAAATAATCTAACATGACATGGGGGATGGGAAAGAGGGGGTGAATAGTAGGGGACACCAAGAGAAACTTGAGTGAAAAAGAAAAATAGGATATTCTATTACACACAAAGAGGGCATGGGAGGGAGAGGGGACAAATACTATTATAAGAAGGAGAGGAAGAGAGCATTAAGAGGTAATAATCAAACATTACTCTCAGTGTAATCAACCCAGAGAGGGAAGAGTAGCTATACTATCCATTGGGACATAAAACTCTTATCTAACTCTTCTAAGAAAGTCAGAAGGGATAAACCAAAGGTAGCAGGGTAGTGGGGAGGTCAGAAAAAGGGAGGGGAGAGAAAGGGGGAGGGAATTCATTAGGCCTTTAAAAAACAAAAAGAGGGGTAAAAATAAGGGAGGGGGTAGAATGGGAAGTTAATCAAGGGAGGGGATAAGGGATAGCAGCAAACCACTGGTATAAAAGGAAATTGAATGAGAAAAAGGGGTAGGAATAGGGGAGGATATGAAAATGTCAGCAAATGCACAACTGATGATTATAACTCTGAATGTGAATGGGATGAACTCGCTCATAAAACGGAAGCAAATAGCAGAGTGGATTAGAAACCAAAATCCTACCATATGTAGTCTACAAGAAACACATATGAGGCGGGTGGACATACACAAGTTTAAGGTTCAGGGCTTGAGCAAAATCTTTTGGGCGTCAAATGAGAAAAAGAAGGCAGGAGTGGCTGTTATGATTTCTGACAAAACCAAAGTAAAAATAGATATGATTAAAAAAGACAGGGAAGGTCATTACATCCTGATTAAAGGCAGTATAAACAATGAGGAAATAACACTACTCAATATGTATGCACCAAGTGGCATAGCATCCAAATTCATAAAGGAGAGACTGGCAGAGCTCAAGAAGGAAATAGATAGTAAAACCATACTAGTGGGAGATCTAAATATTCCTCTTTCTGATCTAGATAAATCAAAACGAAAAATAAATAAGAAAGAGGTAAGAGAGGTGAATAAAGTCCTAGAAAAATTAGATTTAATTGATATGTGGAGAAAAATAGGGACAAAAAGGAATACACCTTCTTTTCAGCTGCACATGGTACATTCACAAAGATTGACCATGTTATAGGGCATAGAATCATTGCAAACAAATGCAAAAGAGCAGAAATAATAAATGTAACCTTCTCAGATCATAATGCAATAAAAATAATAATTAGTAAGCGCACCTGGACAGGAAAATCAAAAACTAATTGGAAATTAAATAATATGATTCTCCAAAACCAATTTGTGAAAGAAGACATCATAGAAACAATCAACAATTTCACTGAAGAGAATGACAATGATGAGACATCCTACCAAACTCTGTGGGATGCGGCCAAGGCAGTACTCAGGGGGAAATTTATATCCTTGAGTGCATATATTAACAAATTAAGGAGGGCAGAGATCAATGAATTGGGCATGCAACTCAAAAAATTAGAAAGTGAGCAAATTAAAAATCCCCAGATGAAAACTAAATTAGAAATACTAAAAACCAAGGGAGAAATTAATAAAATCGAAAGTAAAAGAACTATTGAATTAATAAATAAGACTAGAAGCTGGTATTTTGAAAAAACAGATAAAATAGACAAAGTACTGGTCAATCTAATAAAAAAAAAGGAAAGAAGAAAACCAAATTGACAGTATCAAAGATGAAAAGGGAGACCTCACCTCTAATGAAGGGGAAATTAAGGCAATCATTAAAAACTATTTTGCCCAATTATATGGCAATAAATATAACAATTTAGGAGATACGGATAAATATTTACAAAAATATAAACTGCCTAGATTAACAGCAGAAGAAATAGAATACCTAAATAATCCCATATCAGAAAACGAAATTGAAAAAGCCATCAAAGAACTCCCTAAGAAAAAATCGCCGGGGCCTGATGGATTCACAAGTGAATTCTATCAGACATTCAAAGAGCAACTAATCCCAATACTATACAAATTATTTGATATGATAAGTAAAGAAGGAGTCCTACCAAATTCCTTTCATGACACAAATATGGTACTGATTCCAAAGCCAGGGAGATCCAAAACAGAGAAAGAAAACTACAGACCAATCTCCCTAATGAACATAGATGCAAAAATCTTAAATAGAACACTAGCAAAGAGACTCCAGCAAGTAATTAAGAAGATCATCTACCATGATCAGGTGGGATTTATACCAGGAATGCAAGGTTGGTTCAACATTAGGAAAACCATTCACATAAGTGACCATATCAACAGTCTAACAAACAAAAATCACATGATTATCTCAATAGATGCTGAAAAGGCCTTTGACAAAATACAGCATCCATTCCTATTGAAAACACTGAAAAGTATAGGAATAGAAGGACCTTTCCTAAAAATAATAAACAGTATATACCTAAAACCATCAACAAACATCATATGCAATGGGGATAAATTAGAAGCCTTCCCAATAAGATTAGGAGAAAAACAAGGATGCCCATTATCACCTCTATTATCCAACATTGTACTAGAAACACTAGCAGTTCCAATTAGAGAAGAAAAAGAAATTGAAGGTATCCAAATAGGCAAGGAGGAGACTAAGCTATCACTCTTTGCAGATGATATGATGGTCTACTTAAAAAATCCTAGATAATCAACTAAGAAGCTTGTAGAAATAATCAAAAACTTTAGCAAACTTGTAGGATACAAAATAAATGCACATAAATCATCATTTCTATACATTTCCAACACACTAGAGCAGCAAGAAGTAGAAAGAGAAACACCATTTAAAATCACTCTAGACAATATAAAATACTTAGGAATCTATCTACCAAAACAAACACAGCAATTATATGAAAACAACTACAAAACACTTTCCAAACAAATAAAACTTGATCTAAACAATTGGAAAGCCATTGATTGCTCATGGGTAAGTCGAGCTAACATAATAAAAATGACCATTCTACCCAAATTAATTTACCTATTTAGCACCATATCTATCTAACTACCAAAAAACTTCTTTACTGAATTAGAAAAAAACTATAACAAATTTCATTTGGAATAACAAAAGATCAAGAATATCAAGGGATATAATGAAAAAAAAATGTGAAGGAAGGGGGCCTAGCAGTACCAGATATTAAAATATACTATAAAGCAGCAGTCATCAAAACAATATGGTATTGGCTAAGAGACAGAGAGGAGGATCAATGGAATAGACTTGGGGTTAATGACATCAGCAAGGCAGTGTATGATAAACCCAAAGAGCCCAACTTCTGGGACATGAATCCACTATTTGACAAAAACTGCTGGGAAATTTGCAAAACAATATGGGAGAGATTAAGTTTCCATCAACATCTCACACCCTACACCAAGATAAATTCAGAATGGGTGAATGACTTGAATATAAAGAGGGAAACTATAAATAAGTTAAGTGAACACAGAATAGTATACTTCTCACATCTGTGGGAAAGGAAAGACTTTAAAACCAAGCAAGAGTTAGAGAGAATTACAAAATGTAAATTAAATGGTTGTGATTATATTAAACTAAAAAGCTTTTGTACAAACAAAAACAATGTAGTCAAAATCAGAAGGGAAACAACAAATTGGGAAAAAATCTTTATAATGAAAAACTCTGACAGGGATCTAATTACTCAAATATACAAGGAGTTAAAGCAATTGTATAAAAAATCAAGCCTTTCCCCAATTGATAAATGGGCAAGAGACATGAATAGGCAATTTTCAGATAAAGAAATCAAAAGTATCAATAAGCATATGAGAAAGTGTTCTGAATCTCTAATAATTAGAGAAATGCAAATCAAAACAACTCTGAGGTATCACCTCACACCTAACAGATTGGCTAAAATGAAAGAAGGGGAGAGTAATGAATGTTGGAGGGGATGTGGCAAAATTGGGACATTAATGCATTGCTTGTGGAGTTGTTAACTGATCCAACCATTCTGGCTGGCAATTTGGAACTATGCCCAAAGGGCTATAAAAGAATGCCTGCCCTTTGATCCAGCCATACCATTGTTGGGTTTGTACCCCCAAAGAGATCATAAATAAACAGAGTTGTATGAAAATATTTATAGCTGCACTTTTTGTGGTGGCAAAAAACTGGAAAAGGAGGGTATGTCCTTCAATTGGGGAATGGCTAAAGAAACTGTGGTATATGCTGGTGATGGAATACTATTGTGCTAAAAGGAATAATAAACTGGAGGAGTTCCAGGTGAACTGGAAAGACCTCCAGGAACTGATGTAGAGCAAAAGGAGTAGAGCCAGAAGAACATTGTACACAGAGACTGATATACTGTGGTAAAATCGAATGTAATGGACCTCTGTACCAGCAGCAATACAATGACCCAGGACAATTTTGAGGGATTTATGGTAAAGAACGCTACCCACATTCAGAGGAAGGACTGTAGGAGAGGAAACATATAAGAAAAACAACTGCTTGAACGCATGGGTCGGGGTGGACATGATTGGGGATGTGGACTCGAAACTACAACACCAATGCAACTACCAACAATTTGGAAATAGGTCTTGATCAAGGACACATGACAAAACCAGTGGAAATGTGCATCGGCCATGGGTGATGGGAGTGCGTAGGGTGAAGGGGAAAGTAGGAGCATGAATCATGTAACCATGTCAAAAATGAATATTAATAAATGTTTAAATTAGAAAAAATAAAGAAGCTCTGGACTTCTACATAATATCACTTGTGGTTTTAGTAAGAGCATTGCAGTTGGAGTCCTACAGGAACTGGACAGATCACCTAGGCTACTGACAAGCAGATAAGGGTTCCAGAATACAGTAAAATGGAAGTATTAACATCATTCCCACAAAAGGGATTAAAAGCTAAATTCATAGTAGGTCAAATCTCAACACAGGCATAATCTGCCACCATCACTATCAAACTCAGGACACATGTGAATTGTGTTAGAGCAATTATTGTACATTGAAATCTATTGAATAAACTAGAACTCAATCTTCATCTGGAAATACAAAGTATTATAGTATCTGTTATATTTCTCAATGTCATTCAATTTCATAGTACAATATAATAAATGGTTTTATGAAAAAGTAAACACATAACTTTAAAAATAGAAATAAAGAGAATGGTTAAAGATATTTTTCATTTAACAATTAAATGTAAATTTAATTGTTTCAAACTTTGTCTCTAATTATCTTAAAGAGAAATAATGTCTCTGTGATGAATAAGTAAAAAAAGTAATTTAGTTTAAAGTGAAATAGTATTTATTTTTTAAAAATAACACTAATATTCCCTCATGATAGGTAATATATAACCAGTTTTTAATTAGTAAATGAATATCTTGGTGTAGGCTACATTATTTTTATTGGATATTAATATTTGTGGTTATAAAACAAATGAAAGAATTTTATTTTAATAAAATACAAGATAAAATATTTCCATGCATTATTTTATAAAAAGTATATTTGGGGCACATCAATTTTTTGTTGTGAAAAGGGGTGGGGCATTGCTTACATAAATATGGAATCCACTGCTCTTAGGGGATGAGATATATTTTAGGGGGTTTTTATTTGTTTTTTAGAAAAGTTACAATGGGTAGAGAGTACATTCTTGACAGTTAAATGATCTGGTTAGAATTCCAGAGGCTCTGTAAATCAGTGTGTTTTCTCCTTGGAATGTAAGGATGTAGGAAGAGATGCCCTGTGGAGTGGTATCTGAGAATATGTAATAAAATAAGTAATATTATAAAGATTATGATTTATTTCATAACTATTATTATTATTCAAGAATATGTGTCAATGTTCTGAGCAGACAAGAAGCAAAGAAGAAAATCTTTTTGCAAACAGATTAAAACCAGTTTCTACTTGGGTGTTTTCAGCCTATCAAAATAAGCACAAATACATCTGTGGTTAGAATGAATAATGAAAAATAAATGATAATTCCTACATTGTTTTGCAGTTGACAACAGAATGAAAAACAAAGAAATTGACAATATGTAATGAGACAGGCAATTTTTTGTATAATAACATACTGGAAAGTGAAAAATTTTCAATCTTTCAGATATTTTGTCTACAAGATACATTCCTGCACAATATTGATTATTCTATTTAGAAACAAATCTGCATGATTATATGAAATTTTTAGCTTTAATCAGGTGCTTGACATGTATTCTTTCATGCTTTTAAAAATTATTTTTCTTCACTTATGTATTTTTGATACACACAGAGAAAAATATAAAGTGATTTTACAATGAAGGGAAAGGAAAGATCATATGTTTAGACTTAAGGATATCTAACATATTCATCAGTAAAAATGCTTGAGGAATGAACTTTTATTTAACAAATTGATTCTTTTGTCAGTCTATTGCCAAGGTACTAGTTTGGCTAATTTTACTCTAAGAAGAACCCCCCAAAACACAATCTTTTTTTCCCCATTCATTTATTTTGAATATATTTCCCATAGTTACATGTTTCATGTTCTTTCCCCTCCCTCAAATTCCCCATGTCCCCTAGCTGATGCACAGTTCCACTGGGTTTTACATGTATCATTGATTCAGACCTAATTCCATATTATTGATAGTTGGACTAGATTTATCGTTTAGCATCTACATTCCCAATAATATCCTCATCAGCCCATGTATTCAAGCAGTTGTTTTTCTTCTGTGTTTCTCCTCCCACAGTTCTTCCTCTGAATGTGGCTAGTTTTCTTTCTCATAAGTCCTTCAGCATTGCTCTGGATCCTTGCATTGCTGCTAGTAGAGAAATCCATTATGTTAGATTGTACCACAGTGTATCAGTCTCTGTATACAGCATTCTCCTGGATCTGCTCCTCTCACTGCATCAATTCCTGGAGGTTATTCCAGTTCACATGGAATTCCTCCCGTTCTTTATTCCTTTGAGCAAATAGTATTCCATCCCCAATAGATACCACAATTTGTTCAGGCATTCCCCAATTGAAGGGCATCCCTCATTTTCCAATTTTTTGCCACCACAAAGAGCACAGCTGTAAATATTTTTGTACAAGTCTTTTTCCTTATTATTTCTTTGTGGTATAAATCAAGCAGTGGCATGGATCAATCAAAAGGCAGATAGTCTTTTAAAGCCCTTTGGGCATAGCTCCAAATTGCCATCCAGAATGGTTGGATCAATTCACAACTCCACAGGCAATGCATTAATGTCCCAATTCTGCCACATCCCCTCCAACACTCACTATTTTCCTTTGCTGTCATGTTAGCTAATCTCTTAGGTATGAGGTGGTATCTCAGAGTTGTTTTGATTTGCATTTCTCTAATTATAAGAGATTTAAAACACTTTTTTGCATTTGTTGATAATTTTGATTTCTTTATCTGAAAATTGCCTATTCATGTCCCTTGCCCATTTATCAATTGGGGAATGGCTTGATTTTTTTGTACAATTGATTTAATTCCTCATATATTTGAGTAATTAGACCTTTGTTAGAGTTTTTTTTATAAATATTTTTCCCAATTTGTTGCTTCCCTTCTGATTTTGACTACATTGTTTTTGTTTGTACAAAAACTTTTTAGTTTAATATAATCAAAACCATTTAATTTACATTTTGTAATTTTCTCTAACTCTTGCTTGGTTTTAAAGTCTTTCCTTTCCCACAGATCTGACAAGTAAACTATTCTGTGTTCACTTAACTTGTTTATAGTTTCCCTCTTTATATTCAAGTCATTTACCCATTCTGAATTTATCTTGGTGTAGGGTGTGAGATGTTGATCTAGACCGAATCTCTCCCATATTGTTTTCCAAATTTCCCAGCAGTTTTTGGTTTTGTTTGTACAAAACCTTTTCAGTTTAATGTAATCAAAATTATTGATTTTACATTTTGTAATTTTTTCTAACTCTTGCTTGGTTTTAATATCTTTCCTTCCCCCCCAAAAAAAAAATCTTGAAAAACAAAAAAAAATACTTCCATGGATTGGTTGTTTTGGCATCAGATCATGCAATTTTAGAAATGAAAGAGGCCTTTAAGAAAGTTAGTTAAAATCAGTAACAGTACAGATGATGAAATTGAGACAGTAGATAATTGACATGCTTATGGTTACAAAAGTAATGATAGTAGATGAAATGAGTAAGACAGCCTGCAAAGCCATTACTTTCTGAATCCCCACAGAAAGATATCAACCTCAGGTTTCACATATCTATACAAGTATCATTATTTCAACAAGCAACGGAATCCTTTATGTAATAAGAGAAAATAAGAACAAAAATAATTTGAAGTAACACAATATTTAGAACCTCAAATGAAATAGTGAACAAAAAAGGGATGGGCGGGAAAGACAAAGATGACAGTTTAGAAGCAACCCAACTTAATTTTCTCAACATTTCCCTTCAAACAACATAAAAATACATCTCAAATCAAATTTTGGAGCAGCAGAGCCAACAAAAGCTCAGAGTGAAACATTTTTCTTGCCTAAGAAAACCTATGACGTTAGCAGAGGAAGTCTGTGACACCATGGTAAAGGTATGTCCAGAGCCTATGTACATAGTGCCAGCAATAATGACTGTGGCAACAGCAGCAATTTTTGAAGTTCTCAGTCCAGAAATGGTCAGTAGATTAGACTATTGGTCTGAAACAGATAAAAAGAGACCATTTGCTGGCACTATGTACAGCTGGCACTGATTGGAAACTCTATTACCCATGTGAAGTTCTGGGACACTGCTCTAAGGCAGAGAGGTGTACTGGGGTGAGAGTTCCTAGTTGTAGTTCCAAGGAAAAGGGAGCACCAGTACTTTTGGCTACAGGGGTCAGTGTTTCTTTCTGAATAAGCTCCAGAGTGAAGACCAGGAGAACAGTGACTGTACCTCAACCTGAATCACATCACCTTGGAAGCAATGAATACTTGCATACTCCTAGAACTAACTTGGGAAACAATCACACAAAAATGTCTGAAGCTTGGCAAAGTGTCTCCCTAACCACAGGTGAATGGAACCTAACTTTAACATTAAAATTCAAAGAAATACGTTGAAAAAGTGAACAAACAACAAAAAAGAATTTGACTATAAAAAAACTTCTATAGTGGCAGGGAAGACCATAACATAAACTCAGAGGAAGGCAATGATGTAAAAATAGTTACAAAGCCTCGAAGAAAAATCCTAATTGGACCGAAGCTGTAAAAGAAATTACAGGAAGATTTAAAGAAAGAGATAAATGGTAGAGGGGGAAAATTGGCGGGAGGGAGGGAAATGAGCGATGCAAGGAAATTATGAAAAGAAAATTAACATCCTGTTAATTCTTTGGTAAAAGAAACTCTAAGGTTGAAATTTCCTTTTTCAATGCAGATGGGTGGTGGCTCTGCAATTATAGGTTTAAAAAGTTTCCTAGCATGGGTGTGTGTATTTGTGTGTGTGTGTGTGTGTGTGTGTGTGTGTGTGTGTGTGTGTGTGCATTTGTGTACTCTATATCAAAATGAATTTTTGTTTGTGCTTTATATGTATCAAGAACCATTCTCAAATAAATAGAGAAAGGTTTGAAACAGAGTTTTCAAAGAAAAAAACTTAAAAACTTTTTGAAGCATTAATCCAAAAATTAAAACAATAAGAACAAATCTGAAGTTTGACATATTACAATGAAATAGCATTAGTGTCTCCATTTTGCCCTTATTCCATTTTGTGAAGTTAATATCACCTTCTTGAAAGTCACCTGTTTTTGGAGAAGTCATATTATTCTCCTTCTAATTTGTCATCTGAATTAAGTATTATCACAAACTACACCTGTCTCTCACCTCAATGTCTCCCAATCCTCTTCACCAGTAAGAAAACAGGTGTCTCATCCTGTTTTTCATTCCCTTTAAGTTGTAAATTAATTTTATAGAAAGCAATGGTCATAATCTTTAGCTACCAAGATCCTTGGACCCAGTTTGTTTTTGCAATTGTGTGCTTTGCTAAATAAATCATTTCTCTGGATGAAAACTGGTTTCTTTATTTCCACCACAACAAACTTCACACCTAATTTGGCAGTGTTGACCAAGTTTAGAGAAGAAAGTGGAAATTGTGAATATGATATCCTGCAAATGCTTTCAGGTGGAGTTGATTATTGATTTTAATGAACTTATTCTTCTCCTGCCCTCCAACAAATATAATTTTTGTATCTTTATTATAAAGGAAGACTTACTTATTAGGGGAAGAGGAGAATAATAGTCAGAAATGGATATTATGTAAAAATAAAAGTTATTAAATTATATAATTTTATCATCCCCCAAATTAAGAAGAATCCCTGTTATTCTTTCTCATTTTTCTCTCTCAGTCAATGGTCACAATATTTTTTCTAAAAGCCCATGTTTTTGTTTTTATGTTTTAACCCTTACCTTCTGTCTCAGAATCAATACTGTGTATTGGGTTCCAAGGAAGAACATCATAAGGGCTAGGCAATGAAGGTTAAGTGATATACCCAGGATCACACAACTAGGAAGTGTCTGAAGCAAGATTTAAACCCAGGACCTCCCATCTCTGGGCATACCAGTAAATCTACTGAGCCACATAGCTACTGCCAATAGTTATCTATGTTCTTTAGCAATGAGTCATTTTTGCCACTTCCACAATTCACATCCAATCCATCCAGTCAGTCATTGGTTTATTTCTATTCTTTTCCACAGTATTTTTCACATTAATTCCCTCCTTAGCATTTCTACTATCATCACACTAGTTTGTTATCTCATTACTCCAGGCTATATAATCAGAATATAGTAGCTTCCTTACAAGTCTGTTCGCCTATTGAAATGGATTTGTATGATATAATTTTATGACAAATGACTCATATATCATACTCAGTATTAATGATGTTACCTAATTTTTATTCTAGTTATTTTAGCGTATAATAGGACTAATGTCTACCAAGATTTCCCCACAACATGGGATAGGCACTTGCTCCTTTCCTCTGATGACAGGGATTAATTTTCCCTAAAAGGAGACAATGCAGTTCTAATTAACTACTCTTTTTTTATTTATTTATTTATTTTTGGTCATAGCTTTGTGGTTCTCTAAGGGCATAAAAATCCAAACAATTTGCAATTGCTAACCTTCTAACTTGGACTTGTCAAAATTATGGAAGTTGACATGTTCTTCATCCTATTCTGTTTCCCAGGTGGTTTTCCATGGGAAAAAAGGAGCTCTATCCACAGGAGTTAAGTACAACTGTAGAGCTCTGGATTTGAAACAAGAAGGTGACTGTAGTTTAAATCTCATCTCCAACATTTCCCAGCTGCTTATTTCTGTATAAGTCACAACCTCTCTGAACCTGTTTCCTCCTCTATAAAATCACAATAATGATATATGTTCTGTCTACTAGCATTCATTTGGCAAATGATTGGCTTATAATCTTGATGTTGATTCCTAGCAAAATTCTTAAGCAAATATTTAAAGGAATGACAATTAAACAGCTAGTGGTTGTAAAGAAACAGCATAGTTTCATTAGTAAAAGAAATTCTCTCTTGGCACAATTTGAACTACCTTTAGACATGCTTCTCAGTGTCATTAGCCACTGCCTCTGGAGGACTGTGGAAGAGGGATGGTGCTACTGTCACTTGCAGGCTTTTGACTCAAGTTCTCACAAATTCATGTCAAAATAGAGAAAATATATGTGAAAGATGGCCTCCTCCCAGGCATAGGTTGCCTTTCTATGGAAGTAGTGTCCTGTTGTCCTCGCTGCCTGAAAAACGAAAGAAGACAAAGTCCTTGGGGAGGGTTGTTTATCAAATATAACAATAGAATTTTGTCTCAGTAGCTGTTCATGAAGTTTAGTTTACCAATGAATCATGCATGACTGAATCCAGACCATAGAATTCCTTTATGGTCAAATGGAATGACCTCCTGTGAATCTGAGTTGGCAATTATGCTTTTTTGAGAGGATAATTCAACAGAGGAATGATATACACAGTTTATTTAAATTAGATGAAAATCTTTAACAAAGTTTCAAAGACTTTTTCTTGTAAAGGAGATGGAGAGATGGGCTAGAAAATAGTATAGCTAGGTGGATTCAGATCTGGTTGAATAGTAAGATCTAAAAAGTCATCATTAATGGTTTGATGTAATCTTATAAAGAGTTCTCTTGTCATGGATAGCACTGCTATTTAATTTCCTCTGTTATTTAATTTGTTCAATGAGTAATTTGAGGAAAGCCATATATGGCATGTTTTCTTTAATGTGTGAATGAAACAATGCTAAAAGGATAGCAAATACATTGTACACACCCAGTAAAGTTCTTGGCAGACAAGAAGTTTGATTTGAATCTAAGCTGGGATTCAATGTGAATAATCTTCTCATATATATTTTTTCTTTTTTTTAAAAAAACCTTACTTTCTATATTAAAACCCATACTGTCTAATGATTCCAAGGCAGAAGAATGGTAAGGGCTTTTAGTGGTAAGTGGTGAGGGCTAGACAATGAGGATAAATGACTTGCACAGGGTATCAAATTTAGGAATGTCAGAGACCAAATTTGAACCCAAGAGGTAGGATTCTAGTTTTTAGGCTTGTCTCTCAGTCACTGAGCCACTTATCTGCTCCTTGTATCCTATATTTTAACTTAAAAAAAAAGTAACGTCACCATGCAAGATGGGGGAGATATAGCTAGACTAATCCACTTGAAAAAAGAAAAAAAGGCTCTCCTGCTAAAGAATCAGTACATAATATAGATTTTAAGACAGAAGGTAAGGGTTTAAGAAAAACAAAAAAGATATGGGAGTGTGAGAACATGGATGACAAAATATCAGAAAACGAATATTAAAATATAATCTGGAAAAAGATAAAAATGTATTATAATAGAAAAGAAAAAGACATGATAATTTTGATGTATCTCAACCTCATGATGTGGCATCCATATAGGTTAATGCAATATGTAAGGATGGGATTTGTGCATTATTAGGTTGCATTAAGAAAGGTATGGGAATTGGGTCCAGCAGATGATAATCCTGCTGTGTTCCCACCTGGTCAGACAAAATCTAGGGTATTATGATCAGTGTTGAGTGTCATACTTGCAGAAAAATGTTGCTAATTTTGAGAGTATCCATTCCAATGTTGTACTTGAACTAAGAATGATGACTTTGAATCACTTCTCACATAGAAAAATAAAAAGAGTAAAGAAGCCAGAATGAGCTGAAATGCAACAAACAATAAATTACTACATTCCCTGAAACTGTTCTAGGCAATGATTATAACTATGTAGTTTCTGAATAAAGAGAACTTAAATTCTTGAGGTGTATGTTGTAACATGGAGATGGAGCTGTTAGTGCTCTGCCCAGGTAAAAAAGTATTTTCTTTTGTATAAACATAAGCTATATATGTATATGTGTGTACACATCTGTGTATAGATAATATTTACCTTTTATTGTGTGTATATATCTATGTTTATACAAAAGAAAATACTTTTTTAGCTGGGCAGAGCACTAACAGCTAGGATTAGAAAAAGACTTCTATGAGAAGTAGCACTTGAGCTGAGCCTTGAAGGGAGAAAAGGATTTCAAAAGGAAGAGGTAAGGAAGGAGAGTATTCTAGGCTCCAGGGATGATCTGTGCAAAGTTACGCAGGAGATTAACTATCATGTATAAATATCAGCAAGTAAAAGAATTCTGCTGGAGTTGTTTTAGGGAAAAATTGTTAAATTAGTTTGGAAAGATGGGTTAAAGACAGATCATGAAGTACTTTAAATGCCTAATAGAAAATTTTATATTTTATCTTACAGATAATGGGAAACTTTTGAAAGATGGTTTTGGACTATAAGATCTTATAAGATTGGTTGAAAAAGACAGGAATTCATAGTATGGAAAGATAACTCATTGTGGAGTGGGGCATATTCACTATTTCCAAATATTTGATACAATGTCACATATATGGGAAATTAGACTTGTTCCACTTGGCCTATAGGGGTATATCTAAGAGCAATGGATAAGTGTTGAAAAGAGAAAGGTTTTGGTTTGATGTGAAAATTTTGTAATGATTATTGTTCTGCTAAGCTATGTCAGTCAGGTCCAACTCTGTGACTCTATTTGGATTTTCTTGGCAAAAATACTGGAGGATTTTGCCTTTTTCTTTTCCAGTTCATTTGACAGATAAAGAAAGTGAGGCAAGCAGGGATAAGTGACTTGCTCAGGGTCACACAGCTAGTATGTGTCCAAGAACAGATTTGAACTCAGTTTCTCTTGAGGCAGACCTAACATTCTATCCCTGGCACTATCAAACTGTCAGTTGTGATGATTAGAACTATCCAGAAATGGAATGGATGCCTCAGGAAGTAATGGTAAAGTAAGTAAGTAAAGACCTTCTCAATGAAGGTCTTCAAGGAAATTAAATTGATTATTTGTAAGGTAAAAGGGGCTTCTTATTCAGGACTATGTAAGACTATAAGACTTTTGAGGTCCCTTCCAACTTTGAAATTTGAGGAATCTATATCACTATGTGAAACTATGCGATTGATAGACCAAACCCTTTGCCAGATCATTGTACCCCAAAGGATAATTGTAAAATGTGTTCTACTCCAAAAGTTTTCTTGAAAATAGTTTAGTGATTTAATTTTATGTTTTCCTGTCTTATTTCTGACAGTGATTAGATATCACCAAATAAATCTTGTAATAATTTCAATTGTACCCTCATTTTTTCTTTGCTGGTGACATTACAACTCCCATGTGCTATGCTGGCTAAGTACCCATGTATCCATGAAGTACAGTATCTGAGGCATGAAAAAAAGCATTTTTTCCTTCTTTGGAAAACTCATAATTTTTTATTAGCAGCTCTGCAGAAAATACAAGGTATTGTACTAGAGTAAACATCTATTTGAACACAGTACAATCAATGCTCAGTGAAGTGTAGAAAACTGATTGCTTTTAAAATGATCAAAATATTTCTAGTTCTGTTTTTAAGCTCTCTCTCTCTCTCTCTCTCTCTCTGTCTTTCTGTCTCTCTGTCTCTCTCTCTCTCTCTTTTCACCTCCTCTTCCTTCCTTTCCCTCCTCTTCTTCTAGTTCTGGGTCAGCTTATGCTGACCTGAGAATACACTCTTATTATGTGGGGACTATTGTGGCTCAGATCTACACCAATCAGATATGATATTTTCCAGGGCTTTGTCACTTTGTCATTAAAATTCTCAATATGTTGACAGTCTATGAAGGATGAGCCCCAGGGCCAGACTTTCTTTCAATCATGTTGGCTAGGTGCAGGCTAGAGACATCTGCCTCCGTGCATATTACATATTGCCTCATTTACCTATCTTCTCCCTACATGGATTTTCACCTTGAAAGGGTTAAGTAGAACTCTATAGGAAACTACACCCCATGCAGATCTTCATATTTCTCAATAATCCACAAATGAAAAACACTTTCCTACAATATAGTTTCACATTAATCAATCTCTTGTCAAGCACTCAAAATCTGCTTGTACAGTTCTACATTCCATCATAAACACTCAAGATTTGATTTTCACATCATCTACTCCAGTGATTACCAGTGGCAAGAGAATATCTTGATGCCCTCTTTTAGTGTAGGGAATAATCAATCACAGGTATGGACAGCTATGAGCTCTCATTGCCTCCTTTTCAAATGAGTTTTCCTCATTGTCAAAAATTTCTCTCCTACTTTTATTTTTAAAAGCTGTCTGTGATTCCATATCTGCTAGACTTCTGGGAAGCAAGATGGCAGCTTAGAAGCAAAGTCAAGTCTTCTGTGAAAACCCTTCCAAACCAATCAAAAATAAAGCACTTCAGGGGGGACAAAAAAGCAAATTCAACAACAGGGCAGAGTTGGGGGACCCTCCTGCTCAATTCAACTTAAAAGGTACTTTTAGAACAGTGTTTCTCAAACTTTTTTGTCCTACCGTCTCCTTTCTAGAAAAAAAATATTACTTAGTGCCCCCTTCACATACTATTACCACCCCCTTACAGTTATTCACCACCCCCAAATGCACCTGTGGCCATCACCATCCTCCCAGACCGCTGCAGCACCCACCAAGGGGAGGTGGCACCCACTTTGGGAATCATTGTTGTAGAAGGTTGAATTCTCGGGTTTAAGGAAAAGAAAGAAGGAAGGTTCCCTGAACCCATCCCCACCTATGGTGTTGAGACTCCTATGGTTGCTGGTGGGTCGAGAGCTCCAGCCAGGAGGGAGTGCCTTGCTGCTGTTGCATGGGGCTCTCTGGTCACATCTGGCAGGGAAACAGCTGGAGGAGAGGGGAAGAGAGTAGACCAACTTGGTCACAAAGGCTTCAGCCACCATTCCCCCATCTTGGGCTTCTGCCTCTGGAGGTTTTGGCCTCAGGGCACATCAAGCTCCACCAGAATAGCAAAGCCAGGCTTAATCTAATCCAGCAATAGTGCAGATAAGAAGACTGCAAAGGACAGGGAAACCCAATCTCCAAAGCCCCTCCTTCCACCTTCTGCACTTTGACCCTCAGTAAGAATCCTGCAGACTGGGGTCCCAGGGTGAAGCCTGCAACTGTGACAAAGTGCCTTGGTACCAGGACTGGAAGCTCAGGGCTCTGATGTGGCAGCTAACTGGGAGGCAGCTGGAGGAGAGGGGAAGAGATGAGAACAGCTTGGTTGCTTGGACTTCTACTATTCCTCCATCTTCCACTTCTGCCTCTGGAGGATTTGGCCTCAGGGTGCATCCAGCTCCAGTGGACCAGACTTAATCCAACCTAGCAATAGTGTAGATAAGAAGCCTTCAGAGGACAGGGAAACCCAATCTCCAACATCCCACAGGCATCTATTGCATTCAGACCTGCAGTAAGAATCCCACTGACTTGGATCCCAGGGCGAAGCCTTTAACTGCAACAGAGTAATTTAGTGCTATGGCCAGAGACTTGGGCTCTGGCCAGGCAGCCTGCAAGGAGCCAGTTGGCAAGGGGGAGGAGAGGAGGACAAATTTAACTGCCCTTCAACCTCCATGCCTTCATCTTCTCTTCCAACTTCTGCTGGCAGCTGGGGAAGATTTGGCTTCAGGGCTCATTAATTCAACAGGCCAGCTTCCTCAGCCTAATCCAGCTAGTTAGCAGATCAGAGAAGAAGCCCTTTCAGGACAGACTAGCCCAAACACATAGATCCAAAAAATAAACAGAGGGAAAAGAATATATTTATGGGGGAGGAAGAAGGTAAAATATGAGTAAACAACAGAAAAAGAAATTTAAAACCACAGCTTCTATCCTGTTAATGAACAAAGAACAAACGGAACAAAGGAAGACCAAGGAACACCAAGCAAAAACTCAGGGACTCCAGCAAATTGCATACTGTAATGGATAATATTGTAATGGATAATATGATAAAGATGGTAAAGGTGAGTCACCAGAGTCCTGGGAGCCAGTAACTAAATTAGCAGGAGATTTTGGAGTTAGTTGATAACAGAGATGAGCAACTTCAGCTGAAATGCCCAGTGAATCTCCATTGCCAGCTGCAGGCTCCTTTAAGGTGTTGAGTGGGGCCCTGCTGAAGTAACTGTCTTCCTATTGGGTGAAAGCAGAACCCAGTAGGAAATGGGACTCTATGTTCTGGCTACAATGGAGGCTTAGCTTCCACTTCACAGTAACCTCGGTTCCTCAATATTTCCTCTTCTCCTTTGTCCCCTTAGCCTTGATGAAGTTGAAGGAATCACAGGGACTCACAGATTTAGGCTAAGGGATTTATATAAACTGGAAAGGGAAAACTAAGGTAAGAGGATTTAAGGTCTTGTTAAGCTGTTGCTAGGGGCAACTGCCAAGTGTTGGCAATGGACCTGGAATGTCTGGTCAGGCTGAGGGAACCAGCCCTCAGCCAGAGATAACTTGACACTAGCCTGATATTATTTGATCCACCAGCTGAACAGATGAAGTTGTTGAGTTGTTCTAGGGATTTCTCTAATCACTAGGCTACTCTAAACTAATTCCTGCCCTTGTTCCACAACCCACCTCCCTTTAATTCCTCCTGGGGTCCCCAAGGGGAAGATCAGGGGTAGCTGGATGTCTGGGTAAAGTCAAGGAAATCAGAACCCCAAGGTTGGGTTTACAGGGCCTTATATAATCACAGACCAAATGTCAATTGGCACTTGGGATGGCACATGCCGGGCCAGAGTTCCATCTGCTAACTGACAGGATTGCCTAGGGTAATATTGCAAATGTAAGATTTCCTGCATTACAACACAGGCTTTGGAAGAACTCAAAACACAATTAAAAAAACAATTAAGAGAAACTGAAGGAAACTGAGGAAAGAACTTAAAAAGCAAAATAGGTCATCTGGAAACAGAGGCACATGAACTAAAAAAAGAAAATAATCAAAAGAATGAAAACATTGAGGAAAATATGAACACCTCACTGATAAAACAACAGACCTTGAAAATAGATCCAGAATGGACAATTTAAGAATTATAAAACCACTGAAAAATCAGGACAAAAGAAAAAACTGCCCTGATATTCTTGAACAAGATGATAAAGTAGATACTGAAAGAATCCATAGATCACCTCCTATATTAAATCCCCAATTAACAACACCCAGGAATTTTATAGCCAAGTTTAAGAACTTCCAGACCAAGGAAAAAAAAATAGAAGTTACTAAAAAGAGACCATTTAGATACCATAGAGTCACAATTGGGATAACACAGGATGTGGCTGCATCCACCCTGAAGGACTGGAAGGCATGGAACATGATATTCAGGAAAGCAAGGGAACGAGGTCTACAAATAAGAATCAACTACCTAGAAAAATTGACTATATTCTTGCAGGGTAAAATGTGATCATTTAATAAAATAGAAGACTTCCAACCATTCCTAAAGAAAAGACCTGACTTAAATAGAAAATTTGATGCCAAAATAGAGAATCCAAGAGAATCACCAAAAGATAATTAAGAGAGGAGAAAAAAAAAAATTGTTTTAATGGACCCAATAAGTTCACATGATTTGTATTCCTATAAGAAAAAATGATATTGGTAACTCCATATTTGTTTTATTTTTTCTGAGATCCTAGGAAAACCTCCTCCAAATCCTACTCAATGATTCTTTACTAATTTCAGCCAAATACAGAGTAAACCACCCCATTAGGTTATCAAATAAGTATTTAATCAAGGAAAAGATAATGGAATAAAAGGAAATATCTAAAAAATATTGGCTCCAGTTATTATTAATCAGAATTACATTTTGGTGAAGGCAACCCATAAACAAGGTAAAATTAAAAAAATGACCTGTGTGTATTTTTGCAGAGATGATAGAGAGATGGAATTGTACTCAGGGTAATAATACTAAATGGTCAAGAGTACAGGGGCAGCTGGGTAGCTCAGGGGAGTGAGAGTCAGGCCTAGAGACAGGAGGTCCTAGGTTCAAACCCGGCCTCAGCCACTTCCCAGCTGTGTGACCCTGGGCAAGTCACTCGATCCCCATTGCCCACCCTTAGCAATCTTCCACCTATGAGACAATATACCGAAGTACAAGGGTTTAAAAAAATTTTTTTTTAAATTTAAGAGTACAAGGAAATGACAACTTTTACCATCAATGTAAGTATCCAAGACTACTCCAAGGGACTCCTGTAGAAGGAATTGACAGAGTATGAATACAGATTGAAGTATGTCATTCTTCACTTTATTTCCTTCATAAACTTTTCTTTAGAGTAAACAATATGTGTCTTCTTTCACAACATGACAACACATGGAAATATATATTGTGTGAAACACATGTATAATTTAGATCATATTACCTGTTGTCTTCAAGAGAGGAGAGGGATGAGAGAGAGGAAGATAACATGGATCACAAAATGCAAGCAAATGATTACTAAAAATTGCATCAAAATGTAACCTGGAAATAAAAACTTAAAAGATTATAAGGAAGCACTTAAATTTTAGATCACCTATAAGTATTTAATTATTGGTAATTTAATTGTTCAGTAATCAAGGAATTGAGACAATACTAATAACCACATGTTTTTTTCTGGACATTCTTATAAAGCAAATAAGAATACAAATTAATTGTACTTAAATGGAAACAAAGATTTTAATTCTTTCTTGGAAAAGTGAATACTGGTGTTTAATAACAGAAAATATCACTAAGACGATATTCTCCTGGAGAGGAAAGTGATTTTTTCAATTCTGAATTCCACCTATTTATTATTTAGCTAAGTCCTAGGAGGTTGCTGGAGACAAAAAGAGGTAAATCAGGTTGCCTGTGATTATATAGATATTAAGAGCCTGTGATTATATAGATATTAAGAGTCTGATACATGATTTGAACCTAAGTATTTTAACTCTAAGACTAAAGATGTGTTTTAAATAAAAATTAATCTTGGAGGCTTTATGCTAAGTTCATAAGTATTTATTAGTAAAGAGAAAGAAAGAGAGAAAAAAATTTCCAGCCTTTCTAACTTAAAGTAAGAACCAGTCCTGGATTCCAACCTGGTGGGGTTCCATCCCATTCCAATACTTGCCAGAGATTGCAAGTAATATAAGAACCACCAGGACATCTCAGAGAAAGAGTGAGATCAGGGACTCAGGAGCTATATGGAAGCCAAGAGACCTAGAGAGTCCCCCACCCTGTATTTTCCATCTTTGTTAAAGCTCTTCCCTCAGATACTTCACTTGGTCTTTTGAGCAGTCCTGCTGCCATCCTGGACACTTGACTTTGATTTCCTATAGTGAGTCTTTCAAGATTGGACTGGGTTGGAGAACCCCTAAATATTTAATTCACACAGATGCACCCACTATACCATGCTGTTTCTACTCAAGTGCAATAAAAACCATATTTTGTTGGGTCCCTCATTTAACCTAGAAATGATGTGCAAAACTGAAAGTAACTACATAAAGATAATTATAGTATATTCAATATTATCTGCAGCAGAAAAGGGAAAAAAACAATACTAGAGACATTCTTGTAATAACTTTCTAAGGTTCTGAAAGTCAAGAAATCATACTTTGATACATGAGGAAATCTTCAATACTAATGTGGGAACAAGAGATATTAGAATAAAAACCTAAGAGCTAATAATTATTCAGAAGTTTCATGGATATCCATCTATCTACCTACATACAATCAACATAATACACATGTATGAATAATATATGTATGTTACACATGTATATATAAGTAAATATGCATACATACACATACACTCATATATTCACACATGTTGGTTGATATTTTCTTTAAGAAGATGATTTTGCAGATAGTGGATGTAGTAATTACCAAACTATATCTAGAATGAAAATTGTTTCTTCACAAAGTGAGGGAAAGAGTTATGCATGGGTGTGATGTAGAATTCTGGAGGAGTTCAAACATATTTCCTGACATGGAAATTAGTTCTTAATTGATTATCTCTAAATGATCATGCCTACATCTAAATTATCAGTTGCTAAAATCAAATGTCAGAAAGAACATGATAGAACTATTTAAGCAAGTTATTGATCTTGGATAAAAGGGAAGTGCTTAACAAATAAATAATGGTCTGATTGTTTTTAAATATTAGAGTAATTTAAATGATATAAAATCATCATACAAATGTAATGGCAAAAATTTTCAGAAACTGCTTTAGACAGCAAATACTTGGACTTCTAGTCAGGAAGGAATACATGGAAGAATTCAAGGATAATTATAGTTTATAATAAATGATTGTTTGGGAAATATTATTGATAGAAGAGTGTAAATGATTATAAGTAGTATCATTTTAAAAAATGATGAAAAAAACCTGTAGAGGAAATCAAGACTTCAAAAAGTTTGTGGGAGACTGTACTAAAATAGATTATTTTATTACCACATGCAGATGTAACTAAAAAGACAACAATTCAAAATAAAATGGAAGAGATCTTGTATCATTTTTCTAATGCTAATATTTCCATTACATTAGAAGCATCATATTTTTTATTTAGGTATCTTGTTAAACCTTTATTTATTTAGGTATCTTGTTATATGAATTATAAATGATATTTAAGGAAATAAGAGTCAGAAAAAGCAGTTGCAATTGACTATATATAGTCAAAATTTTTCTGGAGGTACTGACACATTAATTTTTTTTAATATTCCATATTAGGAATGATCCCTAAAATGAGAAAAATATCATTAAAAATAGTAGTGATGAACTCAGTATCAATAATAAGAAGACCTCAGTGAAAGCTATCAGGCTGATAAGCAAGGTAAGTGGGGTTTTTTAGTATTTGGGGTTCTAGTATTGCCTTTTAAAAGGCAAAATCTCTCCAGAGGGAGAGATTGAAGCTAGTAGGGGGCAGTAGGGAGAATTTGGGCTAGGGTGGGTGGAAGGTAGAGAGGGATCTGCTGGGTTTCTGTCAGCGGACCCCTGCTGGTTCCTGATGGGGTCAGATTTTGGTTTCATACTACTGGCAGACCCCCTGCTGGGTCTTTTGCTATTGGCTGGGTTTTTTCTAGGGCACCTGGATTTTGTGGGCTGGCTAGGTTCCTGGGTCACGCAAGGGATTTGGGGCTTGGGTGATGGATTTGGATACCCTGCTGAGGCACAGGAGCTGGACAGGGGAAGAATAGGGGAACAGCCCAGGGTTTTTTTCAGACCCCCGTTGGGTTTTCCAGTGAGACCTTGCTGGGTTTTAGCCTGTCAAGGGTAAGTGAGTTAGGGTTAAGGCTCTTGGGCTGGGGTTCGGGAGATTTAGCTCTAGGAGCCTGGCAGGGGTTTAGTAGGGAAAGGGATCCTGCACTGGGCTAGGTTTGGGCAGGAACATTTTTATTTACCCTTAGGCAGAAAGGCAGGCAGGATAGTCAACAAACTTAGGTCCCATATGGGTCCCCATAAACTGTGAAGGGGTGAAGGGATACATGTAGGAGGATTGGAGGAATGAGAGAAAGAAGAGAGGAAGGTAGAGGAAGGTAGAGGAAGGAAGGGGAGAGGAAGGGAAATGAAGGTACAGCCCTCCTCCCCCCAGCCCCAGCAAGGGGAAATTGACCAGAGTCCTTCAGGGGCTTGATTAAAAGATCAGAGAACAACTTTAGGGTTTAGAATAGCTAGGTTTTATTTTAATCAGAAAAGGGAAGGTCTAGAAAAAAACTAGGAGGTAGATAGAAAGGGAAAAAGGTGCTGAGAAAGTGCTCAGGATCTGAGAGTCTCTGGGCTCTCCAGGGTAGAGCAGACCCTCCAGGGTAGAGAGAGCCTCCAGGGTAGAGAGAGCTCCAGGGAAGAGAGAGAGAAAAGGCGCCAAACTTTCTCTTTTATACTTTCTCTGACGCCTCCCACAAAGGAAGTGGGAGTTGTCAGGGGAAGTTGTAGCAGAGAGCCCTGGGAGTTGTAGTCTTCCAGGGCTTACAACAATTTCAAATGGCACATTACCTATTGGCCACTTTTTTTTTTTACCTCTGTAAAATCGTTTTAGAAGTCTGTTCATATATTGAAAATATTCTTGATCAAAATATTAGAAAAGAACAGATAAGCTATTTTGGAAAAATTTGACAAACAGAATATAACTTCATAAAGACACAATAGACTGAGTCATAGAAAATATAATATTCTCATTGATTGTTAAATACAAAAAATAATTTTTAGGAGCAACTAAGACCTTTCCATTTTATTATCCACAAAGTATTTTCTATGCATACCAAATGCATTTTTCAAAGTACTGTGTAGATTAAAATTAATATGCAAAATACTAAATATTATATTTATGAATATTTTATTAATAATAAACTAACAGAGACCTAACTAAAGGTTACTAACCAGTCCAATCACAGGAACAAAAGAGAAACAGAGGAGTTACAGCCAACTATAAAAAAATAACATGATCACATAAATGTGGAGTCAGGAAAGACTAAAAGGAATTTTGAGAAAACTGAGGGACTTATGGGGGATGAAGTCCAAGGTTCAAAATCTGCATTTATACATACCCCCTGTGATCCTTTTGGAGAACAGTCTCCCCAATGGATCATAAAAATATAATCAACATTTATTATAAGCAAAAAGGGTCCTAGGGTGATATTGTGATAATTAGATTAAGTCTACACTGCCCATCTTTAGATTTAATCACCAAAGGTAAGAACACCTCTAATTCTGGGAGGTCCATAACCCACATGTGCTAGATTGGGTGACGAATCAGAATCAACTGACTGCCCCCTAGGCAGTACTATGAGAAGTGTCTATTGTGATTGGACATGCAAATTGGAGGTGGATGCAGGAAGTGACGAAAGATGCTATCTTTTAAATATGATGATAACTTCCTGTGGAGGCAGTTGGTGTTTTGAACTTGGTGTAGAAGGATCTCTGGTGGGACCTCTGACTGCTTCCCTTTGAATTGTTACGAGGGTAAGTTAGGCTGACTCTCTTTTCCCTCCCTTGGCATTTCTGGAGGCTCTAGCTTTAAGGAGTCATCTCTTGCCTCTCTAACTATAAAAGACCTTGTGGTTAGAAGACTTGTTTAATTAACCTCTGTGCCCTTTTTCTGGGGCCTCTAAATATTTACCTGGTCCAGGCCTCTGGTCTGGGCCAGAGTTTCTCTCTCTCAATTTCCCTACCTTCAACCTTCCTAATTGTAAATAAATCACCATAAAAGTCAATTTTGACTTGAGATTATTCTTAATTGAGGATTGATAATAGTTCAATCCTCTGGCTACCATCTTTTAATATATTGAACCCATAAAACACCTTTTTCCCCCTTATAATATAGATGTACAATGATGTTGATGTATCCCCTTTCTCTCTAAAATTTGCCGAGGAAGGACCCTCGAGAGTTTAGATAGATGGGTAACCTTTCCAGGTCCAAACTGGGGTTCAATAGATTATTACTGGGCTGTTGATTTGCTTTGCATGATATTTGATATCTGACAGCGTTTGATTCCCTCTCCAAGGGTTGTGATATAAGGACCACTCAGGAAGGTACTTGTTAAACTCTCTTTATCTATAATCAGGGAAAGGATAAACAGGACAAGGATTGGGGATTGGAAACCCTATCAATCTATTATCTATAAACAAGTTGACAATCAGGACTGAAGGCTATTGATCAGGTAGAGCCTAGAGACCTACCTCTTCACTACCTCTAACCCAGGCTGGCCACAGCCAAGCCAGGGAATAGGGAATGCTATTGATACAGCTTTGTTGGTGATCTTATTCTCTCAGATTTCTCAATAACAGTGTGTTGTGATGCACTAGCTCTCACAGTTTTTCAGGACATATGCAGATCTATTCCTACACTCTTCTTCATAGACCTCCCTGCCTCCCTTCACCACCAACTCCGAGATTTCCCAGTCTAGAGACTCCTGTCCAGAGACCTCCAGAGCCCAGAGAGTCCTCCTTTAAAGTGGCTGTCAAGGGTATTTATACTGTGGGGCCAACCAACGTTTGCCCCTGGCTCATGGCACCTGGTAACATTCCATGTTTTCCAACTGCCATCCCTTACCATTCACAGTGGCATCCATCACTTCCAAGATTATGAATATAACAAATATAAATTGCAATAAATTGTGGATAAAGGGGGAAAAGCACAAAATCAATGTTTACTTATAGAGAGCCAGCTCAGATTGTTAAGACAGGAAAAAGAAAATGAGAACAACCAGACTAGTGCTTAGCCCATGCTGCTCTAAACTCTGTGGGCTTTGGAGTTTATTATATACTGTTTTCAAACAAAGAACACAAAGAAAGAGTCACAGCTGTGAAGGGGTTACAAATCATACACAACCCATTAAAGTATAAAAAGTAAAGATATAAGTACAAGGACAAGGGCCAAATTCCAACCACCAATTAGTAGGGGATAATTCTGGGAGCAGAAATATATATTATGGAGATGTTCACTAATTGAGTCCTGTCTTCCTGATTTACATGTTTTTCACCTGGTCAAATAAAGTCTGGACTAAATTGTCAGGCTCCAGTCTTATCTGAGTAATGCTTGTTAGGGTTCAGGCTTTCTTAATTATCAAGGAGAGAAATTGTTAACTCAGTAGCTGCTGTTCTGCTAAGACTCAAAGCTTTCCAATAAGAATATTAAGAAAGGTGGGGATCTAAAATTGAGTCAAAAGAGGAGCCTCAGATTTTTACCTTAGATGGCCCATTCTGTCTGAGTCCTGACATGCAGTGCAGAAAAATCATACACACAGTTTTACTTGCCAATGATTTTGTAATGGGATCCAGATAAAATTTCTATTACAGACTCTGTTTCTCTAAATGACTCCTAATAGCCTCTTGGAGGGGTCAAGTTGTTTTTGGATTAACCTACCCACTGGTACCAGAGCTTTTCAAAGCTCAGGTGACCAGAAACAAACACAAAGACTGCCTCAGCCTGGATTGGTCATGTAGGGAATCCAGATAACAGGCCCTAAATTTGACCCTATTTCTCCAATGGCTCTCTACATCCAATGGCTCTCTATATTTCCTACATTAACAAAAAACCAATTTGGGGGCAGTCCCTCTTTGCATAAAAGAATACATTCAAAATAAATGCTTTCAAACCCCCATAGTTCAAATTCACATCCCAAAGTTCAATTCTGGATCTTCTTGATGCAGTGTGTGGTGTCTGCAGTCATCTTCATGGCGCCTTCTCCAAACAAGTTTGTTGTCTGGATCCTGGGAAGAAGCAAATTTCTTAGCCTAAAATTTCCTAAACTCAAATCAAAGTTCCCAACAATTGCAAAGTTCCCCCTGAGGAAAACAATAACAAAAAGCATCACTCAGGGATACGTGGCTGAGTTATAAGGTATATGAATCAATTGCAAAAGAAATAAAAACATAAAAAATCCCCATGAAAGAGAAAAAAGAACTTGTGGATGAAATAAAAAATGTCAAAGTCTTATGTCTAAATAAATCTAAGTAAAGGAAAAAGAAAACTATAACAGGTCCTTGAATCAGGGCCCAATTAAAATCATTTAAGTAATTATGCGCTTACCCAGTCAGTAGTGAGGACTACAGAAAGTTAGTCACACTTATAAAAGACAGAAAAAAGGGACTAGATTATAGGAGCCAGAATGGTAGCCAGGATGAGGTGCTTGGATAGAATGTGGTTCAGAGGAAGTCCTGCTTCTTAACATATGTTAAGTGCTACAATCTCAAATGCCAAACAAGTTTAAGTCCTTTTGTCTTGGCTCAAAATTACATCAATCCCACTGGGATTGGTTGGTCTCTTTGACCTTGTACTCAATTTGTACTATGCAGGTTGACTTTGTGCTTCTTTAGCACTGTGCAGTGGCTCTTTTTAAATACTATTCTGGAATTAGAATCATTAAGCAAAGTCCCATAATTACTTAAATAATCAATGGCACTATTCTATAGTTTAAAGCTTTTGGGGGTATTTTAAACTTATATTACTGTAAAATCAAAAAGGATTAATATTGATTATATGTACTTTAAGTACAAGAAATGAGAAAAAGTAAAAGAAAGCAATAAGAAAGATTCAGAAAAAATAGAATGTTTTTAAGTACAAAATACTGTATGACACATACAAGGGAAAAAATAAAAGAGAATGCTTTAAAAATCAAAAATATATAGCTTAAAATCAGCAAAAGGTTTCTCACCCAAAAAATGAGATCCAATTTTCTTTTTAAACTTGGTCATGAACTACTGTGAATACAAATTCTTTCATTTCATTTCATTTCATTTTATTTATTTATTTGTTTATTCATTTTTATTAATATAAAATTATTTTATATTTTTACAGAATAACAGATTTATAAAAACAATAATATAGTAGATAATGTACATTCAAATAAAGTATCAAATTCCTAAAATTCCCAATAGCCCAGTTATTGACAATAGCAAACAAACCCACTATCATAATAGCATTTACATGAGTTGTGTGACATTTTAAAAACTATGAAGTGATGGATACTTGTCACAAATTCAACAGATGTAGCAAATCTTTCAACCTTGGCAATTGCTGATGAAAACCTCTTTGGGTCTAAGACATCAAGAATTTTAGGTACTTCTGATGGGAAAATAAATTAAAATAAAGAGTTAAAATATCAACCATGCAGTAACTGTTTTTAGCTTCCTGCTATATATATAAAAACCTATCATCCATCCAGAAAGTATAAAGTCATTTCTAAAGACCCCTTATAAAATTACAATTTAAATTTTTAAGTCATTATATTCTCCAAGGTTGTATAAGCAGCACGTGATCTCAATAGTTGAGATGACAAATCCAGGATACATAAGACTTATGGGCTTTTTACAACTTAAAGAAAATGTTTGTGTAAGATGTTTATGGCCTTCTTACAATGACATGTTGTTCAGTAAAATCATGGGAAAACAATACAGATAAAGAGTCATATAACAGAATAGATAGAAATTAGATAAATACAGATAAATTCAAAAATTTAAACCTTAAAGAAATCAGCAAATACAATAATATAAGCAAATGACCAGTTATAAGCAGGGTAGTCAAAATCCTTTTTACCAATTCCAATAGGTTTGTTTATTATCCTTAGGGGAAAAGCTCAAAATAATTATCAAGCAATAAACTTTCAGATCTCTTTTTAAAGTTATTTCCCTTCCCCCATATAAATCAACCATTCAGATTTCGTTTGTTAGAGCTCTGAATTTTGTCATAGTTAGAGCAAATTCTGCACAGAGCATAGCATGCACAACCCTCATAATGGGTACGTGTAAACCAAAATACCAAAGGGATGTGAAGAGATGAATTTCTCCTCTGAATCAAGCTCTCAACTGCAAGGTATTCAATCAACACAAAAATCTGTAGGAAAAGAATTAAGTAGATACAAACTGCATTTTTTAGCCCTACCAACTCAAACTGTTGTTTCAGAGGTTCAAGCATGCTTTGAAACAGCATTATTCCTCCAAAAAAAAAAAGACTGAATAGGGTTTGTTTACAGATTAAACACAAAAAGGCAAAATCTTGCTGTAGAACAATAGAGTATTTGCATATGAGAGAACTGGCCAAAAAGTAGAGACAAAATCCCCCAAACTTCTACTTCAAATCTACTGATTTGGTTGCCCTCAAAAGAAAAGGCAGAGGAGTCCCCTTCTTGTGGGAAAAAAAAATTCCTGAGTTCCAAGTCTCTCTCAGCCAGGAGTCCAGGATCAGCTTAAGATGTAGGCTTAAAAAATGGTAGCGCAGGCTGGAAAACTCATGTGGCATGAGGGAAGGGATTGAGGTCTTACCCTTCCATTGGAAAAAATCAGTTTGGATTGGCAGGCTACAGGCTGGGCGGGGGAGTGGTGAGGAACACTAGATTAAGCAGATGGGTGTGAAGAGGCAGCATCAGTGAAAGCAGGAGGCTGGCAGGCTGGTGACCTGGGTGGTATGTGAAGAAAAAAAACAAAACTGTAGGAGTGTAGGGCGAGGAAAGGAAACCCCAGCTCTCAGATCTCATGCTGGGTGGGTGGAGTCTGGACAAACTTACTAACTTTTACTTAAAAGCTACCTTAATTTTTTTTTTGAGAATTCATGTCCCAAAGTGGTCACCAAAATCATGCAGATTAAAATTAATATGCAAAATACTAAATATTATATTTATGAATATTTGATTAATAATAAACGAACAGAGACCTAACTAAAAGGTCTAACCAGCCTGATCCCAGGAACAAAAGAGAAAGAGGAAGGAGTTATAGCCAAATATAAAAAATATAATGGGATCATACATATGTGGAGACACAGGAGAGGTTAAAGAAAATTTTGGGAAAACTAAGGGACTTATGGGGATGAAGTCCAAGTTTTAAAATCTCCATTTATATAGTGCACATGTCTTTGGAAACTCACTAAGTATATGTATGTATATATATATATATATATTCAGACATTGTGTTAAGCAATTTTAATACAATTATGAAAAAATGCCTCAGCTGAGGAGCTTACAGTCTAACATAAAAAAGGAAGTTGAAAAGAGGTCAATGGATGGAATATAACTGTGCAACATACATAATGGAGATGTTTAGAGGAGGGCAACTGTGAAGTGAAGAGATGGCTGGCCTGTATGCCTTCTTTAAATGGAGGTTCTGAAAAGAGTCCTTCTCCATTCAGAGGGAGGTACTTCAGAGAGCAAGAGTACTGAGGAGGTGTGAGGTCTGGGGTCAAAGTGATCTTGCAGGATAATGAGGTTTCTGAGACATACTGGAGAAGACCAGAAGAGTTTAGTCTTGTCCTTGAACTCTCCCACAGGTTTGGCCCAGAAAACATTCCTCACTGGGGGCTGTGGAAATCTGTAAAACAAATGAAGAAACAAATTGCCTTCAGTTCTGATTCCTTTCTATATTTTAAGACAAGAGAAGTCTTTATAGTATTTCAGAAATAACTTTGTTCATCAACATTCTGGTTATTGATCATTAAACCATGGAAAAGGATATAAATTAAACAAAGGCATTCTCCACAATCAGAGAGAATTTCTTGAAGAAATTTTTTCCTTTTTTAAGGATTTTCTGTGAAAGAAGAGCTAGACACTTAGTGGATAGAATGGCAGGTATGGAAACAGGAAGACTCATTTTCTTTGAGTGATATCTGGTCTCAGACACTTACTAGATGGGCAAGTCAATTAACCACATTTGCCTAAAATTTGTTACTATAAAATGAGCTGGGGAAGTAAATGGTAAACCACTCAACTATCTTTGCCAAGGAAATCCAAAATAAGATTACAAAGAATCAGACATGAGTGAAATAACTGGACAACAACATCAAAATCAAAAGGGAAGCTTCCCAGATCTCCTCTTTGCAGATGGTGTTATGTTGATAGCAACATATCCTGTGACAATATGTGGCCTCTCCAATGCAGTTCATGGGAACTCAAAAGGAATTGAGGTAATCCACACAATGAAACTTAAGCAGATCATAGATGCGCATTAGCTATATCATAATATATAGTTGAATGTGCAGCTCTCTAATACGAATTAGGGCTATTGTTACAAAGCAGAATAATGGAATGAATTATAGTTGGATGTTTTGTACTTTCCCCTCCAATCAATCAACACTCATAAAGCATCTGTTATGTGACAAACAATATACTAAGCACATCACTAATGTCCATGTTTTAACTTTTTTTTGCTAATGATATATATTTTAAAATCTTGAACTTTATGTTTGTTAAAGAACCAAATAGAAGATCACCTATATGGCAATGGAAAGACACATTTTGAGTATAAACAGGTTGATGCATATTATCAATAATTACTTTCATGTGTGAAGTGCTTTAAAATAGTGGTATCTGATTCAAATAGAAATGAATCGATATGGGCTGTATTAGCTTAGAAGAAGACAAATTAACTTTTATTTGATATATTTTTTAAATAATTATTTTGCTCAACATTTCCCAAATCCATTTTAATCTGGTTGGGGTTACACTAAGGAGTTTCTAAAGCTGTGAATTTGTCACTTTTTCTGTAAGGATATAATCAAGTATGGAAGAGAATGTGGTTCTATCATGTATCAAGATTCAATTCAACAAAGTTTAATTGTCTACAATCTATGATTTGTTTTGGTAGATTGTGGATTCAAAAGTAAGCAAGAAAGCAATTTACATCCCCAAGAAACTCAAATATCACCTGGGTGGGTTGATTGTTAAACCAATATTACTTAACATAGTAACCAAATATAAAATAGTTTGATGGGAGAAATATCTCTAATACCTGAGATAGGGATAGGGTGAGTTGTAGGAAAGACAGCATAAAACCTGGCACATGAGATGAATTCTGATGGAAACTAGTAACTAAGAGGCAGAGTTGGAGAAGATGTAAATACTGGGTGTAGGTCTTACCATCCAAATTAAATCCAGCTGAGATCTTAAAAATTTGCCTAGAGTCTGGTTATTCAATAAGTAGATAAACATTTATTGAGTACCTATTATGTGTTAGGCACTGTGCTTTGTATCCAATCTCTGATATTTATAGATATGGAAACCGAGTTCAAGTTATGTTAAATGATTTGTCTAAAGTTGAGTAGCCAATAAGTACCAGAGCCAGAATTCAAGTCCAGTCTCCCAAATTCACATGCATTGTTATTTCTAATATTTCTGCTTATCCAATAGTCTGGAGATGAAAGATGGAATCTACTTGTAAGGGATTTTGATTAGAATATTAAATCAATGAAAAGAAGTAGTTTGCATTGTATGGAATCCTGAATGGAAGGGTACTGAATGCCAGGGACTAGAATTTTTTCCCCCAGTGGTAATAGGTAGCCACTGAAAACTTAAAAACAGTGGTGTATTTTTTATTGAAAATATTAATAAAAATAATTCCTCAAAAGTTGATGAACAAGTAATCATTAAAACACATGGTTTAAAAAGCACTTTAAAAATAAATAGAGAAAGTTATATTATGTTTGGTTATTAAGCATAATCACTTTAATTTAGTAAAGTCTGTGGACAACTGTACATATGGGATACATAGTTATGCTTCATTTGCATATAAAACAGTTCCCAGTGTTTAAAAATCAGCATCTAATAAGTGTTATTTGAAATAAAACTGCTTTAAGTGGAGTTATGTTCAATTAACCACAACATTACCATATGGTGTAAAAAATTGCAGCTTTATTTTCTAGACTATCAAGTATAAAGCAATTGAAATAGGGTAAAATTCCTTAAGAAAATATGAACTTAGTCACACATTTATTTATCTATCAATTCTTCCACCTACTTCTTGCTTTGCTTCTTTTCTTACCCAGGATAATCATGTGTTTCAAAATATTCTTTTCTTTTCCCTATGTAGACTCTTAGCTTAGTAACAATATTTTGTGGCACCCCTTTTCAGGAAGTGTACATTTATTTTGTCCTCATTTCTTTTGGGATCAAAAGGCAGCGAAACTTGATTGAGGATCATTTTGTAGTTTTGTATTATACAGGGTTGTCAGAGCCAAAGAATTGATTTCTAGTAACCTCATTCGAATGATGACTTTTTATTCTGATGAATGTCATTTAGGCTAATAATCAAGTAAGTACAGAACCATTCTCCTTGACCTTCTAGTTCAGTAGAACTTGTTAGAGATTTGCTGATGTTCATGGGTTGACACTCACAATTGCTTCCATATCATGATGATTAATCAGAATAGGAATACTTGGTAGTGAATGTACTATTTATGTAAATATGTAAATTCCTTATACCAAAATTCAAGTCCTCTACTGTTATGATTCTGAACTATGTTCTCAGCCATTTTTTATTCTCCTCTGTCCCTGCTAAATGTTCCAGTAAATCTAGAAATATTTTCTTGTATTCTCATTCCCTTTCTTATTCAAATTCCCTTTATTAATATTATTCTCTAATTCTAAAAACTGTTCCAATCCAATCTTAGCTGAAAGTCTTCCATCCTTTTTAAACTCATATATATCCTTATCATCACCACTTAACTCTCTTAGTTCCTATGACCTAGTACAGCATTGGTGAAGGTTTTCAAGTTTGTGTGCCCAAATTGCAACTTCAAACTGCTTGTGAGCCCCCTGCATTACCCTAGAGAGAAGAAGGAGGAAGTGCTCACTCTGGGTGGCTGGACAAATGGTGGGGCATGCAAAAATGTCTTTGGGTGCTGGGAAAAGTGGGGAACAGAGCAGCTCCCTCCTCAAACCTGGGGTGCCAATATTTTGTCAATGCTGACTTAGTAGCAGTATCACCAGGTTGAAATGCATGCCCACTGTAATAGCTTTAGAGGCATGGTTTCAAATTATTATTAATACTAAGTAGGGAAGATTTAGGTACTATGTAAATATTGGTTATTATTATTATTAATTTTGAAAATAACCATACTAATAGAGTAGATAGGAAATAATAATAGAAATTCCACAAGGGGAAAAATAGTGTGAAAAGAGAAGAGATGTCTTCACTATTGTAACATGGCGATAAAACAAGTGGATGGAGTTTGTGGGTCCCTAAGTCCATAGGTGGGAAAGGAGGGTACAATGGTGGAGGTAGTAAATTGAGGTGGTAGGAGATATAAGGGAATGACTGAGTTTAGGGAAATATAAGATAATGAAGTAGAATGAGCGGCAAGGGGAGAGAATGAGGTAGTTGGGCAGGCAGCTGCAACAGGGAGACACAGATTGGGTACACAGGCTTGAGACAGAGGACACTGAAGGGAAACAGGCTGAACCCTTCAGGTAGGAAGGGTACTTCTACAGACAAAAGGTTAAGGCCAGCCAGGAATGGTTTGAAACAAACTAGAGGGCTTTCTAGTCAATTTCTCAGGTTCACAAAGGAAGTGTCTATGAAACAGATGGGCTTCTTCAGAGGAAGTATAGAGATCACCACTTCCTCCAAGATGGATGCCTCCAACTCCCTCAGGACCCAAAGAGAAACTATTCGTCTCTCTCCTTTATCCCTCTTTTATCATTCAACCAATGATTTAGCAAAAGGTTTGATTAAATGACAACAGGGTTTATTAAGTTGGCAGGGTTGGTTATAAAGGACCGAGGGATACAAGGTTTCCCTAACAACCGCCTAGGGAGAAGCTTCAGGTGGGGAAGGGACACAGGAATATGAAACTGAGAAAGGGTCTGCCCTCACTCAGTCCCAGGAGGTTTTGTTGCCTTTGAGGTTAGGGAAGTTACACACAATGAATCAGGAGATAATTTGTATCAAGGGTAAGCCCTACTTGACTATGGGGAAAACTAACTCCTCAAAGTTTGATTGCTACCACCCAAATCCACCCTTCTCCCAGAACCCACAGGAAATTAGGAAAGGAAATGGTGATTGGAATAGGGAAGGTCAGGGAGATCCAGAGGAATTAGCTAAGCTACAAAATCTCAAAAGAAAAGGCACAGAATCAGGGAATCAAGGCCAGGTTTCAGCCCCAAGACCGAACTCAGTTGACCCTTATGCTCTGATTGAGCCTCCAGGACCAACTGCCTCTAGTTAGGGTTCTAAACCCTTCTTAACTGCCAGAAATTCTGCAGTTAGCCTTTTGCAGGGTTGTTTGCACTTTTGCACTACACTATCCACATAGACTGCTTAAAAAGGATAAATACATTCATCTATGTCCTTTCCTAAAACCATCTGACAATTTCTAATATTTTTTGCTATTATTTGCTTCTTTCAAATTAAAATTTTAATTCATTTAAAGTTTATTTATCTATTTAATTATTGGATTAACGTTATTTGATTTTTTCAAAATTATTGAGATATTCCTTAACTTAAATTCACATGTATGCCAAGGAATCCTCAGGCTTCAAAGCTTTCCCTTTTAAGAGTGATATCTATTCCAACAGTATTTTTCTCAACTAACACAGATTTTTCTAGGACTAAGTCTATTCCTAAACAACTGTGTGATTTCTTCATCTTTAAGTTTCCTCATCCATAAAAGGAAAAGGAGTGGAGTCAAGATGGCCTCTTAGAAGCAGCAAAAGTCCAGACCTCTGAAAATCCTTCTACATAAATAAAAAATGGGGGCAACTGGGTAGCTCAGTGGAGTGAGTCAGGCCTAGAGACAGGAGGTCCTAGGTTCAAACCTGGCCTCAGCCACTTCCCAGCTGTGTGACCCTGGGCAAGTCACTTGACCCCCATTGCCCACCCTTACCAATCTTCCACCTATGAGACAATACACCGAAGTACAAGGGTTAAAAACAAAACAAAACAAAACAAAAAAACAAGGTGCTTTAAAGGGACAGAAAACCAAATCTAACAACAGGACAGAGTTGGGATACTAATGCTCAATTCAACTTAAAAGGTACTAAGAGAAGGCTAAATTCTTGGGTTCAAGGAAAAGGATGAAGGGAGTTCCTAGGACCCTTCCCCCACCTTCTGTGCTGAGTCTCCATGGTTGCTGGAATTACAGGAGAGGGTTTCATCCTGAATACCTTGTAGCCACAGCTGTGCCAGGCTCAGGGCTCTAACCACAATCAGCAGGAAGGCAGCTAGAGGAGAGGTACAGAGGGGAGGGCATCCAAGTCAGAGCCACCACTCTCTATCTTAGACCTCAGCTTTTCCAGGTTTTGACCTCAGGGCACATCCAGCTCAATAGATTAGCTCTTCCTGGCTTAATCTAGTCTATAAAGAGGGCAGATAAGAAGACTTTTCAGGACAGGGAAGCTCAATCTCCAATACCCCTCCCCCACCAACTGTGCTGAGAGCTGCCTTAAGAATCCTGCTGACTCTGAACCCAGGACAAAGGCTGCAACCACCACAGAATATCTTGATAATGGAGTGGGAAGCCCAGCTCCCTTCAGTCTCCAAACCTTCACCTACACCTTGATCTTCTGCTGCTAGTTGGAGAATGTCTGACCTGAGGGTTCATTAATACTCCATCAGCCCAATGTAGTCAATCAGCTGAGCAGAGAAGAAGTCCCTTTAGGACAGAATAGTCCAAACCCACATATTCAGGAAATAATCAGAGGAACAAGATTATAGCCAATGAAAGAGGGGGAAAATGGAAGTAAACAAAAGAAAAAGAAAAAAGGAATTACAACTGACAGCTTCTATCCAGATAATGAACAAAGTGCAAATGAAACAGAGGAGGGACAAGGAACACCAAGAAAAAACTCAGGAACTGCAGCAAATTGGATACAGGCTTTGGAAACCTCAAAACATGATTCAAAAAACAATTAAGAGAAGCTAAAGAAAATTGGGAAAAGAACTTAAAAAGCAAAATAAGTCATCTTACAACAGAGGCACATGAATGAAAACAAGAAAATAGTGTCTTGAAAGCCAGAATTGAAAAGCTTGAAAATGAGGTAAAGAAAGTGAAACATGACCTAGAAAGAAAAACAGACCAGAGGGAGAAGGATGACCAAAAAGTCAGGGATGAAATTCAGTCTTTAAAAATTAGAATTGAATAGCTAGAAGTAAATGATTTCACAAGGCAGCAAGAATCTATAAAACAAAATCCAAAGAATGAAAAAATTGAGGAAAATATGAAGGACCTCATTGCTAAAGCTACAGCCCTGGAAAATAGATCCAGAAGACACAATTTAAGAATTATTGTACTACCAGAAAATCATTAGAAAAGAAAAAAGTCTTCACATCAATTTACAGGAAATTAACCAAGAAAAATGCCCTGACATTGTTGAACAAGAGGGAAAAGTAGAGATTCGAAGAATCCACAGATCACTTCCTACATTTAATCCCCAATTGACAATGCCCAGGAATGTTATAACCAAATTCAAGAACTATCAGATCAAGAAAAAGATACTATAAACTGCTAAGAAGAAACCATTCAGACATTATGGAACCACAGTTAGGATAACACAGGACCTGTCTGCATATACACTGAAGGACTAGAAGACATGGAATATGATATTCCAGAAAACAAGGGAACTGGGTCTACAACCAAGAATCAACTTCCCAACAAAATTGACTATATTCTTAATAAATAGAAGACTTCCAAGCATTCCTGAAGTAAAGACCTGCCTTAAACAGAAAATTTGATGCCAAAACACAGAACCCAAGAGAATCACCAAAAGGTAATTTAAAAAGGGGGTAAAGACCAAAACAAACCAAAAAAAATTTAAGGGACCCAATAAGTTAAAATGATTTGTATTCCTATAAGAAAAGATGATATTGATAACTCTTAAAAACTGTTATTATCATCAGGATAACTAGAAGTATAGTTAGAGGGAACAGTAACAAACTGTATATGATGAAATGTCTGTCTCTCAATATATATTATACATACATACATACATATATATATATACATATATTAGGGGTTAAAAAGAGAATAATACTAAGAGAAATGAGAAAAGAAATAAAATGGGGTAATTTTATATTAAAGAGGCACATGTGGGGAGGTGGGTAGAAGACCAGTACAATGGAAGATTAAAAGAGGTTGAAGATAGTCTCCAAGAAAATTTTAATCTTTACAGTGGGAAGGGTCAGAAAGTTTCAAATGGAAGGAAAACCTACAACTCCAAATTCAATCATCATCATCAACAATAACAACAACATCAATATCATCATCAACAACATTATGAACATCATCATCAAGAACAACGTCATAATCAACATCATCACCATCATCAAAAACATCATCAACATCATCATCAACAACAATGTCATCAACATTAGCATCTAACTATTTATCTTTTCTTGGCCCAGGAAAGATTTTTGCTGGGTGGCCTTACCTAGTAGCATAATATGCAGAGTACTGAATGAGAGCCAAAAGACCTAAACTCTAGGCTTGAGTGACAGTATGTGTCCTTTGGGGATAAAAAGAAAGCCTTCTTTTTCCTGGACTCAGTTTCCTCATTTATGTATGAGTGAAGCTTACATGGACTTGGCATTAAGTTAATCAATCAAATCAAAGAATAAAATAGGTGTAAACAAGAAAAAAAAAGATTATTCACTTAAAAAATGAATGATTCAGAAATATGTTTTGCATGATAATACTTGTATAACCCAGATTGAATTGCTTGCCTGTCTTGGGAGGGAGGAGGGAATAAAAAAGGGAGACAATTAAAGTGTCTTTCTTCTTAACACTTTTCAGTCCTTAAACCATAACAGCAACCATTTTCTGGAACCTATTCTTCTCTTTACAATTATGGTATCCTTTACATTGCTCTGTCAAATTTTTTCTTAGGTGAGTACAATTTCAGCATATTAGTTTCCTCACTAAAAGATAATGTTTCTGCACCTACCACACAGGTTGATTAAGAGATGGAAATGATGTAACAAATTTAAAGGGCTCTGTAAAGCTTAAAGATCTAAATAAATATGGGATCATCATCTCATCAAAATAAATACATAAGGGGAAGAATGGGACTAGATAATTTTGAAATGTTATTCTATGACTATGCTATTCCAATTCGAATTAAACCATGAATAATTATTAAACAGCTATTGTATTCAGGACATTGTACCATTGTAGGTACTAGGGGAGATAGAGTTTAAACATGGTGCTTATGCTTATATAGCTTAAGAGGAAGATAAAAAACAAACTGGTGACTGTAATAACACAATGTTATTTGATACTGTACATACATTAGAGAAGTACCAAAAAATACAGTTTGAAATCCTAGAAGGTAATTGGGGTAAGGGAATCTGGAAAAGTTTCATGGAAGATAATGAAAATAATTTATGATTTTAAATGGTAAAAATTTAGTAGGTGAAGATGAAGAGGACAGCCAGAGTCCCTGAGCTTTGAACTGAGATATTTATACCCAAGCTAGATTAGACAACTTTAGTAGAGAAAGTCTGCCAAGCAGAATGTTTTTGGCAAGAAGGTTTTGGGGGTTTTTGTTAGTTTTTTTTCCCCTTTGAAGGCATGGTACCCTCTTGGAAAGAAGGTCAGAGATCTTTATTAGGAAGAAAGTTAAATCTTTTCATATTTCTTACCCTTCTGTTCTGTACATGGTGTTAAGTTTATAGTAACAGAGATGTTGGGAAGCTGATGGGCTGGCCTGAGCTAGGAACCTGGAAGACTCTCTCCTCACTCCCCCCCCCCAGGCTTGAGTGAGTAGGGAGGGGTAGGTACTCCTTGCTCTCAAACCCCTCCCCCCAAGCAGTTGGTTTTCAGTTGAATATGGAGGCATGGCAGTGTCTTCAAGCAAGGCTCAGCAAAGGCAAATCTCTAATGAAGTTCAATTTCTTAAGTAAATTAAAGCAAAGAAAAAGTAGTTGATCTGTTACAAAGCTAGGTAGGTGGCAGAGTGGGGCCCATTCCACACAGCTTTATTTCCAGTCCAATATAATAATCAATTGTAGAAAGAAGAGATGAAAGTCTCTTTCTAGGAGAGTGTGTTGCTACCACTTTTCTGAAAACTTTGGTAATTTTTTTCAATTTCATCACATATTTGCTTATTGGCCATTATAAGACTTTACCCAAGATTTTTAAATTATGATTTTGGACCAAAGATTTTGGTATTTACTTTTGTTTACCACTTAGTCAGGATGTCTTCAATATGAGTTAAAAATCCCATGGTGAAAGATGGCATTTGTTTATAATCCCCATAATGAAATGAGATTCATCTTACCCATCATTTTCTTTAGGAATTCATATTCAACTAAAAATTGAAAGAGAAGGCCAGGATAATTGATCTTTCAGGTCCTTTCTAGCCTTAAATGCAATTCCACTTATGAAACAGAGATTATATCTCACATGTGAATGACACTTTTTAAATTTAGACTTCACTTCTCAAGCAACTTAATGAGAGCCTTCTTTACTCTTTCTTTTCAATGTGTTGTCTTTTAGGTTGTCAGTGATTTTAGAGTGAATAAGGTAGAAACAGTTTGTAAAAGTATAGTCCCATCTTAAAACAAATTTTTGTGAGCAAGGAATTATATGTACTTTTTAGATTTTGTTTTTCACATTTTTGGCAATTTTACAGGATAAAAGGCTTCAAAGGATCATAGGATTTGGAGCTTACAATGAACCTTAGTGATAATCTAGTCCATTTAGACTGTCATTTTATAAAGGAGGTAAACTGAGGCCCAGCAAAATGACTTGCTCAAATTTATCACACTAGAACAGAATCAGGATCTGAATCTAAGCCCTCTCTCTATATAGTATTACTTACAGCATACCCAACAGTACTTATTTTAGTATTATTATGTATGTGTTTATCTCAATCTTAAAGTCAATTACAATTAGAAAGGACTCATTTAGCAAAGGCTAATGTAAAGACAGCAGGTTGCATAAATGGTTTGCAACATGGCTTGCATTTCTTTTACATAATAGATATTCTCAAATACATATATGCCTGGAAAATTCTGTAAGCTAGCCACCTAGAAAGAGCAAAGAATAGCTGGTAGGCAGGTTGAGTGTTACCTGAGTGTCCACAACATTTTCAAAAGAACTAGGCATTCAGCATGATCAAAAGCCTATGGACAAGAATTGTGGAAGGTGAAAAGACACATATGGGTGTAGATCTTTATTTATGGTGAGATTGACCACATAGAGGAGATTGCAGATTGATCTGTGTATTAAATTCTAATATTCCCTTTCGTACAGTGTGGCTATAATACTTGCCACTCAAAACTGGTATAACACAGTCAGGAAAGACAATCTCTAGCTTCTGGATAGAAGTTTGAAATAATAAAAGTGTCACACTTCTTAGAGTTCTTCAGGGACTTATCTGATAGGACTACCTTATCAAATTCCTTAAATTTAATCATCTGGACAATTGTACTTGCTATGGGAAGCGGCATGTTATGGTAGATAGAACATTGAACTTACAGTCACAGACCTGAATGCACTTTTGGTCTGCTACTTTTTGTCACATTGGGTAAGAAATTTAAGTTCTCTGCAGCTTTTTTAAATTTTTTATTTGTAAATTGAAGGAGTCAGGCTAGAGATAGCCTCTAAGGTGCTTTTATGCTCTCAGTTTCTGATTCTGTGGTGATAAAGCAGTTCATAGATAATAGGCTTAATTAATCAGTTTTGTTACTGTTCTTGCCAGCCTCACCCTGTTCCCAGTTAGAGTACCAAGGAAGTGTCAATTCAAGAGAACTCTGGAAGATTCTAACCTGATACGGTAAAGGAGATATGTCTGAGTCTGAAGTCAAGAAAACATGAATTCAAATGTGTCCTCAGACACTTACTAGCAGAATAAATAACCCAGAGCAAAGCTTGCCTCTTCTTGCCTCCTTTTTCCCAACTGCAAAATGGGAATAATAATAATACTTTTGTCTTAGGGCTGTTATGAAGATCAAATGAGCTAATAATGTTTATAAACCACTTACCTGTACTTAGTAGCACATAATGTCACATTGTACTCAAAGAATAAAGATGATTATTTCCTAGTTAACTGAGAATATTTAGCCTGAGATTCCAACTGGTACTCTTTTTCCCAAAACTCAACGGCCTCATCTCCAGAGCTGTAACTTGGAACACTAAACTTCATTTGACCTAAAAAAAACTAAAAACCTAAAAGCTGAAGAAAAGGGGATGTGTCAGGAGGACCAAAAGAATGAATGACATTTTCTCTGTACTGTTGAAATAAATAGAATTATGAAAATTGAGGAGGCTGACAAAATGGGAGGCATTGTGTTTGGAAAGTCAAGCTTTAGACTTGTGAGGGGGATGAAGGGATAAAGGTAGGAGAATTGGAGGAAGGAGAGAGGAAGGTAGAAGAAGGTGGAGGAAGGGAAAAGAAGGTAGTGGCACCCACCCCCAGCAGGGGGGAATTGAAAAGAGCCCTTCAGGGACTCAAATAAAAGATCAGAGAGCAACTTTCAGGTTTAGAATAGCTAGGTTTTATTTTAATTAGAAAAGGGAAGGTCTAGGAAAAACTAGGAGATAGATAGAAAGGGGAAAAGGCACTGAGAGAGATCTCAGGATCTGAGAACCTTAGGGCTCCAGAGCAGACCCTCTAGGGTAGAGAGAGCTCCAGGGTAGAGAGAGCTAGAGAGAGCTCAGGGTAGAGAGTGAGAAAAGGTGCCAAACTCTCTCTCTTTTATACTTTCTCCAACACCTCCCACAAAGGAAGTGGGAGGTGTCAGGGGAAGTTCCACCAGAGAACCCTGGGAGTTATAGTCTTGCAGGGCTTACAAAAATTTCAAATGACACATTCCCCCCTGTGATCCTTTGGGAGACCAATTTCCCCAATGGATCATAACAAACATAAATAAATTTTCAATTACAATAAATAAATGGTATATACAATATATATATATATATATATACAATACAAGGGGATAAAGGTAACAATTACAATATAAGGAAATCAAATGGCACTTCTTTTACAAAAATATTCAGGGGGCAGTCCCCTTCTTTCACAACTAAACATATAGATACATAAAACAAATTCATTTAAACAAAGCAGATGAATTTAATAAAACTTATGAATTTTAAAACATACAAATGAATTTAAAACAAGACAAATGAATTTAAAACCCTCCAAAGTTCAAAATTTTTCACATTCAGTTCCTCTCTTAGGCTCCTAGATCACCATGCATTCTCCATGTGTTTTCCACAGGCATCTCCATTTGGATTCCAGGAGGTAGTAAATCTCTTTTCCTAAAACAACCTAAAGACTCCATATGAAATGAAAACACATTCCCCCCTGAGGAGGATAGAATGAAACATTTAAATCACAGAGGAATATATGGCTGAGGCAGGAGGCATATGAATCACTGCCAATCAAATTCATCAGAAAAATGAGCACAAAAAGGCCAAATAAATATTGGATGAAAAATTCTAAACATCCAATTCTAAATTTAATATGGAAAAATTCTAAATAAGAAAAAAATAGAAAATCACATTAGGTCTTTGAATGATGCCCAATCAAAGTATTCCATGTCCAGCATCATACACTTACTCACTTCCACTTAGGAGCCAGGACTACAGTCAACCACCATAGTAAGACATGTAGGAAAAAAGGACTAGATTTGTATTTATTGGTCTGATATTAGGTTGTTTCTTATTTTCTTCTTTTGTTGTTTCTTCTCAGGGATATAATATGGAGCCAGAACAGCCAATTGTTAGGTACTTTACATAAATTTCACAAGGATTGTGGTTCAAGGAGTCCTACATCTTAATGTATGTTAAGCATTGCAACCTCTATTCTCACACAAGATTCAAGTCATTTTTATTGGCATAGAAGTCATACCAATCCTAGTAGGATTAGTTTCTCTTTTTGACTTGTGTGCTCTTTTGGCATCATGCAGGTTAGGTACGTGCTTCTTTGGCACTGTATTGATGAAATCTATGCTCCTTTGTTAATCCCATTTCGTCGAATCAGACATATGTACTAAGTCCCATAATAGTTAAATACCAATGGCAATTTCAGTAGTCTAAGGTTTTTGGGTAGGCAGTTACAGTTAGAACTAATGGATATACTAAATCTACACTAATCTAATAATCAAAAACTCTTTCAATTTAGATAACATGAAAAATTTCAATATATAAGTATCCTATAATCAGTGATGAGAGGAAAAAAATATAGGTATTTGTGTGTTGTAATTCTTGTCATTAAGGAGGGGTAGAATATAAAAGTTCTTACCCAAGAATTTAGATGAATTTCCTCTTAGCTTAGCCATGATCCACAGTGTGAGTAAATGAGGTAAAACAATGCAGTTACAAAAGAAATAATACATTTAAGAAAATATAAAAGTTTCGTGAAAAAGCACAAAATATATAACAAATCAATTCTATACAGGTTTCCTTCAAGGTAATATATGTTCAAATCTTTGAAAATATACAAAATACAAGTTTTCCAACATGTCAACATGTCAAATACAAATAAAGTATGGGAGTAGACAAGGACCGTATTGTAAAATTCTATTTCTTCTTCTTTTGCTATTTTTAAGGGACACAAAACTGAAAAGAGTTAATAGCAACAAAAGCAATAGTTTTTTAAGGGGCATCTCCTTCTGCCCCATGTGGAGGAGCAGTAGCACCCTCAGTAGTGAGTGGATGAGCTCCACTTTGGAGATACTGCTGTGGAGTCATTTGTTGTGAGTTATTTGCCTGATTATCAGTCCTGAAATTGTGATTCCTATACTTATTGTTCCAATAGTTATTGTTTCTGAAATTAGTGTTGTTCCTGAAGTTATTATTATTCTTGATTGTCTGTAACAAATTCTTGCAATGCATCATTAAGTGGCCCTTCTTGTTACAGAAGTGGCAGGTCAGAGATTGATAATTAGAGTCTTGGAGAGGGGCAAGTGGTATTAGTGTAGTATCATCATGTCCTCTTTCCTGTTTTTCCACTTCATTTCATAATGATTACAGGTTCTTTTCTTATGGTATCTAATAGATCATTAGTTTTACCTTTGTCTCTTCAGGTCCTTTAGTGACATACACAGTTATTTTACTTAATTCGTCCAGACCCATTTCTGGCCATTTGGGACAATGTATCTTAAAGTAATCCTAGATCACTCTGCTAGAATTGTTTACAAATTGTAGCCTTACTTGTCATATTCCTTGCTCTGTTGATAAATCCAAGTCTAAATATCTAGCTCCCAATTCAATAAGCCTGTCCATAAACTGAGAGGGAGTTTCATTATCATTTTGCACTAGGCGATCAAATTTGGTCCAGTTGTCTGGATATTCTGCACATTCTTTCATTGCTATAGCCCTAGCATTATTTAACTGCAAATATTCTTTGTAATTGTTATAATCCCAGTGTGGATCATTATAATTCCAATGTGGATCCTTGCGTAGCCAGTATACTGTATTCCATCGTCTGGCCTTATTTACATTAGAGATGATTTTGTTTCTTTCTCTCTCTGTCAGGAAGATCTGGAGTAATTTTTCCACATCATCATAGGAAGGATTGTATTGGAAAAATATGTGTTCCATCCTTTTCATTACAGCTATGGGTTCATCTTTATAATTTGGAACATCTTTTTCAAATTCTTTGATATCTTGAGGAGTGAATGGAGTATGGTGTGTTAAATTTATCACATCCCCAGATTGGTCTAATGTAGGCACTTCCCTTAAGGGTAAAAGGCCATCACAGGAATCAGAATGATATGAATCAGAATCATAGCATGGTTTTGGTTTCTTTTTAGTGGTTTTGGTGCTTACTGAGGCAGAACAGATCTTTTTAGGTGTTTACGTGCTTACAATGGCATGGTTAGGAACTGATACGGTCTTGGTTGGGGTTGGTTGTGAGTTGGGAGAAGGGACAGGAGTGCAGAAGAAGGAGGAGGGGAGGGAGGATATGCCAGGAGATGCACAAGATAAGAGGAAAAGTTTTGTTACATCTGTCTCCTTCTCTATTTCAGGAGAAATAGGAGAAATAGGACTTTCTTCTCTGAGTATTTCAGGAACAGCCTCGTAAATTTTGGAAACAGATTTTTGAATTGGATCCTCCTTTTCCAGTACATTGTGCATACCGTATTTGAAATTGTCCAATTGGATTTGTACTGTTGCTTGGATCTGGGCTTGCATTTTCTTATTTGTAGTCTTTTGTGTCATCATATTGAGAATTAAGAAAACAAGATTCCCTAGTAGCATCAGAAGGAGGAGCCAATCCAATTTGGCAAAAGCCAAAAGGTTTTCCTTTATAGAAGCAAACATGTTGGGAGGCTTATATATGTTTATTTTCTTAGCTAGCCTTTATTTATTCAGCTTGCTTTAATTCTAATATTTTGTATTTAACTGTTTGTTCTTATTTATGTATTTATGCATTTATTTATTTATTTGGTTTCAGCTGGAAAAATTTATTATTATTATTATTATTATTTTAATGCATTGGTTCTGCCCTACAGTGGCAGAAAGGAAGCACTGCAGCTTAGCAGAAAAAAGGGAGAGGGGAGAACAATGAGTGCTCAGTGCTGGCTTCTAGTGGCAAAGATAGTACTGCAGCTCAGGAGGAAGAAGGGAGGGGGGAGCAGTGAAACGGACAAAGGCTGAAATAGACAAGGAAAGCTGATATGAAAGCCATCAGGCTGATAATCAAGGTAAGTGGAGTTTTTTTGGTATTGAGGTTTTTAGTATTGCATTTTAAAAGGCAAAATCTCTCAAAAGGGAGAGATTGAAGCTAGTAGGGAGAATTTAGGCTGGGGTGAGTGGAAGATAGAGAGAGATCTTTGTTTCCTGCCATTGGCAGACCCCCTGCTGGGTCTTTTGCTGCTGGTTTTTTCTAGGGGATGGGGGTTTTTGTGGGCTGGCTAGATTCCTGGGTCCAGCAAGGGATTTGGGGCTCAAGTGATTGATTTGTATCCCCAGCTCAGGCACAGGCTCTGGGAAGGGGATAAATAGGAGAAGAGTCCAGAATTTTTTTGGACCCTTGCTGGGTTTTAGCCCAGCAGGGGTAAGGGGATTAGAGATAAGGCTCTTGGGATGGGTTTGGTGGGATTTAGATTTAGGAGCCTGTCAGGGGTTTAGTAGGGGAAGGCATCTGGGTTTGGGTGGGAAAATTTTTTATTTACCCTTAGGCAGTAAGGCAGGCAGGATAGTCAGAAGGCAGTCAGGCAGGCAGGTTCAGGTCCCATATGGGTCGCCATAAACTATGAAGGGATGAAGGTAGAGGGATTGGAGGAAGGAGAGAGGAAGGTAGACGAAGGGAAAGGAAGGTAGCAGCCCCCACCCCCAGCAGGGGGAAATTGACCAGAGCCTTTCAGGGGCTCAAATAAAAGATCAGAGAGCAACTTTAGGTTTTAGAATAGCTAGGTTTTATTTTAATTAGAAAAGGGAATTAGAAAAACCTAGGAGATACAAAGGGAAAAAGTCACCAAGAGAGCGAGCTCAGGATCCAAGAACCTCAGGGCTCCAGAGCAGATACCCAGGATAGAGAGAGCTCCAGGGTAGAGAGCGAGAAAAGGTGCCAAACTTTCTCTTTAATACTTTCTCCAACACCTCCCACAAAGGAAGTGGGAGGTGTCAGAGGAAGTTCCAGCAGAAAGCCCTCGCAGTTGTAGTCTTGCAGGGCTTACAACAATTTCAAATGACAGAGACTTCAAGTAGGTACCAAACTTCCTCAGAATGAGGCATGATGACTTTTAGAAGTACTTCTTGTACATGATAGCAGCAGCAATCTAGATAGAATAAAATGATCTTTAGAAGAGGAGTGGTAAATGACTTTTAGATCCACAGGTGAAAGTGGGAAGACAAAGAGTATCTCCTTGCCAGGGACCAGGAGAAAAAGAGCAGCCAGCCTTAAAAAGGCTGAGATTTCATACCCTCAGGAGAAAGTTTATGTTCAGTGAGTAATGGGAGGTGGAAGGAATCTTAGAGGCACAAATCATGATGGCATTACTTGAAATCAGATTGAGTTTAATTCTGAATCCAGAAATCATTTTACTAAACCACAACAGAGACCCAGAACTTTTCAGTTTCTTCTTCTTTATTACATAACCTCTAGCAATGATTTCTAGTTTTCTTCTGTTAATATTTCTATCCCTTGTGCATCCCCAACTTATCCCTCACTGATTCCTCTAGTTTAAGCATCATAGAGTCCAGAGGTTCCCAAAATATTAGTCCCTAGGCCCCAAGACTCTTCTGGGAGCTAGGACAACCTGCTTAGGCAGTGACCCCAACCTGTCAAATCTCATTGAAATCTATGTTAAAATTATTTTTTCCCTGAAATAATATCTCTAGTTCATCTTGTTACTGACCCACATTTTATGCATTTATATAATTGGATAGAGCACCTGGCCGAGAGTCAAGTTCATATGTTCCCTTAGATATTCTCTAGCTTTGTTATCCTGGCTAAGTCAATTAACCTCTCTTTACCTTAATCGATTGAAGAAGGAAATGACAAACCACTCCAGTATCTTTGCCAAGAAAACTCTTCATGAAATCATAAAGAGTTAGACAAGAATAAATTACTAAAAAAAAAAAAGAAAAAGAAAGAAAAAAGAAAAATATCTGAGTTCCTGGTTCCTTTCTTGGATCTTATCTCTTGAAAACACCTAGATACTATTCTATCTAGATTCCTCTTATACCATATACCTCAACCCTCCCACTATGTACTCTACAATCCAATGACACTGACATCCTTCTTATTCCTCACACAAAGTACATCTCACAGTATCTGGCACATAGTAAGCACTTAGTAAACATTTGACTGATTGACATTACAGCTATTATCTATGTTATCTACCCTGATAGATTTATTTTTTAATAGAGCATTTTCCCTCTTCCCATTTCTTTTCTATCTAAAGTCCTTTTGAGAAGATATAAAACATTTCAGGAATATATTTATTTACTAGGATCCAGTAAGTACACTTTATCCTTGAGCTAGAGCTACATTTTATAATATAGTCGAGAAATTAAAATTATATTATCAGACATTAACATCATAACCACTGTTCATTTCCTAAGTCTACTTATCTTCTCCAAAGCTCTTGCCTATTTTTTATATTTATTGGTTAAAAATAAATACCACCTTGTGTATGAATTCTTCAGTTTCAGGTCCAGTACTTCATAGTCCCTAGCAATAATTTGTAGATTACTTTTTTTATATTGTTTGCCCTCATGTAAGTTAAAGGAGGAATGTAATAGTTTATATATCAAATATAAAGAGGGAAGCAATGGGAGAGGAAGAGAAGAATGAGAATAATGCAATGTTAGTATAGATCTTTATATTGATTAGGAACTTGATTCCATGTTGTACCTCACAAAGCATGTATTTATGGTTTGTTAGTCTTTTTTTTTTTCATTTTCTTTTTCTGCCTTTGCTTTATTATACTCACTTTCCTCAGGTTCTCTGAGATCATCAGAATTAAATTAGGATATTATATAATACTTTCCATCATCCAAAACTACATGTTTCCAAGCCCATCTTTTCAATTCTTGTTTTCTCTCAGAGGATGCTATATATATATATATATATATATGATCTTGGCATTTCCTTATTGCAGAAGAGAACTAAAGGGGCATTAGCAAAGTTGAACAATATAAAATAAACCTATATAAGTCATCACCATGCCTGTGTATTCCCAAAAAATTTGGCAAGTATTCATTTGTTTCACTTAGATTGTTACATTTATTCACTTGTAGCTGGGTAAACTAGCTCCTAAAAATTGTCTTAATTTAATGTTTATTTGTTGTGCATTCACTTTCCATTTTTTATAATGTTAATATATGTTTCCTCTTCCTTTTAACACAAATCAAATTAATCAATGGTTCATCTTTTTTATTTTGTTTTTTCATAAACTAGGTCTTAAATTTTTTTCTTAGTTTAATATTTTTTCTTACTTTTAATTTTACTAATCTCTCCTTTGATTTTCAGGGTTTCTAATTTAATGATTAACTGAAGATTTTAATTTTTTCTTCCTTTATCTGCTCTTTCTCTATTTTACTGATGTAAGTTTTAGAGATATACATTTTTCTTAATTGCTACTTTGACTGCAAATTTTGGGATAATGCTTAATTGTCATACTCTGAAGAAATTATTGTTTGTTTTTATGATTTGTTTTTTTCAGCCACTCATTCTTTAGGATTAAATTAGTTTCCAATTAATTTTTAATTTATATTTTCAAGGCCCTTCATTGAACAAAATTTTAATAACATTTTGGTCTAAAAGTAATGCATTTAACTTTTCTACTTATCATTTGGGTGTAAGGTTTTGATGCCCTAAAATGTAGTCAATTTTTTGTGAAGATGTCATATACCACTGCAAAAATGTTATGCTCCTTTCCATTTATGTTTTTTAATCACAGAAATATCTAACTTTTCTAAGATTTTATTTGTCTTCTGAATGACTTTCATTTATTATTTATTTGTTTGTTTGTTTATTTATTTTATGGTTAGATTCATCTAGTTGTTGAAGGGGAAATTTGAGGTCCCCAGTTGGTATTTTTGGTGGGGAAAGGAGGATACAACTAGAAATTTAAATGGGTAGAGTGCCAGGTTTGAAGTAAGGAAGAATCACCTTCCAGAGTTCACATCTGTTCTCAGACACATGCTAGAGATGTAACCCTGAGCAACTCACTCAACCCTCTTTGCCTCAGTTCCTGATCTGTAAAATGAGTTGGATAATAAAATGGCAAACAAGTCCAGTATCTTTGTAAAGAAAACCTCAAATGGGGTCTTCCTGCATTCTCTTATTCTCCTTCCACTCCTATCTCCCTATTTGGTAAGGTAGATTTCTATACCAAACTGAGTACTTATGTTATTTCCTCTTTGAACCAATTATGATGAGATTGAGGTTCAAGCATTGTATACCAACCCTGTGTTATAAATAAAAGTTAATTTGGAGCTTTATTATTAGAGTTATATGCATTTATAAATAAAGAAAAAGAAAGAAAGGGATTGAGTTTCAGCCTTTCTAACTTGAGTTAAGAATTCAGTTCTCCCTTGCAGCTAGCACTAGTTGCCCCAGCTTGCCAGAGATTGCCAGATAAGATAAGAGGGCTCAGGGAGAGAGAGCCAGCCTAGAGAGAGTTAATTCAAGTCTGGCCCTGAAAAAGAGAGCTCCTCTGCTTCCTACACTGGTTTTTCAAATCTATGTTCTTTTTAGCTCTGACTCTTTTTTTTAATTTTTAATTTTTTTTTATTTTAAACCCTTAACTTCTGTGTATTGACTTATAGGTGGAAGAGTGGTAAGGGTAGGCAATGGGGGTCAAGTGACCTGCCCAGGGTCACACAGCTGGGAACTCTGACTCTTTCCTTGGCCAATGATTTTCAAACGACATGATGTCTGCCTCTATTGGGACATTAAGCCAGGCCTGTGCCAGGATGTCAGGACCACATGATTTGATTCCTACTTTTAGTCACTAGGATGCCTAGAATGAATTTACCTCTCACAACCCTCCCCTTTGATTCTTTGGGAGACCAGCATATTAAATCTCCCCACTCTTGGTTCTGCAGGAAATTAAAATATTGGTCTCTTTAATGAATCATTTCATCATTTGGAGTCTATACATTTAGGATCTTCTCACCAGGGGAGATAAAAGCACAAAAGATATTATACATTTCATGGAGGTTGTTACTGCAATTTGGGTAATAAAACAAAAGAGGAGAGAAAGAAAAATGATTGATAGGTGCATTGAAAAAGAACCATTAGGAGGCATTTTCCTTTTTGTCATAAGTGTTTAAAATCAGAAAAAATGGAGGGCTCAACCTCTTCTCAGTTCAGTTCATATATTTATATTCAAAGATTCACAGAAGAAACTGCTTTTCTGGTCCAGGGTATTGGCAATTATCTTTTCCTAAAATTTATTTTAAAAGATCTTAGACTTTGGACTTTTAGGATAATTACACAATGCCCACCCATCTCAGGATATACACCGACAAAAGAATTGACAATGGATGCATGGCCAAACTATAAGGTATAAACAAAAAGAGAGAGAAAAGAAAAGTATATGTATATATATTTATATATATATATATATATATATATATATATATATAAACACACACATGTGTGTCTGTATAAATTAAAATGTTAACAAATCCTTGATTCACCATCAAGGTCCAATTGATGTAACATATCCTACAAGAATGGATTACAGGTACAGCAATATCGCAGTTACCCACCATCAGCCACAACTAAGGGAAAGTTGTCATACTGAAGAAGAAAGTAGAAGAAGAGACAAAAGTCTAAAAAAAGGAAGATATGATCCCCTAGTCTGATTTCTACTTCAATCATAAGGACAGAAAGCCAAGGCTAAAGGCCAATAGAGATGTATTTTAGTCTCATAACTGAAAGGTAGAAAACAGGGAAGTCCAACCTCAGGACTTGCTGAACAGCTATTTTCCCAGAAGCCTGAGACAGGTCCTCTACCTTGACACTGATATTCATTCCTCCCATATGGGTTGTTAGTCTCCTTGATCTTGTACTACTTTGTATTGATCAGTGGCTCATTACCAGGCCCTTCTTCCGGAATCAGACAGAAATCTCATTTAAAGTCCCGTAATATTTAACAACCAATGGCAGGTTTCAATAGTCTAAAGTTCTTGGGTATGCAATGTTGTCAGGGCTGATAGGCATTGTAAATTGATACATCAATATCAAATATCAATACTGATTAAAAAAAACAAATTTAAATTAGGAAGAAAGAAGAGAAAAAAAAAGAAAAGCATATTGTGCATTCCTATTAAACAATGGGCCAGCCAAACATAACCATAACAAAAATATTTATTACTTAAAAGGGAAAGCTATTGTCTCTCTATCTTGGCCATGATCCACAATTCAAGAGTATGTAATTTTTTCACTTGGCAAAAGCTTGATATAAGCTTTGTTACAAAAATTAAGAAAAATTCTAAAAAGCCCAACAATTCCCAGGATTAAGAAGGCCCATTAGACTATAAGACCTAAGTCCCACCAGGTACCATCAGATGTCACATGGGTCTCAAAAGCAATTTGTTGAGTGTCACTCAAAATCCTTTGACGCTCCTGGACATTTGTAACAATTTCACCAGATCTATTTACCGAGGAACAACAAGATTGTTGTGGGGCTCATGTGCCTACTGATACTGCTATAAGTATATCAAGAGCTATCTGGTTTTGTATAACTGTCTTTGCAAAGGAGTCAGTCTTGTCCTGTAGGAAAGAGATTTCCATAGAAGTTTGGAAGATGGCTTGAACTGTATCATAAGCCAATCTTTTAACCTCAGCAGAAATATTTTTAGTGGAATCTATTATGGCCATCATCCCCAAATTGGGCAGAGCAGCCCAGAAAAATCTCTGTACTACTGATGAGAAGGGTACTGAATTAGGATTTGATCTGTTGGTCTTTGAATGTCACCAAGTGCTCAGATATTGTGGACTTTCTACCCAGTCAATGAAATGATCATGAACCAACATTGGTGGAATAACATATGCCAAATCACAAGTACCATATCATCCTTTGGGAAGGGCAGAATAAGCTGGACTTAGACATAAAATTGCCCAGAGGTCACTAAACCACATGATAAATCTACTTTTAGTTGGGATGAGGAAGTAACAGTTGTAAAAAAGTGTATTTATGTGTCCCATCCTTTGTGTTTTCTAGCTTTGTCTTAGCACAAATAAATGTTGTGGTAGAGAGTGGAATAGTGAGATTGTGCTACACACTTTCACCCATATACCTACTACTCAAAGGACTCTTACCTCCCTTCACACACAAGTCAAAATTAGTCATGTCAGAAGTCAGAAGTAGTGGGACTCCCAAATATCAGAGAAATCATCATGGGGCTTTTCAACCATGTCTACCACTGATTCACAATTATATTATATAATGTTTTTTTCCAAGAATGTCAAATTAGGAAGCAATGTTGCAGCAATGAGGACTGTACACTGCTTTTGAAAAATATTTTCATTTCTTAACAAAGTTATCTTATCTCAAGCAAGCCTTTGATATGAAGATGCCTGCATCCTATGTTGTAGCAGTAAAGCCTCGACCTCACAGAGGAACTATATCATTAGGGGATAGCCTGATATTAAGTGAGCTGATTTAATTACAAGAAAATTTATGGCAGAGACTGCTCTAAGGCAGGGTTGTGTTCCACCAGCCACTGAGTCCAGCTGTGTTGAATAACAGGCAACTGTGTGTTGTATAAGACCCAGAGTTTGATTTAAGATACCTGAAGCTATCTCCCTCTGCTCATATATATTCTAAGTAAATGACTTTTTATAATCTGGAATTCCTAGAGCAGGGAAGGAAAGAATGGCTTGTTTTAATTCTGAAAGACGTAACAGGTGTTCTGAATCTAACTGGAGTGGTACAGGAACTGAATTTTTAGTCAAAGTTATAAGGAGTTTAGTAAATTCCCCATAACTAGGAATCCATTGCCTACAGAATTTTGTTGCTTCCAAGACTGCTTTCAGCTGCTTCTTAGTAGATGGAGAATCCAAATGCCGAATAGCTTTAACATGCTTTGGCTCCAGCATTTAAAACAAAACCTAAATATTATACCTTTTGGAAACATCACTGAAACTTTGTCTTAGAAAACTTATGTCCTCTCCTGTATAGCTCCAAAAGAAGATGCTTATTGTCTTCCTGGCATGTAAGGGCACCTGTAGCTGCTAAAAGCAAGTCATCCACATATTGTATTATAAAGCTTCCCTGAAAAATGATATGAGTTAAATCCTGCATTAAATTTTTTGAAAACAAAGTTGGACTCCCTACAAATTCCTGAGGTAATCTTGTCTATATCCATTGGGAACCTTTCCATGTGAAAGCAAATATATTTCTAGACTCTTCATGGATAGAGATGGAGAAAAATGCAGAATGCACATTTACCACAGTATGGTTGCACTGGAGATTGAAGAGATTTTTATATCTGGGTTGGGGACAATAGAATGTCATTTGATTACACAATTATTTGTTGCCCTTGTATAAACAAACCAATAAACAGGTTTCCTCTTGTGGCCTGGCTTAGGCTTTTTTACAGGGAGGCTAGGTGAATTATATTCAGATTTTCAAGGAATTATTATTCCTTGCTCAATTAATGAGTCAATTATCAGGGAAATTCCTTCAATGGCATCCTTTAGTAAAGGATAATGAGGAATGGAAGGAGTGGGCCACCTTATGTCTTAATCTGAATAGGAACAAGTAACTCAAGTAGGTCCACATCTGATGAAGATGTAGCCTACAGAGACTGAGGAATATCTATGGGAATTTCAAAAGAAAGGACTATCATTTCTTGACTGTCAGAAAACAATTATCCCCTCAGTACAGAAACTTCTCCTTGAGTGATCCTTTTATGTGAGAGAGGAATATAAACAGTTCAATCATATTATATCCCTTATGTTTTATTTTTTATATTTATCTTTTTATGCTTCTCTTGAGTCTTATATTTTCATGTCAAATTTTCTATTCAGCTCTGGTATTCTCAGTTTGAAGGGATATGTTGGGAAAATTTTAGCTGAAAAAAGGCTACAGTCTTTACTTCTCTGTGTATTAAAGAACATCATTCTGAGAAGGGTCTAGAAGCTTCAGTAGACTTCCAAGGAGACTATGAGAGCTAAAAGCTGATAAATTTATGTTCTAGACCAAGTGACACCCAACACTCTCATGCATCAACAATCAACTAATTTACTGAATGTTATATAAGAATTTAAGATCATCAATAGCAAGTTCTAGAAATAGCCAGTGTCTCTTGAAGGGATGCTTGTACTATAAACTACTATGGGTTTAACTTAACTTCATGACCTTTGTAGGATATTGATAGAAACTAAAGCTGTGAATAAAATAAATATTTTGAATATGATCTGAAACACAGGTTTAAATAGTATGCTATAATCACCTGCCACCCATGTGAAAGTTTTCTCTTAATGGTGTTAGGCTAACACACTAGGTGTTAGACCTAGTATTGATATTCAAGTCCTAATCTAATAGGGATCAGGTTCATTTTCCTTGACTATTTCCAACAAATGATAAAGTAATTGGTTTAGAAATCTCTAAACAAAGCCTAGGTATTGTATAAATGGAATTAGCTCACCTCCATTCATAGTTAAAACTCTAACCACCAGAGATGATGTTAACCCATCTCCCTTAGTGGGGAGGGGAGACACGTGACAATAAGCAACAAATCAAGAACAAGGAACTGCCCTTTGGGCAGTCCAAAACAGTGTTGAGGCTGCCAT
>NC_058130.1:452655047-452722108 GCF_016433145.1 Gracilinanus agilis | reverse complement strand
ATCTTTCTCTTCTGAACTTCCTGAGTCTGGGTAGCCATCATTAGCCCAGCAGCTTCTCAGCTTTATCCTCGCTCTCGGGGTCTGTCCGCGGTCTTTTTGGCTCTTGAGGTCTGAGTTCTGGTTTTTTCCAAGGTCAAGCCCCCTGGTGGACCCCCTTGCTTGATCCTCTGCTGGAGGTTCCTTTACAAGTCTCAGGGTGCTGCTTCCACAGTCATATACCGGTGTATGCTGGTTCCCCACTCTGGGTTTCAGAGCTTTAGCTTGTGGCTGTGCCTGCCTCCACCCCTGCCTCCGCCCGCTCCTGTGCTCTTCTCCCACGCTCAGATTTCAGGTGCGTTCTTTGGCTTATTGGGGTCCCAAATCTTGCTGCTCTCAGGAACAGGCCCCGGAGCTGCCAATGACTCGATGGGTGCACCAAACTTGCTCTATTTCTTTTTAACTGGCTTTGGCGCTATAGGTGTTGTGTGTGGAGGGGGTGGGGGTGGCGTGGTTGCTCAGCCCATGATTTAGTGAGAGCTGTTTTACCCCTTTATAGCATGGAAATGCCCCGATTCCATGTACCTTCCATGCTGCACCCTGTTGTGGGGTTCCTCCGTTCGTCTGGACTTGTTTTTATGTCCCCTTGAGGAGTTTTCTGTGTTTTGGTCAGGAGAGGTTAAGAGGTGCTTTTTACTCTGCCGCCATCTTAACCCGGAACCCCTGTTCATAGAACTTTTAATAATCTTATTTAGATGCTTAGCTTCCTATGCAGTCTCTCACTCTTTCTAGTTTTCCTGCTACTCTTGTGACCACTTTTCATTTTCCTTTGCCAGATCTTCCTCCAGATCATGCCTCAGTTTCCTCAGTTTTCTCCAAAGATTGGCCTTGGAGTTTTTCTTCTCTTTTCTACTATCTCTCTTGATGATGTCACCAGCTCCAGTTTAGATTCAAGTATTATCCCTAAGCAGATGATTCTCATATCTATTTTTCTAGCTCTAACCTCTTTCTTAATCTCCAGACCTGAATTTCCAATTGTGCCTTCATCACCTGGAACTGGTGAAACATTTCCAAATGGATTTAAGTCCTTATATTTTCTCCCAATTCCATTCTCCTGATTTTTTTCTGTCCAAGCCATGACCATCCTTTTGGTCACACAGTTTTACAACCTTAATATTGTCCTCAGTACCTTAATTGCACTTACCTCATCTATGCAATCATTGACAAGTCATTATTTGGACCTCTGCAACATCTGTTATATTAATTCCCTTCTCTCCTCAGACATAGCTGCCACCTTTTTGCAGGCACTTTTTTACCTCACACCTTGACTATTGCAACTGCCTTTTCGTTGGCCTCTCTTCCTCTAGTTGCTCTCCATTCTAGTCCATGGTTTAGCCAGTTGCCAAAGTGTTCTTCCTAAAAGGCAGATCCAACCATGTTTTTCCTCTCCCCCATATATATGTATACATACATACATATATATATATATATACATATATATACATATATATATATATATGTATACTCAATAAACTTCAGTGGTTCCTTGTTATTGTTAATTATAAAAACCTCTGTTTTTAAAGATCTCCACAACATTCAAGGGGTCCTAAGTTCCTTCTTACCATTCAGGTTAACTTATCCTTTATTTCTCCCCACATATTCAATATATACAGTGACCATTTTTCCTCATATGCCTTCTGGCTCCTTTTCTTTTCTCTGGCTGTCCCCCTTCACTTCCCCCTTCCTACCCCCCCCCCCCCCCCTGCAGTAATGACTCGCTTCACCTTTGCCTCTTTGGTGTCCTGGTTTACTGTATTCTTTAAGAGGCTTTTTTGTTCTTCATTTCAAAACCTCTACCCAATCTCTCTACCACTGCCACTCCCAGTGTTCCTTATATCTGAGACTTTTTTCCCTTTGCCCTGTCCATTTCTTATATAAACACATTTATTTGCAATTGAGGACAGAGAACTGGTTTTTGTCTTTTATTTTTAATCTTATGTTTAGTATCATAGCTGGAATTTAGTGAGGCTATTCACAAAGCTATTGTGAATATTTTGATACATGTAAAACTTCTCTTTCTATCTTTGACAGCCTTAAGAAACATGACTAACATTAAAATTTTTGGCTTCTCTTAAATCTTAAGCCTTGAGAAAGTCTTGCTCTCTTTTCCCTGAAATCTATTCTTTCTTCATTACACTTCAAAAATAATGCCAAACATTTTCCTTGTTATATATAGTGAATTCACTTCTTCCCAAAAGTTTTATCACATTTACTTCATTAATAATTTAAATTCAATCCAATTTAATTTTACTTTTTCAGTTTAATTAAATAAGTACTTATTATGTTTAAGGTACAATCCAAAGATGAAAAGAAAAAATAAGTTCCTTCTCTTAAAGAGTTTATAATCTAATTTCAAAGACATAATTTGCAAACTAGTAAGTCTACTACAAGATATAATGTGACAGAGACAAAGAACCAATTAAGGCATATGCTGTCTCTTTCAGATGGCAATTCCCTTTGTCACTTGTATGTACTGAGGATGAAATTATCAGCAGGGCAAGTCAAGAATATATAATCTCCTCTGGTTTTAGCATAAAGAACTCCTGGAGATGTGCAAATCATTTCAGTTTCCCATCACAACTATATCATGCCTTCATAACAGCTATATACACTAGCCCAGAGGCTATTTGTGGCCCACTCCACTATTGAATTCAATCCTAAATCAGGCAAGATTGAAATATTCTTTTTTACCCAGCTCCATCATAAAATTGAACTATACAGCAGGGGCCAAAAAACAGTGGTCTTATGCTTTCCTCACATGCTGTGAAAATGATCCTATATTGTTCAAAACGACTGAATGTTTCTATTTTGTTTCAAATTACTTGTGATACTATAGAACCCATCTCTTGTTCAGTTTTAATCTCCTTTCAAATAAAAAACAAAACCAAAATTCATTTGTTGCATATTTTCCATTTAGATGCAAAATGGCAATTTTCAGTACTTAATAAAAATATCCAGGCAAATTGAACCCTTCAAAAGTATAAAGAGGTCAATAAATTGGGGAGGAAAAACAGGGGAAAGAAAAACCTTTCCCCATTGTCTTTATGTAATACAATTTGACCAGACATGTTCACATCATTCTGTGCTATTACAGAAGAGGAACCTTGAAATTGTAACAACACAAACTCATTGCCCTACAATGTTTAAAAGAAAGAGGCAATAATCAAACTTTAAAAAAGGATGCAACAAAAATAATATTTTTTTCAAAAATAATAATCATTGATTATTGAACTCATTTGAAACAACTATTCAAATCTATGACCAAATATATATAGGGCATTTTCCCAGGTCCCTCCCACTCCAGTTGCTAAGGAATTCCACTTTCAAATTACCTTCAACTCCTTTGTATATTTAGTTTATATAACACTATTTATGTAACTTCTCCCTCATTAAAATATGAACTGTGTTGCATAGTAGATAGACCATAGGGCCTAGAGCCAAGAAAACCTGAATTCAAATCAGATCTTAGACATTTAGTATCTAGGAAAGTCACATAACTATTCACAGTCTCAATTTTCCCATCTGTAAAATGGGCACAAATTAGCACCCACCTTAAAAGGTTCCTGTAAGGATCAAATGAGATAACATATGTAAAATGCCTTGTAAACCCTAAGAAACAATGTAACTTATTATTGTCACTAATGCTCATAGTTACAAAGAATAGAGAAGATACCAACTTCTTAACTAACTCTCCAATTTCCTTTTATTTAGAACAAATGACAAAATAAACATGAAGTCCTTTGTCTGACTTGGAGAAACACAGACCTCTAAAGTAGTCATAAAAAAAAAAATTAATCAGGAAAGAGATAGGTCCTTGATATTTGACCACCACACAGAGCCCAGCACTAAATACCAAAGAGTTAAAACTCTGAAGCTCTAAGTACAGTGTCTCTGAGAGAATCACTATGCTAGATGATTCTCCAAATAACAATAGAACTCAGGGAATTATATACCTTTTGGGGAATTAAGTACAGCAAATGTAGTCTGACAGTTTAAAATCATACTTGGGAAAGAGGTTATAGCTAAAGGGTAGAGTATCAGGGAGTTGCCTAACTTAGAAAGAATACAAAAAGGATGGTTCCTGCAGAGTATTGGTCTTCTTGGGAAAGGATTTCTGATACAGTGGGGGAAACTTCTTAGACAAAAAAGGTGATTGAGGATTTGAGTATTTCTATCATTCCTATTCAGGACATTTAATGGACACTTGGAGATCCCTTGTTCAGTTGAAGACAAAGTTAGTTTGTGATTTCCCTTAATGGCAAGTTCTCAAGGGAAATGGGCAAACTTGGGGCTTCCAGGATGTGCATTGATACCTTCGAAGATCTGGTTGCCTCTGCTAGGACCATAGCCATGGGAGTTGTTTCTGCATATTGCCAGCTCTAGTGGTTTTTTTTTTAAACCCTTACCTTCTGTCTTGAAGTCAATACTACATATTGGCTCCAAGGCAGAAGAGTGGTAAGGTTAGGCAATGGGGGTCAAGTGACTTGCCCAGGGTCACACAGCTGAGAAGTGTCTGAGGCTAGATTTGAACCTAGGACCTCCTGTCTCTAGGCCTGGCTCTCAATCCACTGAGTTACCCAGCTGCCCCCTCTAGTGGTTTTATACTCAGAAGGACAAAGGGAGTGTGAATTTGTACTTTTTATTAATAGACTCCAGTCACCTTTGAATAACATAGTTGTGAATTATCTATGGATGTGCACAAATATTGTAAAAATTCCTTTGATTCTCAATGACTACAGTTTTGGATTTACCAACCACTCTACTTATTTCTTTGAATATGTAACTCTCTTTCCCTTCTTAGGCAAGGGGCTTAGCTGAGTAAACAGCTTCTGACTTAATTTTCCAAGGGAAAGAGAAAGAAAAGATGTTTGTTGTTGTGGGGTGAAGGTGATGATTAATTTGAAGTGATTGAAGAATAGGTTTGACAGAAAGTTGCCCTGGGTAAAAAGATAAAAGAATTTTATGGGAAGAATCAAATACTTGTAAAATGGCATCAAGTGCCCAGCAGAGGTTATACAGAATGAATTTGTAGTTAGTGAAATAAATTTGAGTATTTAAATTTTAAAAAATTTTCTCTAACTTGAGTACTAGAGAAGATAATGGATATCACCCAGGAATGAAGATTTAAGGTAGAAAATGATAAAAGTTTTATGGTAGCAAGAGATTCTTGTTGCCAAGAAGGTATTAAAGTGACAAAATAGGTATTAAAGTGATTAAAGGTATTAAAGAGATTCTTGTTGCCAAGAAGGTATTAAAGTGACAAATGTCAATAGTAGATATATAGGCCAATGAATGTAGGAGGGAACAGATAAACTGAAATAATAATAATAAATTAAATGTCTGAAGGTCATAATAAGGGCAATGAGGGGGGGGTAAAATATACCTGAGTGTGTGATTTCAAAAGAGATATAATTCCCTGACCATGTGACCATGTGATTAGGAGGATGGTGTTGGAGTTAAGGAAGTTGAAGAATTGAAGCTATAGATTGCTAGAGGACTCCAATGAAGTCAACAAGGGTAATGGTGAAGACAAGTATGAAGAAGACTGTGATTCAAATAATAAGCTCACTGACAATTTTGGGAAGTTGGTAGATGATAGTCATTGTAATGCAGGATTACTGTAAGACTCTCTTGCATTTGCAAAATCACCTGAAGCAATCCTGACAGTTAAGGAAACTGAATGTTGACCCAGCCTGGCCCTGGTCTCATGGCCAAAGCTGGGACTATAAATATTCCTGGAGAACCAACTGTGGGGTGGATTTCCTTAACCTGACCCAGATAATCTGCTATCTCCTGGATCTTTCCCTTGGGCCCTGGGAGGAGGAAATATGGTGGGAGGAGAACTTGGAAGTTAGGCAGGCAGGGACACCCTAAACCATTTGTTAACCTGCTAGACCATCCTTCATCAGGGCAGTGAAATTTATCCCTGCCTGAGGGACTGGTTCCCTCAGCCTGACCTCTGCCTTCTGAGACCATCTCCCAGCTCTGGCCTTCACCCTTAGCAATAGTTTCCCAGACCTTAACCCTCTTCCATCATCTTACCTTTGCTTTAATAAACCCCTTGGCCTTTATTCAAAGAGCTTCTGTTGAGTCATTTATACCATTAACTAGGGCTGAAGAGGGAAAGATAGCTTTCCCTTGTTTCCTGAGGGGCTAAACCAGGCATCTATCTTGCTCAGGAAGTGAACTTGGTTCACTTCCTGCTGGCTTTCAGTTTTCATCAGGAGGGGAGGGGCATCTCACGCCTTACTTCAAGGAGTTTGGAGACAACAGGGAGACTGACTGAAACATTTCAGCTCAAGCTCACAGAACCCTGGCTGACCCAAACCAACCTGTACTGAAGTTATAGTCTCCCTGCCTAGAAGACTCATCTGCCTCCCCTGCCCTCTAAATATAAGCCTCTAATTAGCCACACTTATTTCTTTATTACATCATGTAATTGAGAAAAGGATTATACAGATTAAATGGATATGAAAAGAGGAATAACATTGAGAAATAGTGATATATTTTGAAAATGGCAGTGAGGACCTAGGAGAAATGCTCTTCTTCCCTTCAGTTCTCTGAGTTGGAATTGGTGAAATGTTATCACTGGAGCAGGCTGTCAAAGATTTCTCTGTAAAAGAAAGCCTAGTATCTGTCAATATGAGGAACTAAAAGAAATGTGAAAATTAAGGAATATATGAAAGTTGGATAATAGAGCAGATTTTCCAAAAAGCAATTCCAGGAAGAGTTCTAAACTAGTTTGACCAGTAGCAGCATTATTGAAATAAGCATGATGCCTGCTGAAGTGACAATTTTGATATTTACAACATTTCCGTGGTTGTGAAAACTCTTATTTATTTAAAAATCAATTGCATTACTTTGTGTGCTTGTGGTAACAAAACACTGAACTGGAAATAAGGACCTTTGGGTGTAGCTTTTGACATGAATTTAGTGTGTAACTTCAGGGAAAGCCACTTTTTCTCAGACATTTTATGATTTACTCCCTCCCTCTCTCCATTCCTCTCTTCCTTCCTTCTTTCCTTTCTTCTTTCCTTCCTTCCTTCCTCTCTTCCTCCCTCCCTCCCTTCCTTCCTTCCTTCCAGGTCTTGATTCTGAGGTGAACATTTTTTGATAATTATGTTTTATAAAAATTTCTCATAAACATGATGAAAATTATATTGCAGATAAATTTATATATTTTGCCCATATCCTCACATTAGTTTGTTTTTGTTTTTATATGAAATGCTACTCACACAATTAGATATTCAAGTCATACTTCTTTCTGTTAAAAACATATTCATTTTACTTGGCTAGCCACGTTTATTAATTTTTTGGGTAATTACATACATTCCTTTAAAATTTTTCCTTTTTTGAAAGGATCACAATTTTCTCCTTGGGGAACTTCTCTTTGAAGAAACTTTAGATCGAAGGGGGAAAAAAAAACCAAACTATCTCTTGTAATGACATTTCCCGATAAACACATTTCTAATGAATGAGCTATTACTGAAGCAAAGTTTCATATGACCCATCCTTTCTTGATCCATTTTTTCCAAAGCATATCTAAAAAACATGTTTTTTTTGTTACCTTCTTCCTTTTGTATAAACTTTAATTCATTCTGGATTTTCATTTCTTAATGACATAATTCTTACAATTTTTGACATTTGTAATAGATGTGGGAAAGTCATCATATAAGACCTGATAGAGGTGGAAAGTCCAATATCAGGCATTTCTGAACTTCTAGAGCTGAAGCTAGTCAAAGTGAAGCTGGCTCCAATTGTTCCTCTAATGATGCTCATCCTACCCAGTCCCTTGTTAGCTTCCTGAGCCCCTTATCTGATAGATTTCTCTTTTCTCTCTACAAATGATCATATCTGTAATTACGTATTCATATGTAGTATCATTCCAGTAGGATATAAACTCTTTGAGGGAAATATGTTTTTCATTTTGGCTTTGTATTTTAAATGCTTAGCCCAATGTCTTTAACATAGAAGGTGATTTATAAAGATTAAGTATAATATCATTTCCTTTTTGATAGATTTATTAATAAGATTGAAGGCTCAAATGGATACTGTAACCATAAAACATCTCTATTCATTTTATTTAATAAGCATGCATGCAAATGCTCTGGCAATCAGCACAAAATTTTGGGATTAGACTGTTGGACTGCATCAGATGATGAGTTCAGCTTCTGTTATAGACTGAATATTAGTCTGCCAATGCTTGGTCTAGTGAAGAAGACATTCAGATAAGTTCTTCTCAAATCTATGATGACCTGGAGACCCAGAACTTTGGAGGTCTATGAAACAGAATTGACCTCAGCATATATTGAAGAGTGGCAACTGTTAGAAAACCAAACCAAACCAAACCAACAAACAAACACTGCAGGGAGGTGGATGGCTCAGTGAATTGAGAGTCAGATCCACAGATAGAAGGTCCTTGGTTCACATGTGGCCTGTAATGGGGAAAAGGGAGTTTGGGGTTGAATATAACCCAAATATAAAATATAAAAGGTTAGATCACCAGGGGATTGAACAATTATCAATCCCCAATTAAGAATAACCTCAAGTCAAAATGATTTTTATGGAAATTTATTTACAAAATATAGGAGAGAGTGGAAGTAGAGAGATGAGATGAGGGTAGAATAAGAGATTTGTATTCAAGTCTGGGCTTTACTCCGGCAGACCTCCAGAGGCTCAGCCAGAGCCTAAAAGTCAATTAATATGGGTTTTAGCCACAAGGGCTTCTCCCAATCAAGGAAGCCTCCCAGAGGCTAGTACCTCCTGTGAGGTTAAAGGAATAAGCCTTCTTCACTCACCATGTGTAGGTCTAAGAGAAAGATTTAAGAGCAGTCTCACCAAGGTCTCAGGGTCCCAGGTCCAGTGCTCCTCCACATCCAAGATAGAACAAGAAGCCCCTGACTCACTTAACTCTCTCTTTTTAAAGGGGCTTTTTTTTGAGTCACTTCCTGTGCCTTCCTCTTAGTTTGTGTGTCCAATCATAACAGATGCTTTTCTTAGGACTGCCCTGGAGGTAGTAAGTAAATTCTGATTTATTACTCATTCTAGGACACATGGGTTACAGACCACCCAACTTGTGAGTTAAATGGAGATGTTTTCACCTTTGGTGATTAAATATAAAAATGGGCAGGGTAGACTTAATCTCATTATCACTGGCCTCAGACACTTCCTACCTGTGTGACCCTGGCAAAGTCACCTAACCCCCCATAGCCTAGCCCTTGACTCTCTTCTTCCTTGGAACCAATACACAGTATTGATTCTAAAATGGAAGGTTAGGATGTTAAAAAAAATACCGTTGTCTATTCTTTCCCTTACATTCATTAAGCTTATTGACAACATGGTATCTTGTGAACATAGAGGATTTGTTTCAATGAAGAGTCATGATTTAGAATAAGGCAAAATGACTTTTTCTTCACTCAAAAACTAACATTCCTAGGCAATAGCAAGTACCTCAAATAGTTCTTTTCCTGAATAGCTTGTCAATTATTTATTCATTTCATTTCAGCTAGCTGTCACACTGGAAATCAAAAGCTAATCAAGTCCTTCTTGGTTCTTAATGTCTAACGGTCTAATATATTATTTCTATGACCTTATTTGCATTTTGACAAGGGCCCACTCTAGATAGAAGGCCTTAAAATGGAATAAATATCTAAAAGTAAAATTCCAATTATTTACATTTTAGGAGAGATTTTATTCATTTGTATAATTATTCATGCATTCATTTCTTTATTGATTGATTGATTCTGTCACTGAAGAGAGATGTTGCCACTAATGGTTTGTGAGATTGTTTCTAAAACCTTTCTCCATAAATGATTATGATCAAGAGGAATGAGAGGAAGAGCCTTGCATTAAAGGTAAGATGAATTTTGCCGTATTGAGGTTTAATTAGTTAAATTTCAATTAAACAATATTAAGTGCGCTTTCATTGATTTTAAAATAGAATCTATCTATCTATCTATCTATCTATCTATCTATCTATCTATCTATCATTCCATCAACCTACTGACCTATCTATCATTTATCTATCCCCTTGGACCCAGACTTATAGGCATATATGCCTAGAAACAAATTTCATCAAACTTTTGGGAGTCAAAATTTAAAATTGCTTTTACCCTATATTATTCAACTAATATACTTTTTCACAAGAGGTTTTAGGGCATATAGAAAATTTCGAACAATTAATGGATTGGAGAATACCATTCCTATAAAGATGTAGGAGAGAATGTAAAGATGATTATTATATTTGAGACTATTTTATTCATTGGTTATTTCAGTACAGTTCAATTAGGTTGTACCTCTACCCCAGGAGATCTTATTCTTTGATTATTTTGGAAGCAAGTAGCTCTCCTATTAGAAGGTATCATGGGAACTGCCCTTCTCCTAACCTAGCATATACATTAAACTTCTGAGATCAGGTGAACAAAAGCACATGTCTTTTCTAAGTGAGCTTGAGCCTAATCCTGAATCTTGGGTTGCCTGCTGCCTGTTTTTGTTTCATTGTCTGCTTCTACTTGTCCCATCATCAACCTTGAGACATGTCCAGAGTTGGAAGCAGCCTTGTGTTTTCTAAAGGCTGATGGTCTTCATACTATCTAATGGACCTTACTTATGACAACAGAAGGAATTTCTGATAACCATTCCAGTGTCCTTATAGGAGATGAAATATGACAGTGCTTTTTTGCAAGTATCTCTGTCTCTCTCTTTCTCTCTTGCTCTCTCATATATATACTTATATGCATATATATGTATACTTTGTTTTCTTATGTGTTTTAAGAATCCTTTTCTTATGTCAGTATAACTCACATGGTCATCTTTAAGCCTGGACACCTTTATCTTAATGTGAATCTTTAAAAGTCAGGCAATGAAACCAGAGAAGAAAGAGCACCAAATCTAGTTTCAAGCATTCCTAGCCATGGAAAAGCATTTGCTGCTTGCTATTGCTTAATATTTCACTATTTCTCCTGGAATAGAGGGTAAATCAGCTCACCCCATCATCTTCCTGCAAGGATTATGTATTCCATAGGAGTGCCAAAAGAGCCCCAGGGCTCAAGTCATTCCCTTTATAAAGATCCACTAAAATACTTGGCTTTTCCTGCCTAATTGCCAATAAGCAGATACTTTATCACCTCAGTATCCAAGATGCTGAGTCATAGATTTTAAGGAACAGTATACTTTTTTCATCCCCAAAAGACCCAAATGTTTAGCCGGTATATTTTGAACTCTCAACACAAGACATATTTATTGGAAATAATTAAAAGAGAAAAAAAATCATGTTGCCATGATATTAGTTAAGATAATAATCATTTTTAAAAATTCACAGGTATGAACTTAGTTAACTGTCCTATGTGAGCACAATTTACAACTTAATTATTGATCAAATTTAATTAATGATATTTAGTTTTTTCTGGATGAGCTAAACATACAGAAAATGAATAAAATCATTTTATTGTAAAATTTACAATTATATTGTTCCAATTTTAGCTATAGTTTTAAAATTCTTTAGTTTTTAAGTCATGAAGTTTGAATTCTTGGTGATTCAACTAAGAACCCTTCTTTACTCAAGGGACAATGATCCCAGGCAATGCAAATTTGGTTACAGTGATCTGTTTCTATCTCTGTCTGTCTCTGTCTCTCTCCCTCTCCTTTCCAGTTTCTTAATATTATCATTTTATTTATTTTTTATTCAGGTATCTATTTTATCTCATATAACCACACCCAATCCGAAAAAAAATTCCTTGGGGGAAAAAATGCTTCCCCATTGTTTGTGTTCAAAACATGTATTTTTTATAAGGTCATCACCTCTCAGACCATGGAGACTTTATGTGCTCTATCACCAGTCCTTTGGAATCCTGTGAATGTTATAGTGTAAATTGTTCCTCTAGTCCCATAACTGCTCTGAATCAGTTGATATGTCTGTCCTAGTCTCTTTGAAATTATCCCCTTTCTCCTTCTTATGGAAAAATAGTATTTTATAAAATTCCCATATCACAGATAATTAGATCATCTCTCAATTGTTGAACATGTTTTTGAATTTTTTCTTATTCTTTGCCACCATAAAAAGCTACTAATATATATTCTTTTTTCTTTCTTTGATTTCTTTTGGAAATACATCTCATAGTGGTTCAGCAGGGTCAAAGAGCATGTACACTATTTAATAACTCTTGTGGATTCGATTCTACCATTATTATTTGCACTAATTCCCCATATTTCCCAAGCTCATCCCTAGGAAATACCACCACAGAGATTGCTTCTGCTTCAGTAATCATTGCAAATGAGGACAAAGCAAAAAGTGCCTCTCAGACTTTGCTATACCTCAAAATCTTTGCTATACCTCTTCATTTGACAGCAGAAATTCTGGTTGGTTCTGATTCCACTATTATCACTGTGGCCCCAGTGACTTCAGATTCCTCGTAAATGTTGTCTTCTCCTCAAGCTCCTTCAGAATAAGTACTAACTTTTTCTTATTTGTGTCCCCAGTGCTTACTATCAGACCTTTGGAAATGCTTTTGAAATCATGAAATAAAGAAAAAAAAAGGATATCTACTGCCATTGAAGGAACACAGTGCGAATCCAGATTGAAACATACCATTCTTTACTTATTTCCTCCATTAATTTTTCTCAAGTGAAAATGATGTCTTCTTTCATCACATGAAGAACATGGAAATATTGATCATATGATGATATATGTACAACCTATATCATATTACCTGGCTCTTTTGGGGAGGAAAGAAGGATAGGATGGAGGGAGGGAACATGCATTTCTAAATATCAGAAAATCAATATTGACAAATATATAGACATGTAATCTGGAAAAAATAATAAAAATTAAAATGCTTATCACATTTCATCATTTTGGTATGGCTCTTGGTCATATATATTTGTGACAAGTCAAATGCATCTTATAATAGCTATTAGTCTTTTATTGATATTTGACATGAAAAAATTTTTGTGTCATCAAGTTTTTTCATTTTTCTTAATTGATTTTTGAGGAGGGTAAAAACTACTTTATGTTATACAATAGAGATTATCTGCTTTGTCTTTTATGAGTGATCATTTATTTTGTTTGTTTAAAAGTTTTCTTTAGAAATAGCTATGAAAGATGTTTCCTATCATTCTTCTCTCAATTTTTTAATCATGTGACCTTTTATATCTAGGATCATGTTTCCATTTTGTGGCTATTATAATATTGTATAAGATGTTAAACTAGACCTAATATATCTTTTTGTTTTCTAATTTTGTAGTTTTGTTTTTCCCCAAACTTCTACTGATTACTAATATTGATATTATTTCCCTTGATATGCTTAGTTTCATTAAAAATATGACTACTATTTCCATTGCTTCTGTTTCTTTTTTATGTTGTTTGTTCCATAGGTTTACTGGATTTTCTTCCCCTTTATCTTTGTGACTAATTCATAATAGACATATTGTATTTCTTTTTCATTTATGCTTTTGGTCATGACTTCCCTAGATAGTCTAAATATTTTATTCCTCCAAATTAGCTTTTATTTCCCCCCCCCCTAGTTTTATAGACTATCTCCTGAATATTTTATTGGCAGAGTACTAAATCCATAAATTAATTTAGCTTGTAGTACTAATAGTTTTATCATCTATAAAATGGATATAATAATCACACTTCCCTCCCAGGGTTATTGTTAGGCTGAAATACAATAGCAAAGAAACAAACAATAAAAAAAATGCTTTTGTTAGTCTTAAAGTGAGATATGTTCTATTTATTATTGTTGTTGTTCTTCATTGGTAATGTGTTGCAACTTAGTCACACTCATCATGTCCCTTTTAATTTCCCTTTGTGTGATAGTGATCTTTGATTCTCCAAATGTAATGGTATTTCAGGTATAATACTGTAACAGCAGAAAAATGTCTATATTGAAGACATGATCTTTGCTTTTGGGGGGAAACTTGGAATTAGGGAAAGCGCTTTTATGTTTTCCAAAATCAATCCAGCTTTTTCTCCTCCTCTTTTTCAATTACATGTAGAAACATTTTTTGACAATTATCTGACATTTTGTGATTCATTTTCCCTCCCTTTTTTCCTCCCCTTTTCCTCTTATTCTTTGCATCTTTTAAATAAATGTGAGATGATGAAGAGGGGATCCAATATTGAATATTGCTTATAAATCCTTCTTGTTCCTCATTAATACCATAATTAAATATACCCTAAATTCCTCTATGGTTATAAATCTTTGGAAAGAAAAAAATAGTTACTAATGTTCCTAAAGTTGCTTTTTACTTGATACTAATGAAGCTTGAGATACACCTCCAAACCCTTTAGTGTCTTCACTTCTTTCAGATACCTTGTATATTCTTCAATGCCCTTCACAATTTTACTGCTTATAACATATTTAGTCTAATCTGACTGATTTTACTATATATCTTCTCTTTATTTTCTTTTTCTTTTTCTTCTATAAGTGGTTCAATGACTGAAATCAGAGTCCAAGAGTAGTTGTTCTACTCTTCTTTATGAAGGAAACAGTTTGTTAAACAATTTTTGCAAATCGTTTCCATTTTCATTCTTTTGTTGCCTTTCCATTTTCATACTTGAATGGACTTGAGAGCAGGAATTTTAAAATTTAGTTTTGTTGTTGCTCTCTATCATTTGCTATTGTTGTGCCTTAAAGTGGAATGACATTTTCCTCTTTGTCTTTGTTGAGTAAGTGAACAAGCCTTTATTAAGTAACTACTATATACGTAAGACCGTGGTGAATAATAGGGATAAAAAAAGGAAAAATCTCTCTGCTTTCAGGATGCTATTTATGTTTAATTTTCCTTTAACTTTAATCAAAATGGCACAATTTCTACTTTGTACCTTTCTACAAAGATAATTTGTTTTACCAATTTAGCAGTGAAAAGAAACACATAGGAAGAAGGTTTGGAAAGTTATGAATCAATATAGGAGAGACATCCAACAAGGCAAAACCATCAACTTTTCAGTCAGCTCCAGACTTCAGATGTGAATTTTGTATTAAACAATTTCATAAGATAAGAGCCTTAGAGATGGAAGGGATTTTAGAGGTCATCTACTTCAAATTTTCCACCTCACTTGTTTGAAAAACTATGATCCTGAGATATTATGCCACTGGTCCAATGTAAGACACCTAACAAGGGACAACATGACAATTTTATCCTTGGTCCTCTGCTACCAAATTTAATACTCCTTCTTCTATTCCATGTTGCCATAAATATTAATGCTAGGTAGCTATTGTCTGATTGTCACATGCCCAAGTACCTACCTCCTAGAATTCTGGCCATCAATAGGCCTCCCCAAAACCCAACACTGAGAAAACTCCCTTAAATTACTTTAAATAAAATGATAGGGATAATTCTATATTTGTTGAACTCTATGTTCCATTAATATTACATACGTTTTTCTTTCAATGGCCCTCAAAGACAAAGTATGTTGAAGAAGATGGATGAGAGTGATGGAGTGAAAAGTGAAATCTTTCACTATCTCTATGTATTGGAAAATATTTTGGTGACAGTCCCTGAAGCAGTTTGTTTCATGGGGGTGTTTGTTATTTGTTTACAAAATCCCGCATACATCTTAGTAAATAGAAACAGTTGTGCTCCCAAATGGGGAATTAAGCCCTCCTGAAAAGTCTTAAATTACAGTAAGATACTTGTTACAGTACAGCTAATCCTTCATTTGAAGTCTGTCATTTCCCTAATGCACACCCATAAACCAAATTAAAATTGAACTTATGTTCCAAATGAGAAGCTGTAGGTGTACACATGTATTTCTGGCACTTGGTGCCTTCCGCTCTGGGTGAGAACACCCACCCAAGTAGCAGATGCATCTGTGCAGAACTCATTTTCTCTCTTTTCCTTTTCATGTAAATTACTTATGTAAATAGGATACAGCTTTTCAGGCATTTCTCTAAGAAGACCAACATAAACATTTCTGTACTCAGTGTACTTGGTATTTAGTTATCTTGTTCACTAGTACTGACCTTATTAAGGTGACTATTTTCTGAACCAAAAACTGGGACAATATGGGCTGATGAAGGATATTACTTTTGACACACCTTATGAAAAATCAGATTTCTTTTTCATAATATCAGGACTGTTCTGGCACACCATGAAAGGATAGTTAATTGATCCTTGATGTTTAAGGTCTCATCATTTCCCATCATTTTTTTTCTTTACAAAAAGGACCTGAAAGGACCTAATCTATCATACAGGTTCATTTCATAACCTTCTCTTAGAATCAGAGGGAGAAGAGGAAGAAGGATACTGGGAGAAATTTAGACAATGTTGAAACAAAACATATCCATTTAAACCTACTGTTTTTTTAAAACATTAGAACCAAAAAAAATATCACTAGATCTTACATTTTTCATACATTTAGAATTTGAAGGAACCTTAGAATCCAGTTATCTCATTTTACAGAGGAAAAGAATGAGAGAAATGAAATAACTTGTCAAAAGTTATACAGTTTGCTCCAACAAACATGGTAAGGCTAGACTATGACCCTCTGGTAGAAATTTGGCCTATATCAACTGGACGAAGTAGGGAAGGAGGGAGGGAAGGAAAGTAGGAAGAAAGAGAGGAAGAAAGGACTTATTAATAACATTATGTGTGAGACACTGGGCTGGATGCTTTATAAACATTATCTCACTTAGTTTTTACAACTACACAGGTTGTAAGTAGAAGATGATAATATTATTCTAATTTTATAGCTGTGGAAAAATATTTGTTAAATTAAAGTTTCCAGGTGTCTCTGTACCTCCTTTTCCTTTCACTCAAAGATACATGTATATTTGAAACTATGGCTTGCTTATTCCTATTTATCTGTTCTTTCCCTAAAGATGGCCATATATAAGTTATTCTTCAAACAATATTTCTGTTGCTGTATATAATGTTCTCTTGGTTCTGCTTGTTTCACTCTTCAAAATTTTCATGCATGTCTTTCCATTTTAAAAAATAAATTTCCTCATTATTTCTTATGGCATGTCACAAACAAACACAACAACTTGCTGTGTATATCCTTTGATCTAGCATTACCAAAATTTATTAGGTTTGCTTCCTAAGGTGATCAGGGAAAAAGGAAAAGAACCTTTATATTCTAAAATATTTATAGCAGCTCTCTTTGTGGTGACAAAGAACTGAAAATTGAGGAGATGCCATCCATAGGGGAATGGTGAAACAAGTTATATAGTTGAAGAAATTGAGGCAGACAAAAGTCAAATTATTTGCCCAGGGTCACAAAGCTAGTAAGAGTCTGAGACTGGTTTTTGAACTCAAGTCTTGACTCCAGTTTCTGAGCCCATGCCACCTGGTTATCAGGAGATGTTGATCTATAAATTATTTTTCTCCTGCTGGTCCTTTTTATCTCCCTCCCCCTCTTTTAAACCTCTGCTATATGGTAGGGGATTTGTGAGAAAGTTTCCTAAAAACAATCTAAAATTTATCCTAAACGATTTGTCTCCCACCCAACAAGTATCTATCTCCATGATCAGTCAGGAAAAGAGATGACCTTCAAAGAAGAGATCATTTGTCCCCAAGAAAATGAAGACCGATCCCTTCTGACACTAAGTGTATATGTTTGTTTTCTAAAATACTCACACGAAGGAATAATTTGCTGAAGCGAACAATTTTTCATTGAAATTAGCAACAAAATGAAGAGGTATTGAATTAATATACTGGCTTTCATCAGTCTTAGGAAGAGGAAAATAGTTTTTGTTTTGTTTTACACTCAAAATTAATTCAGAAAAACATTACTATGTGTAGTTATTTCCTCAGAAACTCAGCCTTTTGATATTTTCCTAATATAGCTACCATTGGCACATTAATTTTAGAGGTATTGTATGAAAATTTGTGGGAACAACAATTTAGGAAGATTGCTGGCACATTTTTTTGGCTATGCAATGTTAACTTGAACATAAAATGTTTGAAGAAATAGTCACAAAGCATCTGCTCTGGATTCATCACTAAAATATTCCCAACTATAAGGCTCAATAAAAAATGGCTGAGCTCATTCCAATGACATGCCATTCTTCTTAGAAAAGGAAGTAAGTTCTCTTGAAATTAATCTCCTTAAAAAAAGTACAGGTGTCAAAATCTGACTTTGTCTTCGTGATGCTTATTTCTTGGAGAAAAAAAGATAATTTTATTTTCTGAGGAAGTGTGTGCATTACAAATGTATATTTTGTAGAAATGGGAACCCTAATTTGTAGGCACAAAGAAAATGTTTTTATAGTGTAATGACATTCTGTTACAGTTAATGTTCTTCAGCCTCATATATTCCAAGGTCTGCTTTGGGGGAGGTTTGTTCAGAAAGGCACACAATTCTGGCTTTCTTTAATGGCCAATTTTTCCTTGCCAGAAATTTATCATTGCAAAGCCCTGATAGAGGAAGTAGAAACATTTTGACTATGATAAGATGACAAAGGCCCATTCTTTCAGAATTCATTCTTCCCCCTTCCAAACTGAGACTTCCATTACATCCTTTGCTCTAACCATTTTTTCTTTTAAGAATATTTTCAAAAGAAAATCCACTGTGACTCATGATTGCTCTTGTTTTCCACTTTAAATATGCTTACCGTACTTCTACCCTTCATCCTGTTGTCTTACCTATGCTTTGTTCTTGCCTGCTGTATCACATTTGCACTTCTAACTGTCCTTTTCTTAGATTCCTTTGGAAGTACACACCTCTTTGGGCTTGGGGGAAAAGCATCTAATTTCAAAGAAGCAATGGCCTTTGAAACCACAGTTTAAAAAAATCCATGATTTAGGCCACACTCTGTGTGATCTCCAATAACTCCTTTGTGCATGATGTCCTTCTTAATGCCTCCTTCCCGTTTGCTTTCTGCAGCTTCAGGAAAGTGAGTCTATTATTCAGTCTTTTTCTGAGCTGTAACTGGTTTGCAGTGCAGCTCTGAACTTGACCTGATAAGGCAAGCTTAATGATCTCATGTCCTTCATAGAAACTCTTCACTTCACACAGTAAAAGTAACTAGACGTGTCCTGAAATCTTACATGATTAATTAAGTCAAGGGAACACTATTAATCATAGCTTTGGGACTTTTACCTCCTAGCGGACACATTTTTAATTTTTGCAGTTGTTTGATCCTTTGTATCCCAAAGAGTGCTGCTTGCCACTTATATGGTGTTATCAAACCCCAAACCAAAGAACCATCAGACATTCTGCAATAGCACCTTCTAATAGGATACCATGGGTTTTTAGAAAATAGATACGTTTATGAATTAGTTAATGAACACATATCCTCCATATTGTCTCTTGGTAAATTTTGTCATCATATGTAATAATAAATGAGAGCCAGTAACCAATGAATGTTAGAAGGGAGAGAGAGAGAGAGTCACCAACTGTCAGCTACTTCTTCTCTGGCTCCTTTTGTCCCATCCCCCTTGGACAAATCCCATCCTTACACATATCGATGTTCATTTTTACCTTCCTAAAAGGGGTAAAGTTATTTTATATCCTGCTATGAAATTTTCTTGGACTTTCATCTTTCTTTCAATGTTCTTGTTTTAATGGAATATATCTTATGGTCATTTATATAAGACCAAAGGAGACCAGAGAATTTAGAGCTGGAAGAGACATTAGAAGTTATTTAGTTTAACCTTCTCATTTGACAGACAGGAAAATTGAAACTCTGTTACCTGATGTTTAGGAACAACATTTCTTCTCTATTTAAAATTTTGTGCCAAATCTGAGAGCCACTGTAGATTTTTCCATTTTAAGGTCAGTTTTTATTAATGGAGAATCCATCTCTGCCAATAGTGGAAAGCTACTTCAATCCAGTCACTTAAACTTTGATGTTTTGTTGTGAATTAGATCAGGAAATCTGAATGTTATTCTAAGAATATTCACAAATCAAAGGATATTTTGTTGTTGTTGTTTGTTTTTGTTTTGGTATTCCCTCCAACCCATAACCCATATCAAAGCTATCTAACTTCCTGTTTCTGCTAATATATGTCTCCACATGAAGTTTTTAATCATGTATTGTATATAACTAAGAGTACTAATGCAATTCTAATGAGTATTTAATCTCTCAGGACTTATGGTATCTTTAGGATAGATTATCTAATAAGATGCTTTGAATATGGTATGAAATAGGGTACCTCTTACCTCAAATTAACTCAAATTGGAACAATAAGCCTTTCAAAAGTGTACAACTAAGATCATGTGATTAGATTGAAAAAGTACCTTTCCTTTCTCCAAATCCAGCAGAAAGAATGAGATAAAAAGAGAATGAGAAGGAAGAAGTAGAGACTTTGCATTTGTTTTTCTTTTGAGTGCCAAGAGAGCAACATTTCCATTTTACTCCATCTTCCAAAAGATGCTTCAGTAGCAAAGAAAGAGCAATATTGTTGTTGGCTGTTTTGCCCACAATGAATGGTCCAAGAAGAGGAAGAAAGTGGAGAGATGACTGTAGCATATAACAGTATACAATACATAGCAACAAAATGTAACATTGTTGTTTGTTCTTTTTTTTTGAAGAGGACTAGTGATATCAATGAGTGATATCTTGACTTGCACAATGGATTTAAGTGAGATAATGTTACACAAAGTCCTCAACTTGCCCCTCTTCTAAACATTGAAATCAAGTGGCAAGAAAAAAAAGTCAGGATGTAGTGGATGACCTTGGCATATTCAATGTTTGATACACTCTAGGTCAGGGGTTGGTAACGTATGGCTCTCGAACCATATCTGGCTCTTTTGAGGGCCAGATATGGCTTTTTCTGCAGGAGCCATAAAGTCAATTTTTTTTCACGTGCTGTTACAGGAGTGCGCACTGTGAGCACTGTTCAGCTCTCAAGAAATTACATTTTAAAAAATGTGGCGTTTATGGCTCTCATGGCCAAAAAGGTTGCTGACCCCTGCTCTAGGTGCTTCATCCTTTAGCTTTCTTTATAGCTGTTGGAAGAAATTATTTTCACCCACCCATTCTGTCAGGGCAAGTGCCAGAGGGGACAAGTGCCAGGGGCAGATATCCCTCCATCTCCCCACTGGGTTTGATGCCTGTCAATTACCCTCAACCTGACAGCCTGCCTGCCATAAAGTTTTCCTGGGTCTGGCCACTGCACATGACACACATTCTTGAAGCCACGGGTGAGATTTATATGACAGATGGATCCCAAAAGTGGATGAGTAGTCCTGACAAGACATTGATAAACCCTCCCATTAGAAGTGATGCTCTTTCCTGACACTTTATATAACTGATAACATACAACAATGTTGGGCACTTTGCCAGGGATAAAATTCATTTAACAAATTCTGGTATAGAAACTTCTGAACCATAATACCATTCTCTGGCCACACCTCCCTTATTGTTTGTTTCCCTCTTTAAATGTCACCTCCTTGAGGACAGAAACTGATATTGCTTTGTTTTTTGTTACTTTCCAACAAATAGTAGAACACCTAACATATAAACATATGTGCATTCATTCTTCATTCATCAGGAAAATCAAATTGTGTGAATATTCTTGGGAAAAAGATATCATGAAATAAGTTTAATGACTCTGTTGTAAAATGTTGTTTTGTAAGTCTTAATTCATATCAAATGAGAACTTCAATCTCAAGAGACAATTTATTCTGTCATTAAATGTGTAATGGGATTTCTTTTGAAAAAGTTTTTATTCAGAAAACATTTACTTTTTTTTATGTTGTGGCTGGAACATGCCAATTACTTGCTATTTGTCTTGTTTAGAAGCATGTCCCTAAGCAATTATTGATTTTTAGCTGAATTTTGTTCTTATAAAATGAGGAAATGAGAAATAGGAAGAAATGCATTATACAATGTACTTTGGTAGCCTGGAGGAAAATTCAAAATGTTGAATGTGATTTTACCAAAATGAGCAAAGAACAACTACTCCAAAATGTTCCATAATTCAATCTCCAAAAAGATATTTATAAAGTCTAGTATTATCATAGTTCTCAAGGTGGAAAGGTTATCTGGTACAATTCCTTAGATTTACAGCTGAGGAAAATGAGACCTAGGCAGGTTAAGTGACTTACCTCGGTCTGACAGGTAGTAAGAGTCAGGGTCAACATTTGAACACAAGGTTTATGAATCCCAGCTCAATGCTCCAAGTTCAACACTCTCCTGCAGCATAAATCCTTCATGAAAGTCAATACCATATTTTAAAAATTCAGGCCAGAGCTCTTGTACCTGATATGAAACCCTATAACTAGGGAAAACTGATTGTCTTTATAAGCCTGTATCTGCAAACCTGTTCTTAGCCCTACCTAGCCCAGGGGTACTTAACATCTTTTCAATAACCAGAATAAAAGGATTTACTAAACAAATGTATAAATGCTTCCAGAATGGAAGGAAGAAAGAAAAAGTTTGAGGACACAGTGAAGATTTCAAGTATATCAACTAGAGTGAATGTATAGATACTAATAAAACACAATTTTATAAGAATCAATGAAAAGAGTTTTAAAAAATCAGGTTAAAATGTAGAAGAAAGATATGGGAGGTATGGTTAGATAGAAGTTTACCTGAAAAATATCTGGGGATTATGGTGACTAAGATTAATAGGAGTGAAAAGTGTGATTTGGCAGTGAATCATTCAGAGAGGAGCTGTGTGGAGAAGTATAGTGTCCTTATACTCTGCCCTAGTCAGACCACATATGGAGTATTGTGTTCCTTTTTAGGAGCCATGTTTTAGAAAAAAACAATCATAAGGTCCAGCAAAGAGCAAATAGTTTGACTGAAGGCCTAGAAGTATTGCATGATATGTGGATCGCCTAAAGGAAATGGGACTTTTTGACCTGAAGAAAAGAATTTTTGACCTCATGACTTTCATCTTAGGCTGTGTACTTCACTGAGAAAGCAACAAGAGGACAGAATTATTTCTCTGCGACAGTGCAAGGCAACTTCCACCTCCAGTCTGCTAGCCTGACTCCCACTTTTTAAAATGTGGAGAGCCTATGGTGCTCCAGAATCAACTTGACACTAGTGTCTCAACCCCAGATACAAATGTCCTCTCAGGGTAGAGGAATAAGAAAGTCAATGGGTGCAACCAAGATTAGAAGAGAAACAAAAAACTGGAAAAAACTTCTTATGGCAAGTGTCTCTGACAAAATTCTCATTTGTCCAATATGTAGAGAACTAAGTGAAAGTTATAAGAATACAAGCCATTGTCCAATTGACAAATGATCAAAGGATACGAACAGGCAATTATTAGAAGAAGAAATTAAGCTATCCTTAATCCTATGAACATCTGATTCAAATCACTATTAATTAGAGCAATGCAAAGTTAAACTCTGAGTTACCATCTCATACCTGTCAGACTGGTTAATATGACACAAAAGGTAAATGATACATTTGGAGGGGACATGGTAAAATTGGGACACTAATACACTATTGGTGAAGCTGTGAACTGATATAGTCACTGTGAAAAGCAAACTGGATCCAGGCCCAAAGGGCCATCAAACTTGCATACCCTTTGACCCAGCAATAACACTAATAAGTCTGTATCACAAAGAGACCAAAGATAGGGAAAAAGAACCTTCTTGTACAAAAATATTCATAGTAGCCCTTTTTGTAATAGCAAAGAACTGGAAACTGAAAGGATAGCCATCAATTGGGATTGGGTAATAACCGAATAAGTTGTGGTATATGATTATATTGGAATATTATTGTGCCATAAGTAATGACAAACAAGATTATTTCTCTCTCTCTCTCTCTCTCTCTCTCTCTCTCTCTCACACACACACATACAAACACACACGCACACACATACATACACACACTCACACACACACACACACCCCACACACCACAAACAAACTCTGGAAAGATTTAATATGAAGTGATACAAAGTGAAGTGATCAAAACCAGAAGAACACAATACACAGTAACAGCAACAATATTTAATGATCAATTGTGAATGAATTAAGTATTATAAGTGATTCAAAGATCCAGGACAATTTCAAAGGACTCATGATGAAAAAAGGCTATCCAATGTCATAGAAAGAACTGACAGAGTCTGAATGCAGATCTAAGCATACCATTCTTCACTTTATTTCCTCCATGATTTTTTTCTCTAGGGTAAGTAGTATGTCTTATTTCATATGATGAACATGGAAATATGTATTGTGTCATAACATATGTAAAACCTCTATCATATCACCTGACCCCTTAGAGAAGAGTGAGGGGTGGGAGAGAGAGAGAGAGAGAGAGAGAGAGAGAGAGAGAGAGAGAGAGAGAGAGAGAGAGAGAGAAAGAGAGAGAGAGAGAGAGAGAGAGAGAGAGAGAGAGAACATGGATTGCAAAGTGTCAGAAAAATAATTATTAAACATTTTGTCTACACATATAAAGTAAAAATTAAGGGAGTTTTTTTTAAAGTCAATGAGGAATGGAACTACTATCTCTTGCTGTGTAGGTTCTACTTCTTTTTCCTGTTATATACTGTTTCCTGTTTAATCTCCAGCCTTTAAGAAGGAAAGTAAATGGTGTTTCCATATGGCCCAAAATGTTCCATCAGGTTCTGGACTTGAAACCTGCCTTATCTTTACCTCTGGGAAGAAAAATGAAATCTTCTACTTAGTGATGATCATGCTCACATTTGTTCAGATCCCACACATTCCATTGTTTCTGAACACTTGTAAGTCAATCCCAACCCCATTTCAAATCCCCCACTATGCAATACCTATTCCAGACAACCATCTCAATCCCCAAGTCTTATCCAAATGATGCCCATCCCTTCCCACTCTGATCCCTGAAATTCCTGTTCAGTAGGCAGCAAATTTCCCTTCTTTCCATTCCCTTCTAATTTTTTGTCTCTTCCCCACCTTTCTTCTTATAGCAATCACGAAAACCTGGCTGACAGCACAACCTACTTTTCTAATACTAGCTGCATCTTCATTAATTCTCCTTGGCTACAAGGTGAAGAGAATTTTAGTTCTCTTTGTTCCCCATTGCTACTTCGAGTTCCTCTTATTACTTCAATACCTAAGTGATCTTATGTCCTTTGAGGGTCATGCAATCTATAACTACCACTCAAGTCAAAATCCTAGTAGTTGTTCCCTTGAAGACCTCCAGGTTATTCTCCTTTTTACCTCAAAGAGTTCATACATGACTCATACTTTTTCTTTCTTCTCCAACTCCTGCCCTCATTGTTTTGCCCTTAAATACCCTAACTACTCAGTTTCTCAATCTACTCTCTTCCTATGACCTCACTTCATTCACCCAAAAAGATAACCATAGCACTGGTTTTGCCATCAGTCAAAAATTAACCATTTTCATGTGCTTAATTCTTAAATTCTTTTATCTGGTCATAATCTATTGACGTCACTATCTCAGTTTTTAGTCCCAAAGCTTACTTTTCATCCAAAATGTGTTATTAAATCCTTTCACCCCTTAACTCTCTCAAACAGTCACTAACCGCTCTCTACACTTTCCCCCAATGTTATCCCCAGGGTAAAATGGTTCAACTCTACCCTCTTCTCAAATTCCTGGCCAACTCATATCACCAATTATACCCTGAAAAATCTCAGCATTTTTGTGTCATTCCCAAGATCTGCTGCTTCAGTTCTATAACCTTGCTGCTGAATGAAGGTGGAGAAAATCACACAAACATTCTGATTGAGTACACTACAAATTTATATTATACAATTTCAGCTGGGTCCTCAATGCGACTAAGAAATCCTACATTTCCCTTATAAACATTACAGTCAATTATGACTTCTCATATCCATCTCATATCACTCAAATGCATTCTACCACTATCTCCTGCTTCACTCATCTCACACAGACTTAATCTACTCCTTATCAAAATTAACCAATCTATCTTTATAAGAAAACCCATACCATCCTCTTCGCTCCAAGAAATTACACTTCCTATCCCCACTTTTTCACTCATTTTCAATTTCTTCCTGTCTTCTAGAGCTATCCCTACCACCTAGAAATATGCCTGCATCTTCATTCTGAAAAGAATACTCACATATTCTCTGTTATGAATGTTGCTTTATATTTTATCTGTTTTGTGGATAAACTCCTGAAGAAGGTTATATGCAGTAGGTATCTTTATTTCTCTCCTTTGACTTTCTTTTAACTCTCTACAATCAGGTTTCCAATCTCGACATCTAATGAAGCTATTTTCTCCAAAGTTACCAATAATCTCTTCATTGTCAAATATGAAGACTTTTTTATTATTCCTCATAATTTACCCCCTTATCCTTTGACACTGTTGATCAACTTCTTCTTGACAATCTCTTCTCTCTAGGTTTTTAGGATGTTATTTTCTCTTTTATAGCTCGTCCCCTATCTATAAGATAAATCATTCTCAGCCTCCACTGTTGAATCTTCTTCCTGATAATGCTCTCTAACTGTAGTTATCCCTTGGGATTCTGTCCTAGGTCTTCATTCCTTGCTATTTTATTTCACATGCTTATTCCATAAGTCCTAATTAATTTAGTTATTAACTCTATACTGATGATTCTCAAACTTCCCTACTCTGCCTTAACTTCTCACTTTCAGTCTTACATTACCAACTTCCCTTTCAAAATGATGTACCAGATTTCCAGTAGAAATTTAAATGAATGCTATCAAGGGTATTACCATGCTTTTTTTCCCCAGTCTCACAACCTAAGTATACTGCTTACTTTTCATTATATTTCTCTCCCCATATCTGATTTGTTATCAAGAATTGTTTATTTCACCTTTATAAATTCTCTTGAATATTCCCCCTTCTCTCTTCTGCCACCACTTTGGTACAAGACCTTATTATCTCATGCTCCCTGAATAGCTTTTTAGTGGATCTGTCTACTTCAAAGCTCTCCTTACTCCACATCAATTCTCTGATAAGCCAGCAAAAAATTATTTTCCTAAATAAATTCAGTAGTTCCCTATCACTAGGATTAATACAATGGTGCATGTTTAGTATTAAAAAACTTCCATGTCTCTCTCTCCCCACCCGCTCATACATATTCCCAGTCTTCTTAAGCCACATTTCCCAATTTATTCTCTACAATCCAGGGACCCTGACCTTCTTGCACTTCCAGGAACAAGACATCCCATCTCTTGACCCTGTGCATTTTCTTTAGTTATCCCTTGTACCTGCAATGCTTTCTTTCCTCATCTCTTGACTGCCTTCAAATCCCAATCCTATCTTCTCTAGGAAGCTTTTCCCTATCCCTCTTAATTCTAGTGGCTTTTCTTTTTCAATTATTTCCCATTTATCTTGTTATATGTCTGGTTTGTAGGTTACTTGTTTCCCCCATCTTGAGTTCCTTGAGGGCAGTGACTGTCTTTTGCCTCTTTTTGTGTCCCCAGCACTTAGCAGAGTACCTGGCCCATAGTAGGTGCTTAATAATACTTACTGACTAAAGACAGAGAGGGGACATAAAAGCTAACTTCAAAATATTTGAAATGTAGTCATATAGGAAGATTAGATTCATTCTGTTTGACCATAGAGGCAGAAGTTGGAGCAATGGGTGGAAACTATAAAAAGGCAGCTTTAATATTGATATGGAATGGTAATCACAATAATTTTAGACCTGTGCTAGTGAAATGACTAGTTTTGGAGGTAGTGGTATTTCCCTGATAAAAGGTTTTCAGAAAGGTGTATTTCTACTTGTGATGAATGTTGCAGGGAAAGTTTTTACTCAGATATTGGCTGAAATATTTGTTTTCTAAAATCCCTTCCAACTCTAGAATTCTGTGAGCCACATAATAGAACTGTTTATGATAACTAATTAACTGACTAAATAAATAAATAAATAAATGTTTCCAATTTGTTTCTAATTACTGTAGCATAGGCCACATATTAAGCTTGGTGCACACGCCTCAAGGCATTAGAGACAATTTTGGGCTTCATTGGATTAATGAAAACCAGGATCTGAAATTTTCTTTCTATACTCAATCATGATGTGGCCACGGACAAGTCCTTTGTCATATCTAAGCGTGCTTCCTCATCTGCAAAATTGTACCTTTTGTACAATATTGTTTTGAGACTGACTTGAAATAATGTATGTAAAGTTTCTTATGAACTTTAAAGAGCTATTCTATACATCACTTGTTGCTGCTGCTATTGTTATTTTATTGTTAGTGGTATTCTAAAGGCTCAGATTACCATACAGATTGACTATAGTTAATATATATTGTATCATAGTTTGTGTATGACCCTCTTATATGTTTGGTACTGTTGCTACATTAAGGAAGTCATTTCTTAAAGGAGAAAATAAAGTAAATGTTTTTCACTGGCAATAAAATACACACAGATGTCTCCCTTTATTTTCTGTGTATCCGCTACATTCAGAAAGGGAGATGTTTGACAAATTTGAAGGCAAAAAAGTATCCATAGATGTAAAATTCTTCCCCCCTCCTTCTTTGAGTTACTGTACCTTTTCATTTTTGTTCTTCTTTCTAATGATTGGTCCCTTTCATTTGTAAAATAAAAATATTTAGTGAATAAATCTACTTTATTTCTTATTAATTTTGAGGATTACTATAGCATTTTAATTTGCATTCTATTATAACACCTGCTTAACTAATTTTAATGGATATTTTCCCAATATGTCTGGGAAAATTCTACTTTTTAACCTCTATTTCCCTCTTCAATAAGCTCTGAAGACTTCTAAGACTTTCTTTGTCTTTCTCCATTAATTTTTGAAGCAACTGATCTTAGGAATACTTGTCATCTGAACCATAAAGTAGCTATGGAAAAGAATCTTCACAGATAATTCCCAGCCCAATCCCCCACATCACTAGAGGAGAGAAATGCTTTAGGGTTAGAAAGAAAAGACATCCTTGGTTTTGCTAATTTACCAAGTGGTAGAATGGGAGGCCCTTCATTTTGGGTGTCATTCAGCTCTATTTAGTTGGGAGCCATAGAACAAATGAACAAAAGACCTGTACCTACTGAAAATTAGCATATGGAAGGCAATTTATTTACCTTTATCTGTGTGGAAGCAATAAACTGAAAAATTCTCAAGCACCATTCAAGAGTAAGTTCTGCTTCTGCTAAGAATCCAGAGAAGAAATGAAAACAATCCCTAGGGTCCTTTGAATCTTTTCAAGCTATGAAAGATTTCTTCCTCTATGGAATAGGATGTTATGGCTTTACATTTTCCAAAGCTTAAATGGCAGAATTGGGGTTGGTAATAGGAGTGCAGCCTTTGCCAACATTATCTAACATGTTTCACAGACAAATGTGGGGCACATACTTTAATAACTTTAAATCAGTATCTGAAAGTAGAGATAGGCAAAGCTATAATTCAAGGAAATGAAAATATTTCCTTTACAAACCTAAACCCCACAGCCTGGACTTAACAAGTCAAAGTGGAGGCACTGAAGCAAGAATTGTTGCAGAAGCACTGGAAACCATGCTATTCCTTGTTCCAAAGCTTCAGGCTATTTATAATCAGAAAACTTATCTGTTTGGGGAAACAAAGCCAATCATCCATATGCTCAATATGATACAGCTTGAAAATTCTATTTAATATATCCTAAATGAGGCGGAAAATTAAGGGCTGAGATTATTTCCATTATTTCCTTTATTGTTATTGTTTTTGTTTCTAACTTTTTCAGTTTTGTGTGAGTGAAAATCCTCAGTGAAATACTGATTAGATTGCTTAGTTCTCATGTATTCAAGACACAGTATCATCTAAGGAAAAGTGTAAAAATCTGGGGGCCAAGAGGACTAAGTTTTAATCTTATTTTTGTCTCCTCTCAGCTCACTGTGAGACCTGGGGTAAGTCATTTTTTAAATCTCTCCACTCCAGACTATTCACCAAGCTGTTATCAAAGTGACACATTCTGAAATTTCATATCTGACCATGTCTGCTCCGCCTTGACCTCAACCTAGTAAATAGTAGTGATTTCCTACCATTGTTAAGGATAACCTGAAAACTGAAAGGATGCCCATCCATTTAAGAATGGCTGAACCAGTTGTGGCATATAATTGTATGGAATACTATTGTGCTATAAGAGATGACAAATAAGATGATCAAAAAAATCTGGAAAGACAACTATTATCAACAAGGCAAGGATCCAGGATATCTTCAAGGGACTCATGAAGCAAAAAGGATATCCAGTGCCATAAAAGGAGCAGATGGAGTCTGAATGCAGATTGAAACATACTTCACTTTATTTCCTCCATGATTTTTTCTCTAGTAGAAGCAATATCTGTCTTGTTTCATGTTATGATGAACAAGGACATATATTTTATATGATAATTTATATACAATTTGTGTCATATTACCTGCTTTCTTGGGGAGAGAGAAATAAAGAATGAGACATAGATATTTGGGCATAGTTAATATGGTAATTTTTTCTCTTGGATGAATTTATTATAATTTGTGATAATTTAAAACAAATCAATATATTATTGTTACAAATTGTATTATGTTTTTTAAATAAAAAGAAATTATAACTTGAAAAAAGTATAAATATAATATGCTTTGACATTCAAATCCCTTCATAACTTGCCCTTACCCCAACTTTCCAGTATTAATATACATCAGTGATTCCCAAAGTGGGTGCCACCACCCCCTGGTGGGTGCTACAGCAATCCAGGGGGGGGTGTTGGCCACAGGTGAATTTGGGGGAGGTAAATAACTGTAAGGGGGTGGTGATAATATGTGACAGGGGGCATTCAGTAATATTTTTTTCTGGAAAGGGGATGGTAGGCCAAAAAAGCTTGGGAACCACTGCATACATTATATTCCTCCCATGCCCCATGTACTCTGCAGTTTGGTGACATTGGTCTTTTTCTGACCCTCAAATGAGGCACTCTGTCTCCTGAGTATTTTCACTGCATATTGAAAAAGAAATCTACCTCCAATAGGAGATAGATTGGTTGGGAAGGACCTAGATGGATTGGTAATGGAAAAACCCCAACTAAGAAACTCCCCAGGGCCAGTAAAACACAATCCCTTGAGATTATAGAAAACAAAGTTGATTGAGGATTAGGGAAATGGTATATAAATTTAACAGGGTCCTTGCCCTAAAAACTAATTTCCACCCAAACTTACACATTCCCCTCATGAGGAATGCTCTTCAGATCTTCTCCATCCATTCTTACCTACTCCCTGATCTATCTAGAACCCCAAACTGACTACCTTACTTAACCTAAATATTATAGATTGTCTTTAAAAGACTAAGGATACAGGATTCACAGATGGACTGAGTCCTTTCCGAGCCTGTGGTTGGCTTCCTAGGTAAACTCAAGGTCCCAGATGAAAACCCCTTGGATTTACTTAAACTAAGGTGTCTCAGCCAGATTGGTCTCAGGATTTCAGGGAAACACAGATCTCCTCCAAGGTAGTTCTCCAAACCCCAGGAATTTCCTAATCTTTCCACAATACTAGTCTGTTCCCAGAAGATGATAGAGCAAATGCCCTCCCTTCTAGCTCAGAGAGAAGCCAGATCAGGAGTGACTGCTAATTCCAATTAACTTTCAAGATCTTCTCTCCATTGCTTCTCCTTCCAGAATCTTCTCTCAGGGTTTGTGTCTAAATTCTCCTCCTTTCCTCTTAAAGACAATCTTTACTTTTTTCCTATCTCTTGTCCCTTATCTCTAATTTTTAATGATCTCTGTTCTTCTCTCAGCTACCCAGCCTCTTTGTTCAAGTCCCAGATGAAGCCTCCCTTTCCTGTTTTTTTTTCCAGTCTACTTTAATTCTTTCTCTCTGTTGATCATTTCCTATTTATCCAATATATTAGCTTGTTTGTATGTAGATGGTTTTCTGTTGACTTCCTGATTTGATTGCTGGCACCTTGAGAGTAGGAACTGTCTGTTGCCTTTCTTTGCATCCTCAGTACTTAGCACAGAGTCTTCCACATAGTAGCCATTTAATAAATTTGTGCCTGAGTTTCATTATGTGTAAAGTGAGATGGTTATGAGGTTGAATATCCTTTTCAACTTTAGTGCTAAATGTCTCAGTAACAGAATTTCAGACACTGTGACATATTGTCAATGATATTTGGTCATGAAAATGTTGTACTTTGAAAATAATATTAGTTTTGGAAGTAGAAGATTGTAATTCATATTCAGTCACTACCACTTTCTAGCTATAGAACCTTCAAAAGTCACATAAACACTATTAGTTGAATTTTGTCATATATAAAATTTTCAAAGTGTTTTCTGACCACAGAAGATTTTTGGAGTACCAAATGAGCCATCTAAGCTCGGGACATTTATTTCTTTGTAAGCCAAGTAAATAAAGAATGAATTTGGTTGGACAATGCTATGAAGGTCTGATAGTCAATTGGGTCAATGTCTTAATTTATCAGTTAGTATTACAGATGAAAAACTAGTTCAGTCAATAATTAAAAAGGCGGGAGATTGTTGTTCAATCTGGTCTTACTTTTCATGAACTCATCTGAATTTTCTTGACAAAAATACTGGAGCAGTTTGCTATTTCCTTTTATAACTTATTTTACTAATGAGGATGTAAGCTGAATTAGGTGATTTGCCCAGTCACACAGCTAGTAAGTGTCTGAGGGCAGATTTGAACTCAGGAAGAAGATTTTTCCTGATCCCAGGTCAAACATTCTAGCCACTTTGACAACTATCTGTTCCTTGGAAGAAAGATAATGGACTGCATTTCCTTTGCACAAATACACAACTACCAATCAGTTGAAGATTCTCTGTAAAGTAGAAATTAATTTTTGTTATTACCAGTGTCCTTGTGGAGTACTACTATCCCTGAAGAATCACCTAAAGGAAATTAAAGTGTCTTGAATAGGACTTAGATTAATGTCAATGGGCTTCCGGGATAAGATGGTGGCAGAATTTTTTCTGGTGGCAGGGCGATTTTCTCTCCTTACCAATCAGTATTGTATACCTCCAAAGGAAAAAAAAAATATATATCCAGATGAAAGAAGGAACCCCACAATAGGGGGCAGTATCAAAGGTGCATGGGATTTTGGCACTTCCACACTATAAGGGGGTAAAATAGCTTCCATCAAAACACGAACAGATCAACCTTCCCCCTCCCCACCCACAATACCAGAGTCAGAAGCTGCTCTCCAGAGTTAGAGCAAGCAGGGGCACAAAATCTAGCTTCTTGGCAGCTAACTGGCACAACTAGGAGCCAGCCCCTGAGAGCAACAAGACCTGAGACACCAAGTGGCTGGAAAACTCAGACCTTGGACACGGGAGTGGGGCTGAGAGAGGCAGCAGCAGTGCCCAGCATGCTCAGACTCAGGGGAAAACCTCAGGTGGTGGAGCAAGCATGGGCCAAGTTCCCAGCTCTGGCCTCCAGCTAGGACCACAGGGGTGTGACCCTGAAAACAGGAAGACCAGTGACCCCAGGATGCTGGAAAACTCAGACCTTGGACACGGGGGCTTGATCCTAAAAATAGCTAGACCAGAAACCCCAGGAGGGTCCCCAGAGAAGCCAGGAGATTCACAAAGTAGCCTCAGGCAAAAACTACTGCCTAACTCCATACAAAGGGAAACGGATTGCCTTACTCAGATTTCTGGCAGATAAAGCATAATGATGCCAAGCAAAGCCCAAGAAATAAACAAGAAGACCAAGGAAAAAACTGTAACACTTGATAACTTCTGCACAGAAAAAACTCAGTAAATAGAGGAGGACAAACAATTAAAGACATCCAAACCTTCCCCCCAAAATGAAAATTGGTCACAAGGTCTCAAAGAGTTAAAATCAGAGATCATGAGAAAGATGGAGGAGATCTGGCAAGAAAATAACAGTTTAAAAGGGAGAATTTCACAATTGGAAAGTGAGGCTCAGAAATCAAATGAATTGATAATCAAATTGAAGACCAGAAATGACCAGCTGGAAGCCTTGAAGAACCAGATAGATCGGTTTGAAAAGGAAAACCAAAAGATTATAGCCGAAAACCAGTCTCTAAAAGCTAGAATTGGGCAATTAGAAGCCAATGATCTCACAAGACAATAAGAATTAATAAAGCAAAGTCAAAGGACTGACAAAATAGAAGGAAACATGAAATATCTCAATGAGAAGTTAATAGACCAAGAAAACAGGTGTAGAAGAGACAACTTGAGAATTATTGGTCTTCTGGAAATTTTAGAGACAAATAGAAACCTAGATAGTGTATTACAAGAAATTATCCAACAAAACTGCTCCAATGTTCTTGAACAAAAAGGCAACATAGACTTTGAAAGGATCCATAGATCATCCTCTACACTAAATCCTCAGAAGACAACCCCAGGAATGTAAAAACCAAATTCAAAAGCTTCCAAGTTAAGGAGAAATTACAAGAAGCCAGAAAGAGACAATTCAGATATCAAGGAACACCATGATTACAGAGGATCTGGCAGCCTCAACACTACGAGACCACAAGGCTTGGAACATGATATTCAGAAAGGGAAGAAAATTGAGTCTACAATAAAGGATCCCCTACCCAAAACTGACTATATACTTTAAGGGGAAAGTATGGGCATTCGACAGGATAGAAGATTTCCAAGCACTTGTATAGAAAAGACCAGGACTAAATGGAAAGTTTGATATCCAACCACAAAAAACAAGAGAAATATGAAAAGGTAAATAAGAAAGAGAGGGGAAAGAAAGAAAACCCTGACCTTTAAATTGCCTTCTTCAAGGCCTTCAATAAGATAAAATTATTTGTATATCTATATGGAGAAATATTATGTGTAATTTTAAAAAATTGTGCTCACTATTATAGTAATTAGAAGAATTAATAATAAGAAGTTGGAGTACTACATGGTCTAAGAAGATATGGAGGGGAAAAGTGTGTGTGTGGGAATAGAAGATGGCATCAAGAGTAACTTGAAGAAAAAAGAAAAATAGGATAATCTATACCACACAAAGAGGGCATGGGAAGGGGAGGGGAGGAATATTATTATAAGAAGAAGAGGAAGAGAGGGGGGAAATACTTAAACCTTACAGTGGAATTAATCCTGAGAGGGAAGAGTAGCTAGATCAATTAGGGTATCAAATTCTATCTAACCCTACAGATAAAGTCAGAAGAGACAAACCAAGAGAGGACAGTGGGGGCGGGGAGAGTCCTTAAAGGGAGGGGAAGGGAGGGAGGGAATTAATTAGGCTTTAAAAAATAATAAGCGGGGAATAAAAAGGGAGGGGGTGGAAAGGGAAGTAAATCAAGGGAGGGGACAAGGAGTATTGATTCAAACAAACCACTTGTTTAAAAGGAAATACCGTAATAGGAAGGGGTAGAATTAGGAGAGGATAACAAAATGTTAGTGAATACACAGCTAAAAATGATAACCCTGAATGTGAATGGGATGAACTCACTTATAAAACAGAAACAAATAGCAAAGTGGATTAGAAAACAAAATCCTGCCACATATTGTCTACAATAAACACACATGAGGCAGGAGGACATACAGAAGGTTAATGTCAAGGGCTGGAGTAAAATATTTTGGCCTTCAACAGAGAAAAAGAAGACAGGAGTGGCAATCATGATTTCTGACAAAGCCAAAGTAAAAATTGATCTGATTAAAAGAGATAGGGAAGGTAATTACATCCTGATAAAAGGAAGTATAGCTAATGAGGAAATAACAGTACTCAACATGTATGCACCAAATGGTATAGCATCCAAATTTCTAAAGGAGAAACTGGCAGAGCTCAAGGAGGAAATAGATAGTAAAACCATAATAGAGGGAGATCTAAATATTCCTCTATCAGATCTAGATAAATCAAACCAAAAAATAAATAAGAAAGAGATAAGAGAGATGAATGAAATCCTAGAAAAATTAGAGTTAAAAATATGTGAAGAAAAATAAATAGAGACAAAAAGAAATACACTTTCTTTCAGCTGCAAATGGCACATTCACAAAGATTGACCATGTACTAGGGCATAGAAACATGGCAAACAAATGCAAAAGAGCAGAAATAACAAATGTAAACTTTTCAGATAATAATGCAATAAAAATAATAATCAGTAAGGGCATATGCACAGGCTAACCAAAAACTAATTAGAAATTAAATAATATGATTCTCCAAAATCAGATAGTTAAAGAAGAAATCATAGAAACAATTAATAATTTCATTTGAGAGAATGACAATGATGAGATATCCAACCAAAATCTGTGGGATGCAGCTAAAGCAATACTCAGGGAGAAATTTATATCATTGAGTGCATATAATAACAAATTAGAGAAAGCAAAGATCAATGAACTAGGCATACAAATAAAAAAAAACTAGAAAGATAATGAATGAAAAATCCCCAGCTGAAAACTAAATTAGAGATTATAAAGATCAAAGGAGAAATCAATAAAATTGAAAGTAAAAGAACTATTGAATTAATAACTAAGACTAGAAGCTGGTACTTTGAAAAATAAATATAATTGACAAAGTACTGCTCAATCTAATTGAAGAAAGGAAAGAAGAAAACCAAATTAACAGTATCAAAGAAGAAAAGGGAGACCTCACCTCTAATGAAGAGGAAATCAAGGCAGTCATTAAAAACTATTTTACCCAATTATATTGCAATAAATATAACAATTTAGGAGATATGGATAAATATTTACAAAAATTTAAATTGTCTAGATTAACAACAGAAGAAATAGAATACTTACATAATCCCATATCAGAAAAAGAAATTGAACAAGCCATCAAAGAACTCCCTAAGAAAAAATCCCCAGGACCAGATGGATTCACAAGTGAATTCTATCAAACCTTCAAAGAACAACTAATTCCAGTAGTATACAAACTATTTGACATAATAAGCAAAGAAGGAGTTCTACAAAACTCTTTCTATGACACAAATATGGTTTTGATCCCTAAGCCAGGTAGGTCAAAAACAGAGAAAGAAAGCTATATATAGACCAATCTCCCTAATGAACATTGATGCAAAAATCTTAAACAGATTACTAGCAAAAAGACTCCAGCATGTAATCACGAGGGTTATTCATTATGATCAGGTGGGATTTATACCAGGAATGCAAGGATGGTTCAACATTAGGAAAACCATTCACATAATTGACCATATCAACAAGCAAACCAACAAAAACCACATGATTATCTCAATAGATGCTGCAAAAGCCTTTGACAAAATACAACACCTATTCCTACTGAAAACACTAGAAAGTTCATAAATAGAATGGCCTTTCCTATAAATAATAAACAGTATATATCTAAAACCATCAACAAACATCATCTGCAATGGTGATTAATTAGAAACATTTCCAATAAGATCTGGAGTGAAACAAGGATGCCCATTGTCACCTCTATTATTTAACATTGTACTGGAAACACTAGCAGTAGCAATTAGAGAAGAAAAATAAATTGAAGGTATTAAAATAGGCAATGAGGAGACCAAGCTCTCAGTCTCTGAAGATAATATGATGGTCTACTTAAAAAATCCCAGTGATTCAACTAAAAAGTTAGTGGAAATAATCAGCAATTTTAGCAAAGTTGCAGGATATGAAATAAACATACATAAATCATCAGCATTTCTAAATATTTCCAACACATTGCAGCAGGAAGAGTTAGAAAGAAAAATTACATTTAAAATCACCCTAGACAATATAAAATACTTAGGAATCTATCTGCCAAGACAAACACAGGAACTATACGAACACAACTACGAAACCCTTTCCACCCAATTAAAACTAGATCTAAACTATTTGAAATACATTGATTGCTCATGGGTAGGATGAGCTAACATAATAAAAATGACCATCCTATCCATATTATTTTACCTATTTAGTGCTATATACCTAAAAACTACCAAAAAACTTTTTTACTCAATTAGAAAAAACTATAACAAAGTTCATTTGGAAGAACAAAAGAACAAGAATATCAAGGGTAATAATGAAAAAAAAATATGAAGGAAGGTGGCCTAGCAGTACCAGATCTTAAACTGTACTACAAAGCAGTAGTCATCAAAACAATATGGTTCTGGCGCAGAGACAGAATGGAGGATCAGTGGAATAGACTAGGGGTAAGCGACCTCAGCAAGACAGTTTTCGATAAACCTAAAAACCCAGCTTTTGGGACAAAACCCTGCTTTTTGAGAAAAACTGCTCGGAAAATGGTAAATAGCATGGGAGAGATTGGGCCTAGATCAACATCTCACACCCTATATACCAAGATAAACTCAGAATGAGTGAATGGCTTAAATATAAAGAAAGAAACTATAGGTAAATTGGGTGAGCACAGAATAGTATACTTGTCAGATCTATGGGAAGGGAAAGATTTTAAAACAAAGCAAGAGTTAGAAAAAAATCACAAGGTGTAAAATAAATAATTTTGACTACATTAAACTAAAAAGGTTTTGTACAGATAAAACCAATGCTACCAAAATTAGAAGGGAAACAACAAACTGGGAAAAAATCTTTATAACAAAAAAATTCAGATAAAGGTCTAATCACTCAAATATACAAGGAGCTAAATCAGTTGTAATCAAGCCATCTCCCAATTGATAAATGAGCAAGGGACATGAATAGGCAATTCTCAGATAAAGAAATCAAAATTATAAATAAGCACATGAGAAAGTGTTCTAAATCTCTAATAATTAAAGAAATGCAAATCAAAACAACTCTGAGGTATCACCTCACACCTAGCAGATTGGCTAAAATGACAGCGAAGGAGAATAATGAATGTTGGACGGGATGTGGCCAAATTGGGACATTAATGCATTGCTGGTGGAGTTGTGAACTGATCCAACTATTCTGGATGTCAATTTGGAACTATGTTCAAAGGGCTTTTAAAGACTATCTGCCTTTTGATCTAGCCTTAACACTGCTTGGATTATACCCCAAAGAAATAATAAGGAAAAAGACTTGTACAAAAATGTTTATAGGTGTGCTCTTTGTGGTGGCAAATAATTGGAAAATGAGAGTATGTCCTTCTGTTGGGGAATGGTTGAACAAATTGTGGTCTCTGTTGGTGATGAAGTACTATTGTACTCAAAGGAATAAAGAACTGGAGGAATTCCATGTGAACTGGAATGACCTCCACGAATTGATGCAGAGTGAAAGGAGCACATCCAGGAGAACAATTGTACACAGAGACTGATATACTGTGGTACAATCGAACATAACAAACTTCTCTACTAGCAGCAATGCAAGGATCCAGAGCAAGGCTGAGGGCCTTATAAGAAAGAAAACTAGCCAAATTCAGAGGAAGACCTGTGGGAGGAGAAACACAGAAGAAAAACAACTGTTACACATGGGCTGTTGGGGATATAATTGGGGATGTAGCCACTAAATGATAACTCTAGTCTAACTATCAATAATATGGAATTAGATCTTGATCAATGATATGTATAAAATCCAGTGGAATTGTGCATTGGCTAAGGGAAGTTAGAAGGGTTTGGGGGAGAGGGAAAGAACATGAAATATGTAATTAGGAGAAAATATTCAAAATAAAAAAATAATTTCAAAGTAAATAAATAAAATAGATTAATGTCAATGATAATTTACATGTTAAACGTTGTATAAATGAGATAAAATAAATGGAGAACCAGAGAAAGGGGAAGGAAGGTCAGATAGTAAGACTGAGAGATAAATAAATAACCTTCTCATGGCACTAAGACTCACATACTGCTAGAAATCTAGAGAAAAGCTACAGAATATCAAATAGATCTGTCAGAGAGAGTGTGTGTGGAGATATAGAAAAGAGTTGCACCATTCACTGATTGAATGAAATGTTAATGTATCCATAAATAATAAAGCATGATATATCATAGTCAGCTATCTTTGTTCACTTTTGTCACAATGCATTCTCATAGGAAATCTGTATGAATCACTTCTATTTTGTTATAATTTAAATAAACTTTGAATGTGAACTTTAAATTTTGGAGGAGAGAACTTATGAGATCTTTGAATCTAAGTTTGTGAATTCTGGGATTCTTTTTCCAAACAAAGTAAAGGAAGGCCATTTAAAGACATTATTGGATGGGATTAATTTTATTACATTATGTGCAGAGCAATATCATATATACATACATATATAGAGATTTGCATATCTATACATAATATATATATATACTATACATACATATTTTTTGAGTACTGAGTTATAAGAACTCCAGGTAAGTAAAAATTGTTAAACAAAATATTTGCACAAGGAGAATTTGAATCAGAAAATAATTTTGTCCTCAAAAGCAGATAGCCATGAACAATAAAGACAAAATGCTGAATCTAATGCATTAAACCAGTAAACTTGATTTAAAGTGTATTTCAAGTGTTTGAAAAGGTGACTTTGAAGACCTATTTTTTCAATTACACATTAAGAAAATTACTTAAGAAAAGTAATACTACTCTAATATTTTAAGGATCAAAAATGTTATTGATATAGCTACTCCTCCCTATTGTGATCTTAGCTTCTCTGTGTCTTATGTATAAATAGAGTTTTTGAACCTTGGACTTCATCCCCCATAAGTCCCTTAGTTTTCCCAAAATTTCCTTTAATCTCTCCTATGCCTCCACATTTGAGTGGTCACATTATTGTTTTATAGTTGGCTGTAACTCCTCCCTCTGCCTCTTTGTCTCTGGTGAGTGGGCTGGTTTAGTTAGGTCTCTTTTGTTAATTATTAATAAAATATTTATAAATATAATATTTATTATTTTGCATATTAATTTTAATCTCCACGCTTACCAGAACTGTTCATGAATTATTGAGACCAAAACAATTCATCACTCGGTGGCCAACCCTAATTATTTCATTCTATCACAGAAGAGGTGTATGGAGTAGCCAAAGGTTCCTATTTAGAAAGGGAAAAAAGTATATCTCAACAAAACAAAACTCTATGAGAGAGGAACCACATAGAAGATCAGTGAGATGGCAATACAGTAGCAGGATTCCTTTCTAGATTCTGCTATTGGGAATACTCACAGAAACTCCATCATAAGCAAACCTTTATCAGAAAAAGAAATACTTTCGGTAAGGGACTAGACATACTTGAGAGAAATGCTGACTGTTGAAACGCCTATCTTCCAGTTTATACAATATCTATAACCCATCCCGTGCAAGGTCCAAAGTACCAGTTCCTGTATCTTAATCTGGTGTTTGACCTTACTGCATTCAGCAGTTGAAAATCTAATGAGTTATTTATTGTATATTTCCTTTAGCCTTCTGACAGGAGTGGTAGACAGAAATCATTCAACAAAATACCATTGAATTTCTTAGAACTCCTAAATTTCAAGCAGTTCTGTGCTGTTTGGAGACTGTTGGAGTTTAGGTAAGAGATGGGAACCTGAGTTCTTGGTAGATGTTTTTATTTTCCATTATCTATTATTATTATTACTACTACTACCTCTATGGTTATTATTTATCATTTGCTTATTGATTCTATGGCAAGGATAAAAGAAAAAGTATGAAATTAATTAGACTTGTCTACTTTTACATATAGTGACTCAGATATTCTAAATTCATGTCTAGTGTTCATGACAGTGTTATAATTAAAATTTAATCTTGGAGACTATATACTAAATGTATGATTATTTATTAGTAAAGAGAAAAAAAAAGACAAAGAATGAGCAGTACACTAGGAAGTCTCCAATCTCAGGGGTATCTTTATTCTCAAAGTTCCCTAGCCATAGCCAAGGCCAGGGTTTCTTAGAGATTTAAGATTAGATAAAAGCTGAAATGCAAGAGATTGACACAGAGAGAAAGATAGAGGGGGGTCGGTGGGAAGAGAAGGAGAGCTAGAAGGAGTGTGGTTGTGAGAGAGAGACACAGAGAGAGAGATTTAGAGACAGAGGCAGAGACAGAGACAGAGACAGAGACAGAGAGGGGAAGAGAAAGGGAGAGAGTGAACTGGTTTCCCAAGGGGAAAAAATGGCAAAGCGAGCCCTCTCTGCTTCTGGGTTGGCTTTTTCAACTAAGTCTAAACCCCTCCCCAAAGATTTTCTAATTTACAGAATTTCTTTCCTGTTGTAACAAATGTCATCCTTTGAATTCTGCTGGTCAGGAATCTAACCTGCCACACTGGCAAATTAAAACACGTTTCTATGGCATTCTATCAGGTGAGTCTTCCCAGGAATGGGGAATGGAATCTCCTAAATATTTAATTCACTCACCAATAAGTTCAGGAAATGATAGGGTTTGGTAAAAATGAGGACTCCAGACTTGCTTTCTGATTTAGTAAGCTCACAATATAAGATCCAGCAGGTAGAGGTGATCAGAAATAGGAGCAGGCAAAAGGAAGATCTGTGTTCAAGATCTAACTCATTTTAGCTACATAACCCTGCCAGGAAAGTCATACAGCCTCTCACTTCCCAGACCAACTATCTTAAGATAATAAGTTGTAAAGGCATCTAAGTAGCTCAATGGTTGGAGACTTAGGCCTAGAGACAGGAGATTCTAGGTTCAAATCTGGTGGTGGAAGTCTCTTATACACAATTGCCTCATCCTTACCTTTCTCCTGCCATGGAACTAATACTTAGTATTGATTCTATGACAAAAGACAAAGGTTTAAAAAAAAAGACAATAATGAACACAAAAGATCATCTGTGTCAGTAGATGGGGTTTCTTCAATGAGAATGCCCTATACCAGCGGTATCAAATTTGGATGTAAACAAGGACTAATAAACCAAATATAACCATCCTTGAGGGGCACATATTGACTCAGAAAACCACGTATTAATGTTATCTATGTCTTACTGTATTTTATTTATTTTGTTAAATACTTCACAATTTTATTTTAATCATGTTTGGACTCCATTCTGGAGTACTGTGGATTGCATGCTGCCCAAACGAAGTGTTCAATACCTCTGCTCTATACCAATTCAATCACAGGTTGAATCATAAAAAAAAAAAATCCATAATGATCCACTCTTTGGAGAACAAGTTGATACCCACCAACAAATAAATTTAAGATTAAGTGTTGTCATTCAAGAGAATTATAAAGAAGTCAAAACCTCCTCTACTTCTATTTGATGATAAATTGGTAGGTCATTGTTCTTTGCACTTGGGGAGAACCAAAATGAAATCATAATGATGAAGTCAATGTATGGGGTGTGTGATTAAGTCAATGTATGGGGTGTGTGATTAGACCAATACAAGCTCAGGAAGCTCTCCCACAGACCAGGCACAAATAGTCCATATAAACATTTAGTATGGAAATATCTCTAACCTTGAATATCTCATGTTTTTTTGAGCTACTACAATTCTCCTTTGCTTAAAGAGCACATCATTTTCTTTGATGTAGGCATGCCATGCTCAGTGTTCTTGTGTCAGTGTCTCCTGTGTCTCACAATTGATAATAAAGCTCTTCAGAGAGACCTAGAGAGTGTCCTTCTATTGCTTCTTCTGACCTCTGTATAGTTAGAATTATCTTGAATCCTTAAAACTACATTACCCAAACTTCCTTTCTGCATTACCCACAATTCCTTTTGCCTTTCATATATGTGCATTGTTAAGTGTTCTGTATATAATTTGGGTTCGCTCTGCCACGCCCTCTCTCTTTCACGTGAATTGAATGGTGAAAGGTCCTTATTGCTCTCTGTGAGTGGGGAACGTTCTCTGTGTTCTCTAGCTCTCTAGTTAAATATTAGTAAATCTCTATAAATATTATACTTTGGAGAGATTGAACATTAATTTTAAAATCCACACCTCCTTGTGAGCATTTACCTTGTCTGAGTTCACTGTAAAATAATCTTTTAGGGATTTTAACAACATGGCCAGGCCATTGGCATTGTGCTCTCTGTAGTAGAATGCTTGGCAGTTCAACTTGAGAAATGACCTTAGGATCCAGTACCTTTTCTTGTTAGGTGATCTTCAAAATCTTCCTAATGGAATTCAAATGAAAGTAGTTCAAGTTTCTGGCATGGTGATGGTATATTGTTCAGGTTTCATAGGCGTACAACAATAAAGTTCCCACAATGGCTCTGTAGACATTCAGTTTGGAAGGTAGCCAAATACCTTTTCTCTCCTCTCCCACACTTTCCTTCAGAGCCTCCCTAACACTGAGCAAGCTCTGACAATTAGTGCATTAACCTCATCATCTACATGTTCATTCTTAGAAAGTTTACTGCCAAGGTAAATGAACTTATTCACTGCATTCACAATTTGCTATAACTGACAGTTCTTTATAAATGATGTGGTGCTGGGTAGTGGAGAACCTGTTTTCTTGGTATTAACTGTCAGGCCAAAATTAGCACAAATAGGAGAGAAATGATCCATATTTTGTTGCATCTCAGCCTCAGAAGCTATATCAAGAACACAATAATCTGCAAACACATATAATCTGCAAATCAAACACCAACTATCCTTCTGCTTTAGTCTTGGCTTATATGTAGCCTTTTCAAATTAAATAATTGACTATCAGTGCAGTAGCTAATCTTGCTGCCATTTTTTTTTTGGGCATGAAACATGTCAATTAAAAACATACTAAGAAGAATGAGAGTAAGCATACAGACCTGCTTCACTCCACTGGTGACTAGGAAAGGACAATAAAATCACCCGTTATCCAGAACCAGTGTAAGAATAACATAATGAAACCGGCATATAATACCTCTGAATCTTTCTAAGCAACCAAATATTGCCAAGATTTTCCACAAGCCCTCATGACTGACAGTATCAAAGGCTTTGGTCAAATCAATGAACATGTGTATAGACTTCTATTCTACTCCTGGCTGAAGAGTCATAATATGGTATTTGCTGTTTGACAAATGCAAGAGAAATTCCTTATAAATCATAATCCCTTTTAAAACAATGCCATATGTTAATGGTATCTCTCAGGGATTTAGCCTTCACATAATCAAAAGAACAATGAGACATTTAACTTAACTGGAAAAATGGATTCATGTCTAATACATCAGCTCTTCTTGTTTGTTTACAATAAAGAACAACATAAGCAATAAGTATGAAACAAGTTATAAGCTTCAGTTGACTCATGCTGGCAAAGATATGGCACATGTACCCTAGCAGCATGGAAAGGGGCTGCTCAGTTCCCCCTTTCTCCCATGCCTGAGGACATTTTCCATTCCTTGTCCTTCTGTCCAGCAGACCAATGAGCACTTTCTCCCTCTCCTCTCTAGGGTAAAAGGAGTGACTCGCAGGTGGCTTGAAAGTGGAATTTGGGCACATAATCTCTAAAAGTTTCACCACTGCTGCTACTAACCACTTATTATGATGGAACTCATTGATTTGGTTGAATGTTGTAGTTTTCTGAGAGAAGACTATGGAATTACATCTGAATAGGAGTTTTGAAACATTTGAGAGGGAAATTCTCTTTATTTTTTTTTCCTTTGATAACAATGCATGTAACTAACTCATCTCTCCATTTCCAATTCAGCAGATATCTACATTTATTTAAATATTTTTTTCTAAATCCATTTATAATAAATATTACACCAAAAGTAAAAATTTAAGGAAATAAAATGCTTAAGGAAAACAAGATTTTTTTTTGTTTTGGATATTTTAAACAATAAATGGACATGGTTATTTCAACAAGCCTATAGACTTTCAACTTTGGAACTATTTTAATTAAATGCAGAATTTTGAAAATATATTTGGGTAGCTAAATGGCACAGAAGATGTAATGCCAAGTCTAAAGTCAGGAAGACTCATCATTCCAAGTTCAAATATGGCCTCAGAAAATTTCTAGCTATGTGACCCTAGGTAAGTCACTTAATAGTTTGTCTATTGTTTATGTATTGTCTACATGAACTGGAAAAGGAAATGGCAACCCACTTCTGGTATCTTTGCTAAAAACCCCAAATGGGGTCACAAAGAGTCATATATGACTGAAGCAACAATTTTTTAAAAAACCTTAAATAATACCTTGTTATTTTAAGTGGTTTATTCATTCATTTTAAAAATGAGTTTTCCTACTTTTAATTCACAAATTATTTTTAATGTGATAGGATTACTCCAGAGGAAGGAATACATTTAAAAAAAATCACTACTGTTAGAAGTTAGATGGTCACTTAAGTAGATTTTAAATCAATTAATTCAGTAATTAACATTTCCCAGCTTAGCTGAAGCAACAGGGCATCCTGATGAAGAGAAATAAGATAGCATATGCCAGGCAAGTCAAACCACATTGTTTTCCTTCAGACCCTGAGGGAGATCTCAGAATCCTGTCTAAGACTTGGGAATGTTAATGCCCCACAAATAACAAAGGACCTGCTTCCAACCTGGTCCAGTGACCAATTGCTACCAATAGTTAGGTAGATACTTGAACTCTGGGGGAGACACCACCTCTCCTAGACCACTGGTCCTAAATTTAGTCCAGCTGTCACAACTATTATCCTATCTAGGAAACATCTCTTGTGGAGACTGTATAGACCACTCCTAAGACGTATGAGGTGGTTAGCTAGTTCTAGTTTAGCAAGAAGATTGGGAATATAGACATGGTCCAAGTAATCCTACCGTGACTGTTTATAAATTCACTTTTTGTTTGATTTATTTCAACCTGAAATTTTGTCAGTGTATGTAATTACATAAGCAACTCTGGCAATAATTTCTCATATTATAGACTTTGTCTAATTCAGTAAGAGGTAAGTGAAATGCCCAGTGCTTCATATGTATTATATTACAGACACATTACTTGAAACTCTGTTTTCCTGAATTTAAAAGCAGACCTTTATTTTTCCCTCCCCCTCTCTCTCTTTACCTCCCTCTCTCTTTGTCCCTCTATCTCTCTCATTAACATATAAATAAATATGTATATTATATTTATTTGTATTTAGATTATATTTTGGATTTGTATTATTTGTATATTATATAAATATGCCCAATATTTATATATGGTATATGAATATATATCAAAGAAGTAAAATGACATTTATATAAATATGCTGGGGGAAAATGGAAACAAGCAGAAAGACAGTCTTTGTCCACAAGGAGCTTATATTCTTAAGGGAGGAGACAGCATATAAAAGACAACAAAGAAGCCATCCATGGTGGTCAAGCTGTGAAGGAAGAAATACCTAGTGAAACATGATTCTGAGGTGCAAGAAGTCAGTTACAGGGCCTGGAGAAGTTTGAAGGCCAACTGGCCTGAACCTTTTCCCAAAATAGAAGATCTAGGCAGAACTGATCCAATAGAAAATAAAACTGGTCTTATAGAACAGTGATGTCCAAGTCAAATAGGAATGAATCCATTGGGGAGGCATATTGACTTAAAGAAAAAAAAAACATTATTTGTATTTTACTTTTATTTATTTTGTTAAACATTTCTTGATTACATTTCAGTCTTATTTGGGCAATGAGTTTGACAAGTATAGAAGAACATTCCAGGATGAGCAGGTCCCAGGGATATTCCAGAGTAAGGAAACCCCAGGTGCTGAGAGAAATCCCAGGATGAGCAAAATGATAACCCAGAATGAATAGAAAAAGCATGTTCAGAAAATCAATGTTATGCAGGTGGTAAAGTCACTACTAGGGGCCTTGGAGCCAGTAACTAGTCCAGCAGGAAATTGGGGTTGGATGTTATCAAGGTTGAGCAACCTCAACTGGGAATGAACTTGTTATAGGTATAAATTCAAACCGTGGAAGCTAAGTGCCCAATGAATCTTCACTGCTAGCTGTTAGGCTCCTTTAAGATGTCTGGTGGGCGGCCCCTCCCTGCTGAGGTAACTGCTTCTTATTGGATGATGGCAGACCAGCAGGAAGTTAGGACTTGAACTTCCTGCCCAGCAATGGGGGTTAGGTACAACCTCAACTGAACCTCAAACTGCTCAGTATACTCTCCTCTTCCCTGATCTCTTTAGCCTTGGTGGTATAGGAATAATCACAAGATTCTCTTCTGTTAATATTAAAAATCATAAAGGCTGGTATAATAATATATATTAGTATTTTAATTAAAGCCATGTTGATAGATAAAATCATTAGACCACGCGCTTGTAAGCATTCAAAACTGCCGCCTCCATCCTGCCTCCTAGCCAAGCCCTACTCACCAAAGAAGAGCCCACTCCCTCCTAACCCACGAGATTTAAGCGCTGCCCTGCGTCAAGACGTGGGAAACGGAAACCAGTTGGACCATGTTGGATCACGGGAAATGTAGTTTTATACATTTCCAAAATCCACTTTTTACAATTCCCCGTGAGGTCCGGCAAAAAAAAAGGTTAGTCCTTTTTTCTTCGCTGGACCTGTAAAAATAGCAACTTCTAAATTTTTCAGGAATTTTGGGGATAAAGAAATAGATGAACAAATGGTTAAAATTAGACGCATTGACAAAAAACCAATTTGGGGGGCTGTCCCCCACTGGCACAACAGTGTACAATTTAAAACAATACATACAACTCAATTTCAACTCCCCATAGTTCAATCAACTGCACCCCAAAGTTCAATTTTTGGTCTTCATGGTACAGTGAAGGCTTTTCAGACGTCTTCATGGTGTCTTCACCAAAACAAGTTCGTTGTCTGGATTCTGGGGAGATGGCAAGATCCTTATCCTGAAATTATTCTCAAAAGAATTTAAACTTTACATTATAGATTACAAAACATACATTTTCTTCTAAGATTTTATATAATTCCCCGTGAAATTACTCCTAAAAGAGTTAAATAAATATACATATATTTTTACATTATCGAATTTTAAAAAACTTAACAGATATCCCCGTGAGGTAATTCTTAAACACACCTTTTTTCTAAAAAAGGGTATCTCAGGACAGGTAAGGATGACAAAATACAAAGAATAGAATTCAAGAAAAAAGATGAAAAATTAACTTGTGAAATGAAATGTAAAATGTGCAAAAAAAATCTAGGGAAAATAAACTTAGACCTTTGAATGAAGGTCTAATTAAAGTGAATTCAACAGTGTGCAATTACCCATTCAGGGCCAGGACTTAAGGAAAATGTCTCTCTCTGATCTGACTTATCATCAGCTTTTTAGGGAAGTGAGCCAAATAAATAACCAATCTTAGGTGCTTTCTAGGAATCTAAGTCGAGGGGACCCACGTCCTCTAAAGTTTTAGAAAAGACTGGGACTCCAGGACTCAAACCCCAACTTCAAGCCCTAAAGTATTGGCATAGAACTGCTATTTCCAAGCAGATTTTAGTCAGTCAAGTCTCTGACCATGTGCTTTCTTTAGCACTATTAATGGCTTTCATATTCCCTTCTGGAATCAGAGAGGCATTTAAATCACAGTCCTATAGGCTCAGGTATTTGCTGTAGAATCAGAAAAAGGATAAATAATGATTATATATGTACTTCCAGTACAAGATGATAAAAAGGAAAAATCAATTTCTCTCATTAAAAAAATGTTTTAAAAATCAAAAATATACATATATAGCTTAGAACTAGAAGGGTTATGTTACCCCAAAATGAGACTTTCTGTGAGAGAAAGTGGGTTTTACAAAATAGCAGATTCACAATGCACATTCAAATAGAGTACCGTTATTTCCAGTAGCACATTTTAAAACAATAAACAGTGATGTTCCAAATCATATACTTGTTACAACTTTTAACCTTTGGCAAATGCTGTTATTGCTTCCATAGAAAAATGTGATATTTAAAAAAGAAACCTTCTGGTATAATCATCCTCAGATAAGAATATACAGGAGCTCCTTGGCTTCCTGTTTTAAAAAATCCTGGATAGGAATGCTTCTACCCATTTAAGGCAATAATATCTCTTATAATAAAATATATAAGCTTTATCCTATAAGACAACAATTTCTTAAGGATTTAAAGTAAAAGTTAAAAAAGATCTCTTGTAAAATTACAAGGTAATATTTAAAGCATGGAAACTTTCAAGGTTCTTTGCAATTACCAAGACAGAATAAATTTTTAAAAGACATGTGCTCTATAAGATGTTCATAGGTGGTACATATAACCGCATTGTTTTTGATACAGTAAGCGTTAAGTAAATTAGGAAATATAATAACATCATAAGCAGAAACTTCATTAGCGTAAAATGATTCAGTGCAACAGGAAAATCAACGAAATAAGCAGGATTAATTAACAAAAGTAATTAACAAAATACAGTAAGATACAGTCTTTTTAAAACAGAATAGAGCTCATTCAGTTCCAAGGTTTCTAAAAGTTCACCCCTGATTTCAATTTAAGGTTCTTTTGATTGAGTTCTGCTGAGTTTAAGGTTTTTTTTTTTTTTTTTTTTTTTTTTTTTTTTTTTTTTTTTTTTTTTTATCACCAGTCTTTGCTATCAGTTCAAAGTTCTGAGCAGGTATGGGGTGAATAGGCTTCCCCTAAATTCAGTTTTTTTTAATAATTGCAAAAGTTTGAATAGGCCAAGCGCCTGAGAGGTTCAGATGCTAGGTCCACGTGGGCTTGGGTCATTGTAGAAAATCCCACGTATAGAGCTTGTGTGGGTGGCTAAATTAGGTCTGTAGAGAAACACGTGGAAGGCTAGAAATAGGGAAAAAGGGGAATATACCCAAATGGTTTGCGTCAGAGCTGAAGCAGTCTCTGGAGGTCTCGATCTCAGCAAAGGCGGCAGGTCTGGGTTCCTTCCCGGAAATCTCAGGTTCTGGAGCTCGGGGTTGAAGGCTGGAAGCGGTCAGGATCAGCAGCAGCAGCAGCAGCAGCAGCAGCAGCACATTGGCTGGGCTCCGGCATTTTAGTTTAAAGCCAAAAGCCTGAATCGGCTGGCCTGACCTTCCTCCCAAGGTGGCTTGGGCTGGACTGGCCGGCTGAGTCCCACTGGAGGCAAAAACGTGCTCTTGCTTTTAGCAAAAGCATGGCAAGGAAAGTCACTTTCCTTTTTTAAAAAAGTGCTCAAAAGAGCTGAGCCAGGCCAAAAAGCAGGCATGGCTATCGTTAGGCTATCTGGAAGATTCGCTTCTGAGACTCTGGGTCCCAGAGCCGCATGGCTTTTTCCTCTTAGACTATCTAGAAAATTGAAAATTCTATTTCCAAACTTCTGGTTGCCATAATTGTTAATATTAAAAATGATAAAGGCTGGTATAATAATATATATTAGTATTTTAATTAAAGCCATGTTGATAGATAAAATCATTAGACCACGCGCTTGTAAGCATTCAAAACTGCCGCCTCCATCCTGCCTCCTAGCCAAGCCCTACTCGCCAAAGAAGAGCCCACTCCCTCCTAACCCACGAGATTTAAGCGCTGCCCTGCGTCAAGACGTGGGAAACGGAAACCAGTTGGACCATGTTGGATCACGGGAAATGTAGTTTTATACATTTCCAAAATCCACTTTTTACACTTCTTAACGGCTAAGGGATTTATTGAAACTGGGGAAGGAATAGCCAAGATAAGAGGGCTTAGGTGTTACTAAGCTGTTGCTATGGTCAGCTGATTGGTGCTGGCTAAGGTCCTAAAAATGTCTTGGCAGATCATGGGCTGGCTGCCCTTGGATAGAGCTAAAATGTCCCTGGTTAGTAATTAGTTTGATCCTGTAGCTAATCAGTTGAAAAGGAAATAGATGGAGTTGGGTTGCTCTTAAGGAAGGTCCTAAGATTTAGGATTTAGGCTATCCTATTTTCCTACCCACGATTCCACCATCTTTACCACCTTTCACCACCCTTCACCACTATTCACCACCCTTCACCACCTAGGGCCCCAGGGGGAAGGTCAGGGATAAGTAGGTGATCAAGGTGAAGTAAGAGGAAAAAAGAAGAGAGGCTTGGGTTTGCAGGGGCTTTTATAGTCTCAGCCCAACTGCCAGTTGGCACCTGCCCCATGGCACATGCCATTTTCAAGATTCCATCTACAGTAACTGACAGTTTAGCCTAGGCCAATATTGCAATGCAAACAAACAAACAAACAAACAAACAAACCCTGCATTACATCAAAAACAAGGAGAGCAAGAGAATGAAACTAGCCATTAACATCAGAAAACACATGACATGATTTTCTTTGGCAGGGACTAGCGTGAAAGGTAGAACAAAAGTTTGAATGTTAGAAATTTTCCAGATTTGGAACTTTTCTATTTAGTTTGACACTGTTTTAATCATTTATATAAAACCTATTCACAGCATGACAAATCATGAGACATTTTATCTGGAAATGTCCTTTCCACCAGAGTATACCATTTGGAAATATATATTTGCTAACAATTTCCATAGTGCTCTTTTCATGTTAAAAATAATAAATGCCCATATGCATATGGAACAATTAATTTCCTGTCTAAATTGGACAAATTGTTGGCTACATGTAAATGGAGTCTGAATTGATACTTTGTTCAAAGACCTAATGTAATTCTTGGCATTTAAAATTCTATTTTAAGAAATGCTAGGTGTGGGGGTGAAGAGAAACTATTTTCATGTAATTCGATAAAGTTGAACTAATATTTGGGGGAACATTAAATGATTTCAGTTTAAAGGAATTTAAGAATATCTGATTGATATTAAAATAATTTCTGCATAGTAAGATATTACAAGAAAGATATCCATTGTGGTGCTCACATTATACAGCAATGCTTATAAATGTTTCTGTTGACTAAGCTACCTTTAGTTCACAGGAGTCATTGGTTCTTACCAAGATAATAAATATGTTTCCCACTCACAAGTAGGGTGAATCCATTGTCTCTAATTTCCCTCTGTTAGAGTTTAAATTTAGGCTTTATGCTAAATATGAGGATTCTAAAGTGGGTGCTGATTTAAAAATATTTTAGCTTAAGTCAAAATGACTTTTAGCAGCTTCATTTACAAAGAGTTAGAAAGAGTGAAAGTGGAAAAATGTAGATGAAGAGATAAGTTTTAATAATCCTACCAGCCCTTCTCCTGAGAAGTCAGGCTTAGCCCCAATAGGGGCTTCCCTAAATCCCTTGTCTCCATTTGGATTTCTTGGTAATCCTCAGCCAGAGGTCCACCAACACAACCTCCTCCAAAGCCAAGGCAGGGATTTCAGCTACTTATTCAAATGCCAGGAATCCCTACAACCAATCTCTCCAAAAGCCAAGAAGGAATGCCTCTAGAAAGACCATGCTGGTCTCTTCTTTTTATGCTCCTTTTTTCCATGTCACTTCCTGTCATTTCCTGTCATTTCCCCTTCTTTACAGAAAGCAATGGCAGTCTTTCAATTTGCCTACCTCTACCTAAGGCAGGGGGGGAGGGGCAGTGACCTTTGGAGGTGTGAGGTAACTCTAGTAAGTGACTTGTGAATTCTCTTACTTAGTGTTAAGTAGGGATACTTTAAGTTCTTGATTTGATTAGCTAAAAATAGACAAGGGGAGAGTTAATCCTACCCTCACACCTCCCACATTATTCCTGTGCATTGGCCAACACTTTGCAGATTTCAAGTAAACATATTGACATTGATTATTTGAAAAAAAGGAGCTGCAATTTCCAATTCTTTTTGTGAGAAATACATATGAAGTAGTTAAGCTGGAGGGAATCTTAATTTATGAAAATTTTGTTTACATGCTGCTTCATAATGGCCCCAGACTACAAAGTGATTGACAGAAACTACATTGTTTGATGAGGGACTTGTAGGAACCTAGGGAATAAAATCTATTTGCCTGAAGAAAATGAAATGTGAGTACTGAAGCCAAAATCTCAAAAATGATGTGAAATAAAACATTTTAGAATGCATTTTCTCCACTACATCTCGTCAGTCCTTTCCTGGGAAACTCTGACTAGTTTTTTAATACAGTTTCAATTGTCAGAAGGGAAAAATACAGTAGGAAGAATTCTCATAGAAATTTAGGTCAAAGACAAATAATGTTAATTTATGACTACAAAAGTTCCACAATTTCAACTACATGAATACATCTTCTATTAATGTAGATAGCAACTCTTTGTGTCTTAATTCTTCATGAGGTTTTTTTTTTGGACAAAATATAATTCTTTATCTGATAACCAGCTTTCTGAACGTGAATTTCTTTGAACTTAACTGGTTCTCAAATACCAAACCCAGAACCTATCTTTGTGCCAATACTCACAGATTTTCTTACTTGATAGTACTTGTTCAAGATGTCATTTGAAAGGATTGAGGGAAAAAATGCATTGTTAAATTAATTAATAAATTAATAAGATGTGGGAAGCCAATAAGAGCATAGATAAAAATCTGAGACTCCTCTTTTGACCCCTTTTGTGATCCTTGTGACTTCTTGTTGAAAAGTATTGTGGCCTTATTGAAAAGCTTTAACTTCCAAGTAAACCTGAATTTAAAGGGTTAACACTGTTCCCCTTTGGCCAGGAATGCAGCTACAGCCAAGGCCAAAACCTTAGCAATTCAACCCTGAGAAAAATACTTCCCAACTTGGCTTTCTGATAAGAACCAAGTCAAAATTCAGCCTTGGTATTGGTCTGTTCTGAAGCCAATGAGACTTTTTGTGTTTTGATATGACATAATTTGTAACTTCTGCGCATCTGCAAAGTTTTGGGGCGGGGTTCTTTTGTGTGAAATGAGTCTTGAAACATATATAATAAACTCCAGGCTCCTGGAGCCAGAGCTGGAAGTATGAGCTAAAAGACAACTCCCATGTCCTGTCCTTATTTCCTTATCAACTAAACTGTCTTTATCAGATTATCAGAGATGATAAAGAGATCTCCACAATAAGGTAACTAAGAATGCAGAAATAATTGCCAAACCTACTTTCATATGAATGTAAAGCATTTATGAAAATATGTTTCTGTGTGTGTAGTACTTCCTTGCTGATGACAAAAGAAAGCAGCTGGTAAGAATTAGATTTTAATACAATACCAGTTGAATGAGAATAGAGAATATGTGATGCTGTTTATTATTAATTCCTGTTAGAAGCTTATTAGGTAGAGTGAAATATAGCCTTAAAGACTTTTCAGTTATGAACTCAGATACTCCCACAATGAGTTATGAAGTACTTGCCTTGCTTTCATGAGTGTCATTTGTTTATTTTTTTCTAGAAATTTCAGTACTTAATGCTTGACCAATCATATTGACATAAGTGTCCAATAAAATGTTGAGTTTGCATCAGCAGGATTGTTGTTAGTACCATGGCTTTGAGCTTACTGGCCATACATAGTGTCCCAAATTATAGCCCATTGAATGATTCTTTAGTCACTCCTAGCTGTGAATAGTGGGTAGTATGCAGGGCTTAAAGATAGAAAGATGCAAGTTTAAATACAACCTCATATACTGACAAGTTGTATGACCCTGGGTTGGGTACTTAGCCTTTGTCTGCCTCACTTTTCTCAACTCATGTAAAATGAAGATAGTAATAGAATCTACTTCATAGCATTGATGGGAAGATCAAATGAAATAATATATGTTAAATTTGCCTAGAATAATGCCTACTAGATGGTAAATGTTATATAAATGCTTATTCCCCTTCCTTTCTCCTCCACTCCTATCACAACATTGAAAAATTTGGGGGTTATTTCCTTCATTCACCCAGTTACCCCCTCTTTGTTCCACTCCTTGATTTTTGTCTTTCCCAGAAGTTTTCACTCCTAACATTTCTCTAGCCAGATGTCTTCTGTGCACATGTTAAGATCATATAAGATTGTTTAATGATCTCTTAGTTTTCAATGTCAAATAAGGTCTTAAATATGGGTATTTGTGCTCACTAAAGATATTTGCCACAGTCATAAGGGAAGTCTGGTGCAAAGTTGAAAAGAAATAGAAGTCCCTATTGGTAGTACAGATGCCCATTTTTGTGGATGACATTACACTGACTGTATTAAGTCTTGAGATACCATGTATCCTCCTCCTTTATAGTAGTAATTGATTGGAAATGAAGCAGAATAAAAAATCAGTGTTATCTTCAATGTTTTAAACCTGGTGATTGGGATAATGATGGCATCTGACAGAAATGGAGAAATTTGTAAATGGATATCCATCAATTGGGGAATAGCTGAACAAGTTGTGGTACGTGATGGTCATGGAATACTATTTTGCTGTAAGGAATGATGAATAGGATGATTGCAGAAATAACTGGAATCTCCTACATTAACTGATACAGAGTGAAATAAGCAGAAGCAGGAAAACTCTGTACACAGTAATAGCAATATTGTGTAATGATCAAATGTGATAGACTTAGCTACTATCTACAATACAATGATCCAGGATAATTCTGAGTGACTTATAACAAAGAATACTATCTACCTCCAGAAAAAAGAACTGTTGGAGTAGGAATACAGATGATAGCATAAAATTTTTCCCTTATTTGGATATATATTTTGGGGTTTGGGTTTTATAAAATTTTTCACTTTCAAAAATGCACAATATTGAAATATCTTTTGTATCATAATACATGTCTCAACCAGACTTAATTGCTTGCCAACTGGGAGGGGGGAGTTAAGGAGAGAGAGAGAGAGAGAGAGAGAGAGAGAGAGAGAGAGAGAGAGAGAGAATTTTGATCACACAACTTTGGAAAACTAATGTGCAAATTTGTTATTACATGTAATTGGTAAAAAAAAGTAAGAAAAAAAAGAAATGGGGAAATTTGGAGGGAGGAGAGAGGGTTTAGGGGAAAACAATTAATTCCTGAATTTGTAATGTCTACAGGATACCAAGATGGAAATATCAGGCAGTAGTTAATGTAGTAATGGAACTTGGAAGAGTGATTAGAATTATGCATCTGAATAGTAGAAGTCAATCTGAATAGAACTCTTAAAACTTGATGATATCACAAAGGGTAAGAGTAGAGAAAGTAGAGAAGAGGACATAGGAAATAGAATTGGGTGACCCTCATCTTTATTTGATTGGAGTAGAATGATGAATTAATCAAGGACAAGGTCAAGGAACTATCAAAAAGGTAGGAGGAAAAGGGGGCCAAGAGGACACAAAAAACAAAATGGACCTAGAAAAGAAATAGTAACTAAGTATAGGTAGCTATTGAGTTCTGTTCTATGGCCTTAGTAAAAACATATCAAGTAGATTTCTTCAAAGGACCTTTAATTTTTCTATAAGACTTGTGAATTCTTTGGGGGTCCTAAGGGAATTTTTAAACAAAAACTGACATCAAATTAGTCACAAGTATTTGAAAAGAATCTGAAGAATAAAAGTTGTGGATAGCCCAAAGCTATGCATAAATATATGATGGGCATCAGTAGTCTGTTTACAATGATGACTTACACATAGCAAGGGGCTCAAAAGATAATATCCAGAAAAATGGTCAGAAATCCAAGTATGTTGTCTTATATTAAAAGAGCAAAAGATAACAGAAAGATAATCTGGGTGCTACATTGGTATGTATACTTGTCTTGACTTTGTACTTAAACATTCTTCAGCAGCTTTCTTATTCTAGAAGACCTCTGTTATGATGATAATAACAGATAATTTGGAGAAGCAGATAAATGTGTCAGGGCCAAATAGAGCTTCAAGTCAAGAGCTACAGGCTTCAGTGAGGAAGGAGGGGGTAAAACACTCCTGGATCTCAAACCCCTCACCCCTAAACAGTTGCTGGTTCTATTGGAAGATAGAGACTGAATAAGATTCTTCTGGTAAGTTTCTGTTATGGCTGAAACCCCAAATGATGTTCCCTTTTCTTTAATTTATATTCATCATAGGTCCGATAGATGAGTAAACAGAAGCTAGCTATATAACTGTTGAGGACAGAAATGATCTTCTTAAAACTGGCAGCAGACAGGATTCAAACTAGATGTCCAGACTGAGTTGTGAGAATTCCCCCAAATAATTTTCAGGCATAGATTTGAAGGTTTAGCTTATATTATGTAGTAACAAGGAAACCTAGAGAGGTTAATGAGGGTTTTGGAATAATGAAAGGTGACCCTGAGCTGTTACGTTGAAGCTGCCCTTCCCCACCTCATAAGAGGGGATGAAGGCACTTAACTAAAACTGGCTCTCATGCTATTAATGAATATCTTTACTCTCTGATCACTAAATTTGTTGTACTGAAGTTGATATAAACTAACCCTATTAAACAGGCTAATCCTTATGTAGTAACCACACTGGCTATGCCACTATGGCCTCTCAAGTGAACCCCCAAGTGTGGAGTAGTAAGCAGGGTGTCTGCTCACTTCAACCTCCATAAAGTAACTGTCAATTCCTCTCAACTGCCCCTTCACCCAAAATTCTCCAGGGGGGTCCCCTGGAGTTCTGGGTGAGGCTGTCCCTGTTTCTTTGCAGGGATTCCATGCTTTCCATCTCCACATAACACCTCTCTACCCTAACATCTCTTCATCCACTTGGTGAATCCCTCCAAAAATTGCTTTTTAAGAAAGTACTCGGTGCAGTGATGCTTGTTCCTTAATACTTTCCTTTTCTCCAATCTTTCCTCAGTACACTTCTTCACCATGCCCTCACAGAGTTACTTTCTTACCCTTTCCTGGCTTTTCAAATTCCCTTTTATGTATTCTTGTCCTCCATTTGAATGCAAGTTTCTTGAGGTCAGATTTTGTCATCATTTTTTATTGTATTTGACTTCCCATGACTTTTCACAATGTTCACCATACAGTAAAACTTCAAAAAATTAAGTGACTGAAAACTTAAAAGGAACATTCCTATATGTTGGTTACATCTTCTCTGGAGTATTTCTTGTAAGACACAGGTAAAAATTAGACAGAATTAGAGGGACTGAGTATATTATGAACCATGTCATTGAAAAGAATATCTATGTTGATGAGACCATGAAACTACCAAAGGATTGAAGTGCCTAGGCAAAACATAATAAGAGCAAAGACAAATGATTATTTCACATCCTTATAATTGAAATACTCAAATGGAATTGTGATGTGATCTATTTGGACAATTCTTAGATAATGTAGATTGCTAGCAATCATACTTTCCTTTACTGATATTCTTATTTATACCTTATTGTAAGTTTGTCATAGGATATTCATTCAGAGCTCTGGGTGGTGGGGATGGGAAGATTGAGTGATATTTCTTCTTTTTTTTTTACCCAATAAGGATAATTAATGGATTATTTGGGATGATACCTCTGCCTCTTGCCACATTACAAATCCCATTTTTTTGGTTGTTTTGATTTTTTGCTCATATATGTCCTTGGATCCTGAATGAAATCTGAGTTCAAATACATTATAATGCTGGGAAAGACACAAACTCTTTTCATTTTCAGTTTCCTCACTTGCAAAATGGACATGAAAATAGCACATACTTCACAGAGTTGTTATAGATTATAAATGAGTTCTAACATGTAAAGCACTTTGCAAATTTTGAACTATATAAATATTACTTACTCTTATCATAACCATTTGATACGACCAATAAAATTCATAATAAAAAGGCACCCTGAGAAAGCTAGTGGAGGACTGGTGTTGGCAAGATTTGCCTCTGTGTCTCTTGGACAGCTTAATCTCTCAATGCACAAGGCCACTTTCTAAAAGTGTATATTGCATTCAATTTGCTGTTCTTCTTTGGCAAAGGCAATAGCCCAATAAAATCATTAGCCTAGGGGGCAGCTGGGTAGCTCAGTGGAGTGAGAGTCAGGCCTAGAGACAGGAGGTCCTAGGTTCAAACCCGGCCTCAGCCACTTCCCAGCTGTGTGACCCTGGGCAAGTCACTTGACCCCCATTGCCCACCCTTACCACTCTTCCACCTATGAGACAATACACCGAAGTTAAGGGTTTAAAAAAAAAAAAGATAGTCACTCCCCTCAAGCAACCTCCAGTCTAATTGGGGGAGACAACACACAAAAGGAGGTAGGAAGGCAGGGGTGGTGGTATAGACACCAGGGAGCACATTTTTTTCTTGGAGTTGAAGCAGTAAGACAATAGGTAAAGAGTAGAATGAACCCAAAAGTCTAGTTTCTACTCTCTTTAAAGAAAGACAATGGGAGGAGTTTGCTTCTTTACCCTCCAACCCTACAATCAGAGAGGAGAGGAGAGGGAGGTGGTGTCATTCAAGAAGAGTTAGTAACATGAGGATTAGCAGAAGTAAAGAATTTAACCTGCAAAGGATATCTTGTTCCCTGGAATTAAAATTAGGCAGTGGGTAGATGCTAATCTGCCCCCAGGTTCTAGCTGATCCTGAACAGTGGCTTTTGGATTTCTCTGTCTCTACTGCTATTGAATAGAGACTCTGTCTCTACTGCTGTTCCATGCTCCACTTAAAACTAATTATCTTTTATAATTACAACTAATTCATATATATATTGCTTACTAAGCACTTTAAAATGATCTCATTTGATCCTCACACTAACTCTAAGAAACAGATGCATTTGACAGATGAGGAAACAAAGGCAAACAAATGTTAAGTGTCTTGTCCAATGTCACACAGCTGAAGTTCAAATATCTGAGGCTGGAACTTGGGTCTTTCTGACATGGAAGCTATAGCTAAAACAGATGCACAAACATTCCACCAAAGAGGTCTTAGGGATATACTTGTAGCTTATTTACTATATAAAATTTAACCCACCAAGTTCACATTTGAACTCTGCATGCCTGCCAGACTAATTCTTGACCCAATTAATTCCTTGCTTTAATCTTAGGATCTAATTTCATTTCTGACCAACATAACCTGTGCTCTTTGTTAAAGGAAATATGGGACTAGTTTCCCAGCCACAGAGCGATAGGTTCAAACAATGCAATGAGATTTTCTCCCAATTCACAAAATTGAATCAAATTTTCTTCTAATTGTATGTACATCTCAAACAACCTATATGTCTTATCTGAAAAAATGGCCAGGTACTGATCAATCAGTTCCTCTTATTCTCTGGGAAATCTGGATCTGTATTTTCCCACTACTCTGTAAACTTATAAAAATATGAATCACTAATTATATTTTGTTCAATTTTAACCACAACTAGGATGTTCCTCTGAAATTAAAAAAAGAAAACAAAACATCATTATATCTCTTTCCTAAACTGTTCATTATCTATTAGCACTTTTTCTATTATGGTAGTCAGAACAGTGGACCTAGGGTCAAAAAAACTTGAGTTCAAATCCAATCCCTGAGACTTGGTAGCGGTATGACCCTGAGCATTTCACTTTCCCTCTGTCTTCCTCAGCTTCCTTGCTTATAAAATGGGGATAATAATAGTATCCACCTTCTAGTGTTGTTTTGAAGATAAGATAATATTTGTAAAGCACATAGACTTACTAAGTGTGAAGCACATAGTAGGCACAATGTAAAGGCTGATTAGAAGTAATAGTATTAGTAGTAATGGTGGTAGTAGTAGTTCTTGTTAGAGTCATAGTTATAATCATCCTAGCAGAAACAGTAGTAATAGTATGTCACAATTTGTAAGGATACACATTCAAATCAGCAGTTAAATATTTGATAACTTTATCTTAGAAGCACATTTTAAAACAACTAAAACAATAAAATACTGAGAGTAAAAGAAACTCTTAAGATAAAGAAATTTGGAATTTTTTTTTCTTTCTTAGGAAAAACTGAGAAAGTGAAAAGAAAGCAATGAATGAGAAAGTGGGCCATCACCATTTTTGACCTCAGTAGTCTTAATGATTTTAGCAGTTTGGTCTTCTTATTGATCTATGTTACCTAGTCAAAGTTCTTGTCTTCATGTCTTAGCTTTTACTCTACTGTCAGCTTACTCACATATCAGAAGCAGTTCGCTTTCTTTTCCCTGGAATTCTAATATTCTTGTGAATCAAATGCATTCATTTTTCATCCTATAACCTACAGGAAACAGGAGCTCTACTATATCATATATTTGTCATAAAACTAATATCTAATAATAACATTCAACATTATATGAATGATAATTACCTTTTCTTCTTTTATTATTAATTTTGATGTCTTACAAGTTCAAGTATGATCAAAGTTTCAGTCCAGTTAATACATTTCTTAAATATTTTCTTGTTTTTTGTTTAGTTGATGGTGAGGAGTGAGAGTACATTTTAAAGTCAAATTCGAGGAAAAGGCTTTGTTCTGTGAAAACATAGTTAGAACAATCATACTTTCTGTCTCATTATATAGGAAATGAGTAAAAACTCAGCTCTGAGCCCAGAGAAACTATCACTAGAACACTGACAATGGAATATCTCAAAATTATACTGTACTTCAAATGTAGTATTGGTATATTATACTTTAAGTGCCATTTTTAATTGTAATTATGTCTTTTAAAGCCTAGATAGATGATAGGTATTTTGGTTTCTTCTGTAGGTTTCAATATTGAGAAAGACTACAGACCCATTCCCAGCAGGTTCTTTGTAAAAAGTACACTTAATCTTAAGAGAAATGTAGTTAGGGGGTAAATGACGGATGAAACAGAAAAATGAATTCCACCAATGTCTTATATTATACAAAACCAATGAGACCTGCCTATCAGCATCATTATTTGATAATGTTCCCTCTATTTGAGTTTTCTTCATAAAGTTCTGGAAGGAGGCTACTTGGTTCAGATGTGACTTCAGAGACAGATTCAGTATCTGTCACTCTCAAATTTGCAGGGGGATGGAGGTAGGAAATTTCACATCACTGTTTCATAATTCATGTGTTGTATATGGTAAAAAAAACAAAAAAAAAACAAGATAAAGATAAAGCAATTATTAAGTACTTACTATGTGCCAGGCGCTGTCCTGATAAGAATTATAATACAATTATTTTAAATCCTCGTAAAGTTTTGACATAACCTAGTTGTACATAATAATGACTTTAACTTGTATTTCCAAAACTATTGTTTAGAGTTTTTAAATAAAGAAATGTATTAAAATTGCGTTTTCCTTGGGAATAGCTACTTTAAAGAAAATTAATTTCTTATACACTCAAGAATCATGAATATTTACTTTTTACTATAGTAACATAAGGATTTATTTTAATAATGATGTTCCTGTCTTCTTGAGTCTCTAGCTTGCCATCAGGAAGAGGATAGTCTTTGAAGCTGATTTTTTCTTTTTAGAGGCTTGTCAGGTTAATGATTAGAAGATACTGAGATATCTTTTGGTTGCACTATCAGTCATTGATTTCTATTAAAATAACAAGTTTTCTAAAATAATTTGTTTTTTTGAGGACATGAAATCTGATAGAGCCTGATCAAATGATTGTCTTTGCTCTTAAAGAATAATTCTGAATGTCTTTAGCCAATAAACCCCTTTAAAATTTTTTATAGTATATGTGATTTTTACCACATATTCTTCATTTGGTTTTAATCAAAATATATGTCATAGGTATTTTTAGATTCCTAAAGAGTACTTTATGCTCAGAAAATGTTTGCTCCAGATTAACAGACACCTCCAAGAGAAAAAAAAATAAGCAAAGTATTCAATAGGTTTTATATTTCAATTTGAATTTCATTAGCCCTAGAATTTTGTGCTTATTTAGTAAAGTATACTATTGTGGACTGTTTATTTTAAATTGAAAGCAATTTCCCAAATGTCCACAAATCATAATTTTTCTAATATCTAACCTGGAATTAAACATATTCAATGCTCCAAAATACATCAAAGTATGAGAAAGGAATCTCATGAGATGGTATATTCTGTTCTTGGATCATAGGATCATATCATTTATAGATTTAAGGAAACTTTGAAATCAGATAAGCATTTTATTCAGACTCCTCATTTTGTAGATGAGGATCATAAAGATGATGTACGTAAAGTAATTTGCCCAAAATATAAGAGATCTTAGAGTCAAGTCTTCTGCTTCCTAAGCATTCTTCTTCTAGCAAACAATGCTGCTTCTCCAACTTCTCTATATATGATATCACTGACAGAAGAAATATGGTACACTGTAAAGATTTTTAAATTTGGAGTCAAAGGGCCAGAGTTTAACTCTCATTTTCTACCTGTACGAACTTAGAGAAGTCATTATTCTATCTTGACCCTAATTTCTTCTTTGCAATCTGAGGATATAGAATTGTATGAACTTTTAGCTCCCTTTAATACTAAGCCATCCAAATTTGAAGATGGCATTTCTAATTCTATCATTTTGCCTATGTTCACAATTGATACTGATTGTTATGATCAATTTTTAGATCATGTATGGGTCTAGAAGTCAAGAAGACCTGAATTCAAATCTGTTCTTAGACACTTTCTAGCTATGTGACCTTAGATGAATCACATAAGCTAACTCTGTGTTGAATTTGCTCACCTATAAAATGAGGATAAAAATAGCACCTACCTTCCAGGGTTGTTGGGAAGATCAAATGAGATAGTATTTGTAAAGTGCTTAGACTGGAGTCTTGTACATAATAATTCTATGTAAATGCTAGTTATCATTATTATTTATTATATTTGTTAATTAAATAAATATTTATTGAGAGCCTTCTGTTTTTAGAATGTCATCATGTTGAATGAGATAAAAGAATTAGATAGGAAATGTTTCCTTTCTTAATGGAATTTTAATATTAAGCCAATAAAAAATAATTAATTTCTGAAGGTACTATGATTGTCTTAATACAGATATAATGCAGTTGGCTCTTTCCAGCTTCCATGCTTTATCTTAGCATATGTACTTAAGGTTTTTCTGTGGAATAATGCATAGAAAATAATAAAAAAAAACATGGGGTATCTTTGGTGTCATAAAAATAGGAAATGCCAGTTTGGTTGGATCTTTGAAGTTGAGAAGGATTTTATGTATGATTAGGATGGAGATATAACTTAAAGCAAGATTGTTAAGGGCTTCAAAAGCACAACAAAGAAATTTACAATTCATTTTAGAAGCAATAAGAAGCCATTCTGAGTTCATTCACCAGGAGAATGGCATGGTTAGATCAGAGCTTAAGGTAATTGCAACTTTTACAATAGCACTTCCTGTGGAGTTCAAAACCATAATATAAAGTATTGGATGTGAGAAAAAAGTTAACAATTATAATCAGTATATATAATTTTTTAGAGGAAAATGAGATTCAAATGATGTCCAGTCTTTCCACCTCATGCTTCACATTTCAGAGTCTTTGTTAATCTGATTAATTATATATTGCCAATCATAATATTAATCTAAGAATAAGGGACACAACCTCCTTCTCCAGAGTATTATTTTTTCTTTCTTCTCCTTCCTTTATTTTTTTAATGTCTTTAAAATATAACAAAACAATCCTAGGCCTTCTTTCTTAATTCCCCTGATGGCAGGATTCCAAGTGGACTTGATTCTTCTCCACCTATAGCATAGGTCCTGTAATTTAAATATTTCTTATGTAGTCCCTTCCAATTCCTCAACTATGTTTACTTAAAAAAATGTTTCTGTAAGTAGAGAACAACTATTAGATCACATGGGTTTATGGGGACATGATTGGGAATGTAGACTCTAAACAAACACCTCAGTGCAACTATTAATAATATGGAAATAGGACTTGATCAATGACATATGTAAAACCCAGTAGAATTTCTTGTTGGCTGGGGGGGGGGTGGTGGAGAGGAGGGAAGGCAAAGAACATGAATCATGTAACTATGGGAAAATATTCTAAATCAATTAATTAAATAAAAATGTTTCTCTTGACTTGTATGTTTATATTTCAAAGTTTCCACTCAGCATTAGTCTTCTCAACAGGAATGAATGATTCCATTAAAAATTCATTTTCTCCCTAGAGAATTATACTCAACTTAGTATTAAGCTTTTTTTTCCCCTTTGCCATTTTGAATATTGTTTCTCAAGTTCTCCCCTTTTTTAAGTTGTTAGTTGCCAAATTCTTTATGATGAGTCAGCTAGATGGCTCAGTGGGTAGAATTCTGATCCTGGAATTGGGAAGTCCTGAATTTAAATCTGGTAACAGATTTAGCTGTATGACTGAGCAAATAACTTAACCTCTGTTTACCTTCATCCACTGGAGAACGTAACATCTATGATCCTGAGAGGGGTTAAAGCTGCATCACAGAATTCCATAGTGCCCCCCAGAACTCCAAGGGAGGGGGCAGTTAAGGGCAGTTGGAGACCTGGTATAAACAGCCAGGTCACCCCTCTTGCAGGGGCTCTTGGTTCATACTCTGTGTAGCTTCAGGGGCTGAGTCATTCATTCTCTGACAGCCAGGGGCTGCTTTACTTTGATAGCTAACCTCAAGATAGACCTTCAAGCAAGATCCACTATATACCTTCAGTTAGCTGTATAGGATTTAGAGGAAGATTATTTAGGGGTTTAGATAGGAGTCCAGCCATTCAATACACATCCTCTCCCTAACCCCCCCTTCCCAGCCCTGGTGGAATGTGCTACTAGCCATATTTAGCAGTTCCAGTTAGTTTACCTTTCCTCATCCTTCCTTAAATCAGTTCCCTTCTTCCTGTTCCCTGAAACCATTAAATCCTTTGTTCTTTGGAAACTGAGCCTATATCCAGTTAACTTGAGACATACTCACAATCTCTCACTTCACTAAGTCAAGTCCTCCATCCAGGCTGGAGATGATGCTGTCTCTGTCCTAAGAGCTACATTTATTCCTATCCTATGGGGGAATAATTTATACAAAGAAAGTTATTATCTCAAGGGGTTTAGTCCCTATCCATTTACCATCTTAGCCCAGAATTTACCAAGCTTGTATAGCTTCCATTACCAGCTCTGAGAGTATTCTGTTAACCATTTCCAACTGCTTCCAGTGTGGGGGGAGGAGAAGGAGAACTCTACTCACTTCTGCCCCTCCCATCCAGTTAAGCTTGCCTGCTTCTCCTCTGATCTGGGACTGGGATTGCTATTCTGACCCAAATCTAACAAGAAGGAAATGGTAAACCACTCCAGTATCTTTGCCAAGAAAATCCCATAGTTGGCCTCAGTGTGCAGTAGTCCATGAAGTCATGAAGAGGCAGCCACAAATGAATAACTAAAAAAGACAAACAAATTCTGTGATATAGTCTAGAAGTTATTGTTACCTGAACTTTCAGTATTTTTCTCTAAAGTACAAACTTTGGATTTTGACTAAGTTTTTTTTTTTTTAAACACTTACTTCCTGTCCTAGAATTAATACTGTGGATTTGTTCCAAGGCAGGAGATGATAATGGCAAGCCAATGGGGTTTAAGTGACTTGCCCAGGGTCACACAGCTAGGAAGTGTCTGAGGCCAGATTTAACCCAGGACTTCCTTTCTCTGGGCCTGGTTCTCAATCCACTGAGCCACTCAGCTGCCTCCTTGACTAAATTCTTGAGGAAGTAGCTGGTAGAATTCTTTCCATTTTTACTTTACCCTTAATTCTATAAGGACTAGGCAGCTTTCCATCATAATATCTTATAGTATAATAATATATTTTATAATATGTATAATTTCTTATAGTATAATAGTATATTTTGTTTGTTGTGGCATTCGGGTAATTCAGTTATTCTGATTTTTTTCTCTACTTAACCAGTTTTCTAGGTCAATTGTATTCAGTGTAAGATTATTTGTGTTTTCCTTATTTAATTTTTTAATAATGTTAATTTTTTTGTCTCACAGAGACATTATTTTATATTCAGTTCAATCTCACTTTAGGTGACTCTATTACTTAGGTAGGCTTTTTACCTTTTTTTTTTTTTTTAAAA
>NC_058130.1:452606240-452654126 GCF_016433145.1 Gracilinanus agilis | reverse complement strand
GGTGGAGAGGAGGGAAGGCAAAGAACATGAATCATGTAACTATGGGAAAATATTCTAAATCAATTAATTAAATAAAAATGTTTCTCTTGACTTGTATGTTTATATTTCAAAGTTTCCACTCAGCATTAGTCTTCTCAACAGGAATGAATGATTCCATTAAAAATTCATTTTCTCCCTAGAGAATTATACTCAACTTAGTATTAAGCTTTTTTTTCCCCTTTGCCATTTTGAATATTGTTTCTCAAGTTCTCCCCTTTTTTAAGTTGTTAGTTGCCAAATTCTTTATGATGAGTCAGCTAGATGGCTCAGTGGGTAGAATTCTGATCCTGGAATTGGGAAGTCCTGAATTTAAATCTGGTAACAGATTTAGCTGTATGACTGAGCAAATAACTTAACCTCTGTTTACCTTCATCCACTGGAGAACGTAACATCTATGATCCTGAGAGGGGTTAAAGCTGCATCACAGAATTCCATAGTGCCCCCCAGAACTCCAAGGGAGGGGGCAGTTAAGGGCAGTTGGAGACCTGGTATAAACAGCCAGGTCACCCCTCTTGCAGGGGCTCTTGGTTCATACTCTGTGTAGCTTCAGGGGCTGAGTCATTCATTCTCTGACAGCCAGGGGCTGCTTTACTTTGATAGCTAACCTCAAGATAGACCTTCAAGCAAGATCCACTATATACCTTCAGTTAGCTGTATAGGATTTAGAGGAAGATTATTTAGGGGTTTAGATAGGAGTCCAGCCATTCAATACACATCCTCTCCCTAACCCCCCCTTCCCAGCCCTGGTGGAATGTGCTACTAGCCATATTTAGCAGTTCCAGTTAGTTTACCTTTCCTCATCCTTCCTTAAATCAGTTCCCTTCTTCCTGTTCCCTGAAACCATTAAATCCTTTGTTCTTTGGAAACTGAGCCTATATCCAGTTAACTTGAGACATACTCACAATCTCTCACTTCACTAAGTCAAGTCCTCCATCCAGGCTGGAGATGATGCTGTCTCTGTCCTAAGAGCTACATTTATTCCTATCCTATGGGGGAATAATTTATACAAAGAAAGTTATTATCTCAAGGGGTTTAGTCCCTATCCATTTACCATCTTAGCCCAGAATTTACCAAGCTTGTATAGCTTCCATTACCAGCTCTGAGAGTATTCTGTTAACCATTTCCAACTGCTTCCAGTGTGGGGGGAGGAGAAGGAGAACTCTACTCACTTCTGCCCCTCCCATCCAGTTAAGCTTGCCTGCTTCTCCTCTGATCTGGGACTGGGATTGCTATTCTGACCCAAATCTAACAAGAAGGAAATGGTAAACCACTCCAGTATCTTTGCCAAGAAAATCCCATAGTTGGCCTCAGTGTGCAGTAGTCCATGAAGTCATGAAGAGGCAGCCACAAATGAATAACTAAAAAAGACAAACAAATTCTGTGATATAGTCTAGAAGTTATTGTTACCTGAACTTTCAGTATTTTTCTCTAAAGTACAAACTTTGGATTTTGACTAAGTTTTTTTTTTTTTAAACACTTACTTCCTGTCCTAGAATTAATACTGTGGATTTGTTCCAAGGCAGGAGATGATAATGGCAAGCCAATGGGGTTTAAGTGACTTGCCCAGGGTCACACAGCTAGGAAGTGTCTGAGGCCAGATTTAACCCAGGACTTCCTTTCTCTGGGCCTGGTTCTCAATCCACTGAGCCACTCAGCTGCCTCCTTGACTAAATTCTTGAGGAAGTAGCTGGTAGAATTCTTTCCATTTTTACTTTACCCTTAATTCTATAAGGACTAGGCAGCTTTCCATCATAATATCTTATAGTATAATAATATATTTTATAATATGTATAATTTCTTATAGTATAATAGTATATTTTGTTTGTTGTGGCATTCGGGTAATTCAGTTATTCTGATTTTTTCTCTACTTAACCAGTTTTCTAGGTCAATTGTATTCAGTGTAAGATTATTTGTGTTTTCCTTATTTAATTTTTTAATAATGTTAATTTTTTTGTCTCACAGAGACATTATTTTATATTCAGTTCAATCTCACTTTAGGTGACTCTATTACTTAGGTAGGCTTTTTACCTTTTTTTTTTTTTTTAAAACTGAACCATTGATTCTCATCCCATCTTTTTCTTTGAATTCTAATTTCTTTCCCAAATCATTCCTTTAGATTTCTGATTTCATTTATATCCTTTAAAATCTTTTGCTTTATTTCATCCCAAATATCTAGTCAACCTTGAATCTAATATCTATTTTCCTTTGTGGTTTTGCTTATACTTAATGCAATTATTTTCATATCATGGCTCTGGATCTTCAGTAGGTCTGGCTTCATAATTTTTTTGTAATTATTAAGTTATTTTTTCTTCATTTGTTTACTCAACTTTCCAATATTATTTCTAGAATTGGGACTTTATATCCAAGCCACTCTCTGTATACTTCGGAGATCTTTCTTGGTATTGATCTAAATTTATGACCTAGCAACTGTTTTTCATGTTTTGTTTTGTTTTTAATTTCATGTTGTTATTTTAACAATGTTTAAGGATCTTCAAAGGCGGCTTAAGACAAATATGAAAACTTTCAAAATCTTCCTGAGGGCACACTGTGAGGACTACCTCCTCATTTGAACTATGATGGGTCCCTAGCAGTTTTGTATCTCAGTAACACAGTTGAAGGTGGCAGATTTGCAGACACCACCATTTTGTGCTTTATGACCTGAGTACTTATCTGTTGACTTCAATCCCTTCTGTTGGATGGACCTGAATGCCTGCTCCAGAGACAGTGACAGAAAAGTTGGCTTGTCCATAGTATGAATCTCTGGTCCCCATTCCATTTCCCAGTTCACAATAGAAGGACCTTTTTATACATGAAAACTCTTTAAAAATGGCCAAAACTTTCAAAAATTCAACAGTATGCCATTGACTTTTTATTTTTTTTAAGCTCAGAATTCTGTTTTTACTGATGTTAGAAACTCCTCTCTTAATTCTCTTCCTTTCCCAATATTGCAATGGAATGCTACTCTGATTACTACTCAACTTTTGCTCCAAATTTCTGCCTCTGATCTTGTTTCCAGTAATCCTAAATCTGCTTATCATGATTCTCTTTATTTCCCATCTTTATCCTCTTTTTTTTGTACATGAAAGCCTTTTGATATAATTTATTAAACTATCTACACTGAAATAATCCATGAACACCCAGCTATCTTGGAATTAAATGAACTCAGCTTAATTCGCATGTCTCTTTCTACATTCCCAATGAAACAATATTTTCTTTGAATCCCAACTTCATTTCCAAGATACAGGTTTATTTAAGATACATGCTCAAACTTGGGGAATTTACTTAGTTAAATTTTAATGTCAAATGTCAACAAATCATAGTATACAATTAGAGGATAAGTACAACTCTGCAATTGTAATCATAGAAATACACAAGGGTTCCATTCAATCCCCTTTTGGGGATGAATTTGCTGAATGTGTCCCTTCGAGATTTTACCAGTTCTCTTAGAGCTGTAGACTCAGTAACCCTTGGGCCTCATTCCTTCTCCTTAATTTCCTATTCTTTTAAATGAAAAAAAAAAAGCTACTTATATGTATTTCACAAGTGTACCCATATAAGTTTCAAAATAAATAGGCCAATAGTCCAACAAAATTACCTAAGCTTGTTTGTGTGTGTGTGTGTGTGTGTGTGTGTGTGTGTGTGTGTGTGTATACACACACAGACACATTATACCAGTCTTTAGTAGGCCAGGTAATAGTATATATGCACACCCACACAGAGCCAGAAATTGCTGCTACTTCTCTGATGGTGCTCATTAGTTATACCTTATGGACTTATTATTCATTCTAGAAGTTTCTATTCATTATCCACCTCTTCCTGATCCAGAGGGGAAAATCCAAGTAGCTCAAAAAGAGACTTTTGGAGGATGGATAAAACCTCTGAATATATCTTTATCCTTTAGTTTTAGAGATCTGAATAATTCTAATATAGATTAGTATGACAACAATGTTAAATATTATTATTTAATCAAAAGTATTGAAAATATTAACTCCTACTAGATTGCATAAAATCATATAGTGAATGTTGTGGTCTAAAAGAATTATACTATATGATCTCTTCTCACAAGGAGTTTTTTTTAAATGGGCAATTTAATTTTTATTTTTTATGTTATTGTGATTATAAACACAAACATTCCAGTCTTCTAGCAGCATAGGTTTAGAACTGAAAGGGATCTTAGATGCCATCTAAATGAATCCCATTCATTTTACAGGTGAGAAAACTGAGACCTACAGCTTAAATGACTTTTCTAAGATTAAACAGTTAGTGACAGAGGCAGTGAAATTGGAACGCAGGTTCAAAAACAGTGCTTTTTCTACTGTACCAAAATTCCTTGATTTTTACTTAAGATATATGTAAGATTTCAGTTAGTTTTTATTATTATTCATCATACTGATAGTGTTAAACTGGGTTTATACTATTTAAATCAACTGTGAATGATCAACAGTAAGCCTTCTTTGGCAAGGGATGGTGCCCCCTTCACTTCCTAGAATTTATCTCCATTATAGGACATTATAAAAGGTGTAACTCTTTAGTCTACTGAAGAGAAATAGTCTTTCAGTGAAGAGCACATATACCATTTGAAAGTAATGTCCTCAGAGCAAAACCTGTTTGAGCTGTCAGGATATCAGTGATTCCTTCAATGAAAGGTTAATCTATTCCATCAAAGAAAAACATGATGAAAAGGGAAAGAATGTGGTTTCAGTTGTAATGGGCACACTGTATTCTTCCTAATTACTTACTTGATGTAGCCCTAGATCAACTGTGCCTTTTGCATGGAAATATGATTTTGATACTGAGCATACCTGATCCTGTGTCTGTTCATTTAACTTACAGTAGTTAAAGTACTGAAGGAAAGATAAATCAGGATTCAGGGAGAAATGTTAAGCTCTGTGTGGTTTAGTTTAGTTGCTAGATCAAAGGAGAAATATCTAATTGAATGTATAATACAATAAGAAGAAAAGTTTAAAACAATGTAAATAGAACGGTTAGAACATAGGTTTTCTATCTAAGTTTGTGATGCTCACTGCTATAATTGGATGGATCATTCCTATACAACTGAAAGCTTTAGGATGGACTAATCAGGATTGTGTAATATAACAACAAAGACCAGATCCACCCCCATACTATCCCCCATAAGTGTGTAGGCTGATCTAATTTGTAAAAATATTTAAAGGCTATCTTAGTTCATAATTTAAATTCAAACATCCTTTACACATTGTAAGGATATAACATTTATATTTGCCATGTGAAATCTCTTCTTTGCAAGAAATCTTAAAATTAAATTGGTAATAGATTCTAATCTATGTGTTAGTGGAATTAAAAGGAAAGAAAATTCAGTTCATTCACTCAAGGATCTTAATGTCTGAATTGAAAATGCAAGGAATTTAATTTAGGGGTTTGACTAAATATGTGAGGATTCTAAAATAACATGGTGATTGCTGATTTAAAAATATTATAGTTCAAGTCAAAGTGATTTTAATAGCTTTATTTACAACGAGGTGGAAAGAGTGAAAGTAGAGAAATGCAAAAAGAAGGTAGAGAAGATGTCTAACCTCTCACACTAAATATTGCTCCAGTGCTCGGCTCAGTCTCCCAGAGCTTATTAACCCTTGACCAGAAGACCTGGATCCACCCACACAGCCTCCTCTAGAATGGGAAAGCCAGGAAAGGAAGTCCAGAAACTCACTCACCCAAGAGGCAGTCCAAGTCCCATGTTACCTCCAAGAGGAAGGTCACCAGTTGAAGATGACTATTGAAGATGACCAAAGAAGATCAAGACACTTATAATCCTTTTTGTCCCTTCCCCTCTTCATAGGGGCCAATCACAGCTTCCAAATTGCCTGGCACTGCCTAGGGGGGCAGTGCCTGTAGGATCCACCTCTTATCCTCTGAAGTTGTCAACTCTTATCATAGATCTCTGAAGGTCTGGATTCTTATCATAGGCTTCTGAAAGTGTCAGCTCTTATCATAGAATTCACAAGTTTCTGCCTGATTGGGTTAAAATGGTAGAGCTCTTCAAGTACATGACTTGTGAATTCTCTTACTTCTCCTACTAAGTGACTTGTGAATTCTCTTACTTGATGGCTTACAAAGTGTTAAGTAGGAGTGTTTTCAGTTTTGGTTGATCAATTTAAAAGTTGCAGATGCTAGACAAAGAAAGTCTGATTCACACTTCATAAAATATATGAAAAATTATCAGCACGAATAAAATGCCATTAATGAAGTGCTGAATTTGAAATCAGACTAAGTTTGAATTCATGCTCAACTACTTAATTTGTGAGCTCTGGACCTAAGTGAGAAAATTCATAAAATAAGAGCATGAAAATAGATGGCCTCTAAAGACCCTTCTAGTGTTCATCCAGTGATCCTATGATGAAATAATGGTAAAAAAAAGTGAAGAGAACAGGTACCACATAGTTGTACATAACAGATTATCTAATGAATAGTGTAGGTGATAAGTGCTATGAATTAAAATGTGAGAAAAATCTTTTTTTCTGAAACAGTGAGAAGAAGCTTGGATGGGAAAGTGAGAGATGCACTAATCAAGGGTTGTAGGTAGTATGGAAAAAGATAAAGGCAATTCTACACTTAGAAAAATGTGACAGAACACCATAAGGTAAAGATACACTTAGAGGACAGTGAATAAATAATTTTGTACTTGGTAACTGAATTGTGGAGAGTTTTGAATATCAGACTTGGGAATTTGGATTTTATCCAATGTCAGGGAAAGGCATTGAATACTGCTGAGTCAGGGAGCTCTATAATTGTGGCTATGTATTAATAGAATTATCCTAAGAATAGTATGGAGCAAATTAATTGAGAAAACATACTATCTCATAGTTTGCTTTCTAAATCTTAAAGTATTATTTAAATATATATATATATATATATATATATATAATTAATATCTGGGGCAGCTAGGTGGATCAGTGGATAGAATGCCAGGCTCAAGTCAGTAAGACCTGAAATCAAATCAGGCCTCAGATAGTTACTAATTGTTTGATTCTGGACAAGTGACTTAACCCCTTTCCATATCTTTGCCAGGAAGACATCATAGTCAATGTTAAACTTGACTGAACAACTGAACCACAATTACTATCCATGGTATTTAAAATTTCTAAAACTTAGTTATTGGTAAATCATTTTGGAGAGCCTATTTGGTATATTGGATAATGAAATATATTTCAAATTGGGAAACCTGGATTTATTTGGATATCATCTCAGATATTAGTTGGGAATGGTGGTTGCTTAACCTTTCATCACCTCAGCTTTCTTATCTGTAAAATAGGGATAAAGTTATACAAATTTAGTCTCTGAGTTGTCTTGAAGAAATTACTTTGAAAATCTAAAAACTATTAGGTAAAGAAAAGTATTCTAGTTTTTAGAAAGTCCCAAACCTGAAACAAATTAAGAAATGAAATTAGTTAATAATAGTGGGAATATAAGACTAATAATAATAATTACTACTTAATATGTATAATATTTTCAAGTTTACAATACCTTTTAATCACTATTTGATGGGTTAGATTTTGCAATTTATATGAACTTTTTTTACAAATGAAAAAAGTGAGCCTCCTCGTTACCTTTGTTATTAAAAAAAAAAAAAACTTAAACCTTCTTCTGATGTCATTTAAGTTAGGATCCTCAACCTACCTCTCAACTCCTGTTTCATACTCATCTATTACATCTTTACACTCAAAGGTTTAGTGAGGAACAACCTGTGGTATCCAGCAAATCTTCTATCACTCTATCATTGCACAGGTGACTGTCTTCCATGCCTGAAATGCCCACTTTATTCATTTCTGCCTACTAAAATCCTTAGTCTCTTCCAAACATCAGCTCTCTCATGAAATTCTACATAATGCTTTTTCTGATTTCCCAATGGCTAAATCCTCACTCACTTCCCACAAGTAATTGTATTGTTTTGCATATAGTTATCATATATGTACATAAGATGTCCCTTGTCAACTTTTAAGAGGAGGAATTATATTTCTTCTGGTTATACAGCCCCAGAGTCTAGCAATATCTGGCACATAAAAGATATTAAATAATGTTTGTTGATTTATTGATATTTAAATAAAATTGTCAATTCTACTGGTAAGAAACTATATTTCAGTATAATTAATATATTTATGATATAAAAGAAGTCTTTCTTTAAAGTAGGATTGATAGTCTATTCCTAAGTTTTTTTAGTTATCTTCATCATGGGCATTTTATAAAAAAAGTTATACTCCAATTTTGTATTTCTTGATTTTTTCTGTCTTCTCAAACTTTGAATAAATTTCCAATGTTAGAGCATATCAAACAAGACATGGACAAATATGTTGAAGCATTTCAAATAAAAAAGGGAATAAAAGTTATAGTTCTTTAAGCAGATGACAATGATTGACAGACAAACATGAAACTGCTTCTTGAAACTTGCATATGCCAAAAAGTATTCATCATATCATCCTGAGATGTAAGCATGTACATCAGAGCCACAGATGTTTATTTTTATTTTTAGTATTACTTGTCAAATACTGTTCTCTCAAAGTGGAGCCCCTGGCAAGGTGAATTATTTTATTAGAAACATCAAAAGCATTTTCTAATTTTGACATTGCCTTCTGGCTCTGTAATTTCCTTTATTTTAAAATTTCATGTCATGCATCCAGACCCTCTTCCCCACAAAAGAAAAAGAAAGATGCCCAATTATATACTATTCACACATAACATAAGGAATAGTAATATAAAATAACCTATCAGAAGAGGTAGTTAAAAAGTTCATGTAAATCTGGTTGTATTTTTCCATATATCAAATATGTCCCCTCTTTTCCATTCCCATTTTGAATCCCTTTGCTCAAGCCTCCCTTTCACCAAACCGTTAATTCCTTAAGCCTTTTCCTATTGGTTGTTGGTTTTCGTGGGCTGTATGGTAATGGATTTTTGGTGTGGTCATGGAGCTTTTGGGACCTGAGACTGCATGGTGAAGGGTGATTTGGGACTCTTTCCCTGCATTTTAATAAATTCTTATAAATATCATACTTTTGAGGCATTGAATATTCATTTTAAAACTAACGGTTTGGCGAGCCAGGTAGGAGCTCAGAATCTAGCCTCAGATTCCCAGTGGAAATAGTTCCTAGTTGCACCCTACTCCCCCTCCCCTAACAGTGGAGTTTTCTTCCGTTTTTCTCCCATCTCTTCCCTGATCTGTGCATTTTCTCTCCCAGATGTCCTTCACATGCCTTCCCCACCCTCTCCACCCTTGTACTGGGCACTCAACCTGCTGCCTCCTCCCAGTGCCTTCCATGTACTTTTCCTTGTTCCCTGAGCTGCCATACTGGGTTTTAAATCCTCAGGCTGCCTTCAGCCCCAAGCCGCAGCCAGCACCAGACTTAAGCTGCTTCATCTACTATTTCAGTTTCCTGCCACTATGAGAGCCTTTTTGGGACCGTCCAGCTAGCCTGTCTACTACTTCTGTGACTGGTAAGCTTTAAAAATACCCCCAGCATCTAAACCCTGCATGAGAAAGAGCCTTTTAACCTTGTAGAAACCCCTAACCTCTGCTAGGCTTTTTGCTTTGGTGTGAGGAGGTCCTGACCTTCTTTCACCCACCCCAGCCTGCTTTCTAACTTCCTCCAACTTAGGTTTCAAAAAGCAAGGTAACTGCTTCAACTCCCAGTTTCTGACTGTGAAGGTTTTTAGAGCAAATCTGCCCTGTTTTGTAGCCATATCCTCCATTTTTGGGTTCTGGAAAACACAGTTACACCCCTTGTTCCCACCTCTACCCTAACCACACCCCTTACCCTTCCCTGTTGTAGTGTGACCACTTAGTCACCAGAGGTCAGTAGAGAGCACAAAATATGAACCCAGCATTTTTTTTCCTTTTTCTGTTTTCTTCCCCCTTCTTCCTGCTGAGCTATAGTGGGTGTTTTTTTGTTTGTTTGTTTGTTTGTTTTTTTCTGCCACAAAAGGGCAGCAACACCAAATAACTACATAAATAAAGGCATTAAATTTTTTTAATTAAAAAATAATTATATATATATAAATGATCATAAACTATATTATAAACAAATTATAATATATAATACCCCCAAATAAATAAATAAATAAACAAATCAACATATACATTAAAACTCTTTTCCACTTCCCTTTAATCTACCTTTTTGATCACAATGCTCAGCAGTAAAAATACTACTCTTCAAGAAACCCTTGCAGTTTTTGCCCAATTAGGAACTTATAGAGTTCTACATTACCTCTTTGTTTCTATGTGGCTTGTAGTTTTCTTTTTTCTCTGGACTGTAAAGTCACAACAAAGGAGAATGTGAGCTGACATACAAGTTGAATTGAACCAGATCATGCATCACTTACAAGCTCAAATGACAGAGGAGGATTCTTCCCAACACAGGTCTGATTTTTGCAAACCTGTTTCCCCTGAAATAGGAATATCAGGCCCCTCTACTGTATCTCAAGTGCAGAAACTCCTCTCTTACACACTGAACCAATTTGCTCATGTTCTGCAACTCCTGGCTAACATTATCTACCCACAGTCACCTTCCCAGAATTCACTAAATGATTCCTGTGCAGGCCTTTTCCCCTTAAGGGAAATGTCCACAATATGACCTGATGGGAATGTGGTCACATTGAAACAACATAAGCCTTTCACGAGCCAGGACATAAAGGATTTAACAGAAAACTGCCCCTCTTACAAAGAAGAGACCTTAACAGTAATAAAAAAATGGATGATATTTTCTATGACTATGACCCCTCTTATAAAGATGTAGAAAAATTGCTCTGGGCTTTCCTAATGGAATGTGAGAAGACTAAAATTATCTCTCATGCTAGCAAAGCCTGTGGACACAATGCAGTACGCTGGCCATCTGAAGATCCAAACTGGCAGTATGATGACCTGACCCCAAAGACTATTCAGACTTACATCTTGCTAGGGCTGCCATTCTAAAAGCAATGCAAGCATGCACTGAGAGACCACAGGCATGGACAAAATTTAAACATATTACACAACCTGATGATGAGACACCGTCCCAATTCATGGACAGGTTCACTGAACTGGGAAATAGATACATGGAACTTGACCTTTCTGTTGAAAAGGATATAAGGCAAATAAAGAAACAATTTGTCAATAAGTCTCATAGAGAGATCCAAGATCACTTTAAAACAAATTGCCCTACATGGCCTGAAATGGACCTTGATGAATTAAGAACTGCTGTTTATGTCTTTAACAACCATAAAGAGAACCAGGAAGAGAATAATAGTTTGTTGGACATATTTCAAAAGAAACTAGACTCTTTAAATGACTCTTTAAGTGATAAAGATGGAAAACAACTAAAGAGTTTGCTACTCAACCAATGGCAATTTCCCCTCTCCAAGAATCTAACTCTTAGCCCCTTTATATGCCATTTCTGTGGGAAAAGGGGTCACATAATGTTGAACTGTAGGACTTGGAATCAAGCAACTAGAAATAATAACTTCAGAAATTACAATTATAGAAATAATGATTATAGAAATAATAACAATTATAGAAATAATAACAATTACAAAAATAATCATTATAGAAATTATAGAAATAATAACAATTATAGAAATAATTATTATAGAAATAATAACAATTATGGAAACAATGATTTCTGGAATCACAACTTTAGGATTAGTAACAGATCTAAGTATATGGATCAGGCAATTGATAACTCAGAGCAAATGACTCCATAGCAGTGTACCTTGAGTAGATCTTGGTCCTGAACCACCCAGGGTGCTACTGCCCCTCAAGGAGGAGCTCAAGGACCTACCCAAAAATTATAAAGGTGTATGGGGGGTGGGGTTGAGGCACAGGAATCAAAGGATACAACCTTTGATTTTCCAGACCCTGATGCCTTACTACCTGTTGTTCCTATCCACTGCCCCCCCCCCCAATACTGATGAGCCCTATGTAACATTAAAGGTTGGTAATACCTATTATGACTGTCTTTTGGACGCTGGATCTTCCAGATCTGTATTGAAGAGTACACCAGACACAGATTGCAAGTCCATAGGATCAATAAGTACAGTGGGGATATCAGAGAAACCCTAAATGTTTCCAAAGCTCTCCCTTAGAACAGTGTCCACAGGACCCCTAAATGTGGAGCACATCTTCCTATTGATGCCTGGCTGCCCTATACATTTGCTGGGGAGAGATATTTTATGCAAGCTTAGAGCCACAATAAATTGCTCTCCAGATGGCTTTATGTCACTGGAATTGCCTGAGGAATCCTTAACTTTGCTCCCTGTGCTTCTTTCAGATAGTCATGAGATAAAGGAGTCTCCCATTTTTGAAATCCCAACAGACATACCTGAGTCTCTCTGGACCACACCGCTTTCTGATGTTGGGCTACTTAAATCGGCTGTCCCTGTCCAAATTAAAACAAAATCTAGCCTACCTCCTTCCATTCCTCAGTATCCTCTCTTGAAGGAAGCAATAGAGGGCATTACCCCAGTGATAAATTCACTAATTTACTAAGGCATCATAATTCCCTGTAAATCTGAATACAATGCGCCAATCCTGCCTGTTAAAAAGCCAAAATTGGGGCCTGATGGCAAGCATCTCTATTGATTTGTCCAGGATTTGAGGGCTGTGAACAATCATGTTATAAAGAGACACCCTGTAGTTTCCAATATAAATACTATCATCTCTTCTATTCCTAGCACAACTACATACTTTGCAATAACAGACTAGTTCTCAGCCTTCTTTTCCATACCCATACATGAAGATTCCAGCCATATCTTTGCTTTTACCTGGAAAGGTTTCCAATGGACATGGGCACATTCGCCCTAAGGGTATGTCAAAAGCCTGAGCCTTTTGGCACAGATTTTGAGCCAAGACACAGATAATATAACATTTAAAAACAGCAAGTTAATTAAATATGTAGATGATTTACTCTTGGCCTCACCACATGCCACAACATGTCACTTTTTAGAATTACATAAAAGAGGCCACAATATCTCAAAAGGAAANAAATAAATAAATAAATAAACAAATCAACATATACATTAAAACTCTTTTCCACTTCCCTTTAATCTACCTTTTTGATCACAATGCTCAGCAGTAAAAATACTACTCTTCAAGAAACCCTTGCAGTTTTTGCCCAATTAGGAACTTATAGAGTTCTACATTACCTCTTTGTTTCTATGTGGCTTGTAGTTTTCTTTTTTCTCTGGACTGTAAAGTCACAACAAAGGAGAATGTGAGCTGACATACAAGTTGAATTGAACCAGATCATGCATCACTTACAAGCTCAAATGACAGAGGAGGATTCTTCCCAACACAGGTCTGATTTTTGCAAACCTGTTTCCCCTGAAATAGGAATATCAGGCCCCTCTACTGTATCTCAAGTGCAGAAACTCCTCTCTTACACACTGAACCAATTTGCTCATGTTCTGCAACTCCTGGCTAACATTATCTACCCACAGTCACCTTCCCAGAATTCACTAAATGATTCCTGTGCAGGCCTTTTCCCCTTAAGGGAAATGTCCACAATATGACCTGATGGGAATGTGGTCACATTGAAACAACATAAGCCTTTCACGAGCCAGGACATAAAGGATTTAACAGAAAACTGCCCCTCTTACAAAGAAGAGACCTTAACAGTAATAAAAAAATGGATGATATTTTCTATGACTATGACCCCTCTTATAAAGATGTAGAAAAATTGCTCTGGGCTTTCCTAATGGAATGTGAGAAGACTAAAATTATCTCTCATGCTAGCAAAGCCTGAGGACACAATGCAGTACGCTGGCCATCTGAAGATCCAAACTGGCAGTATGATGACCTGACCCCAAAGACTATTCAGACTTACATCTTGCTAGGGCTGCCATTCTAAAAGCAATGCAAGCATGCACTGAGAGACCACAGGCATGGACAAAATTTAAACATATTACACAACCTGATGATGAGACACCGTCCCAATTCATGGACAGGTTCACTGAACTGGGAAATAGATACATGGAACTTGACCTTTCTGTTGAAAAGGATATAAGGCAAATAAAGAAACAATTTGTCAATAAGTCTCATAGAGAGATCCAAGATCACTTTAAAACAAATTGCCCTACATGGCCTGAAATGGACCTTGATGAATTAAGAACTGCTGTTTATGTCTTTAACAACCATAAAGAGAACCAGGAAGAGAATAATAGTTTGTTGGACATATTTCAAAAGAAACTAGACTCTTTAAATGACTCTTTAAGTGATAAAGATGGAAAACAACTAAAGAGTTTGCTACTCAACCAATGGCAATTTCCCCTCTCCAAGAATCTAACTCTTAGCCCCTTTATATGCCATTTCTGTGGGAAAAGGGGTCACATAATGTTGAACTGTAGGACTTGGAATCAAGCAACTAGAAATAATAACTTCAGAAATGACAATTATAGAAATAATGATTATAGAAATAATAACAATTATAGAAATAATAACAATTACAAAAACAATCATTATAGAAATTATAGAAATAATAACAATTATAGAAATAATTATTATAGAAATAATAACAATTATGGAAACAATGATTTCTGGAATCACAACTTTAGGATTAGTAACAGATCTAAGTATATGGATCAGGCAATTGATAACTCAGAGCAAATGACTCCATAGCAGTGTACCTTGAGTAGATCTTGGTCCTGAACCACCCAGGGTGCTACTGCCCCTCAAGGAGGAGCTCAAGGACCTACCCAAAAATTATAAAGGTGTATGGGGGGTGGGGTTGAGGCACAGGAATCAAAGGATACAACCTTTGATTTTCCAGACCCTGATGCCTTACTACCTGTTGTTCCTATCCACTGCCCCCCCCCCAATACTGATGAGCCCTATGTAACATTAAAGGTTGGTAATACCTATTATGACTGTCTTTTGGACGCTGGATCTTCCAGATCTGTATTGAAGAGTACACCAGACACAGATTGCAAGTCCATAGGATCAATAAGTACAGTGGGGATATCAGAGAAACCCTAAATGTTTCCAAAGCTCTCCCTTAGAACAGTGTCCACAGGACCCCTAAATGTGGAGCACATCTTCCTATTGATGCCTGGCTGCCCTATACATTTGCTGGGGAGAGATATTTTATGCAAGCTTAGAGCCACAATAAATTGCTCTCCAGATGGCTTTATGTCACTGGAATTGCCTGAGGAATCCTTAACTTTGCTCCCTGTGCTTCTTTCAGATAGTCATGAGATAAAGGAGTCTCCCATTTTTGAAATCCCAACAGACATACCTGAGTCTCTCTGGACCACACCGCTTTCTGATGTTGGGCTACTTAAATCGGCTGTCCCTGTCCAAATTAAAACAAAATCTAGCCTACCTCCTTCCATTCCTCAGTATCCTCTCTTGAAGGAAGCAATAGAGGGCATTACCCCAGTGATAAATTCACTAATTTACTAAGGCATCATAATTCCCTGTAAATCTGAATACAATGCGCCAATCCTGCCTGTTAAAAAGCCAAAATTGGGGCCTGATGGCAAGCATCTCTATTGATTTGTCCAGGATTTGAGGGCTGTGAACAATCATGTTATAAAGAGACACCCTGTAGTTTCCAATATAAATACTATCATCTCTTCTATTCCTAGCACAACTACATACTTTGCAATAACAGACTAGTTCTCAGCCTTCTTTTCCATACCCATACATGAAGATTCCAGCCATATCTTTGCTTTTACCTGGAAAGGTTTCCAATGGACATGGGCACATTCGCCCTAAGGGTATGTCAAAAGCCTGAGCCTTTTGGCACAGATTTTGAGCCAAGACACAGATAATATAACATTTAAAAACAGCAAGTTAATTAAATATGTAGATGATTTACTCTTGGCCTCACCACATGCCACAACATGTCACTTTTTAGAATTACATAAAAGAGGCCACAATATCTCAAAAGGAAAGGTTCAGTGGTGTCTCCGAAAAGTGCAATAATATAGGCTTTATTTTAACTGCTGGGTCCCACTTAATTTCTCCAAAACATATTGAAAGTATCCAAAATTTAAGTGATCCTACCACTAAAAAAAATTGAGGGCGATACTTGGAGCAACAGAATTTTGTTGGCAGTGGATCCCTTGCTATGGGGAAATAACTAAGCCCCTTGTAGCACTCACAAAAAACACAGTCCCTAAACCACTTAAATTGGGAAAAGAACACAGAACAGCTCTTTCAAATTTAAAACATGCTCTCCTGTCTGCCCCTGCTCTAGGCATCCCAAATTATGACAAACCATTAACTTTATATGTCCATGAAAGAAAAGGGGTACCTTCAGGTGTTCTAACTCAACTTTTGGGACTTGATCAATGCCCAGTATCCTATTATTCAGCCCAGATGGACTGAGTAGCTGCAGGAGCACCACCATGCCTTAGAGGAGTAGCTGCCACAGCTTTATTAGTGACTAAATCTGCTGATCTGGTATTAGGATGCCCTCTGATCATAATGTGCCCACATGAAGTAGAGGCATTGTTATCAAGACAAAAGAACTCAGGCATTTACTGATCAAAGGATTACGAGATATGGGATAACCCTATTGAATAATGAACATATTAAGTTAAAATGCTGTGGAGCTTTTAATCCTGCAACCTTGCTCCCTGATTTGCCAATTTCTGGAGAACCTTTACATGATTCTACATCTTTAGTGTTCACAGTCGATAAACCTTGTAATGATTTACTGGACACCCCTTTGTGTAATCTGGATTTAATATTATTTATAGATGGTTCTTCTTTTATGAGAGATGGTGTGTGCTATACAGGAGCTGCAGTAGTTACAGAATTGCATACTCTATGGTCAGCTTCTTTACCCTCACATGTAAGTGCACAAGGTGCAGAACTCACAGCCTTAAAACAGGCCTGTATCATTGCACAGAATAAAAGGGTCACAATTTACACAAACTCCTGTTATGCATTTGGCATATGTCATACTCTTGGCATGTTATGGCTTCAGAGTGGATTCTTAACATCACCTGGATTTTGCACTATTTTGTTGCACTTAATTTGATTGATCCTTATACTTGAACAATACATTACTACTTCACAACAGAATATCTGTATTAGTGACCTATGTTGACCTGATGTGCCTTTCAAAACATTTGTACCTTTTGTCATTCCTTTTGTACTTTCTTGAATGTATTATTGCTTTATATGACTCATTTGCACCCACATCACTTTGTCTACCTCATCTGCAATCACACTGTGGATCATGACATATTAAAGAGGGAATGAATCTTATTTTTGAAAATTAACCTCTATTGTTTACCTCTGTGATTGTGTAAACTACACATTTTATATATATATTTGTTTGTTTGTTTCTTTTTCTTCCTACATGTTGTTATGAGGAAAATTACTTATCATTTAGGAGACTTAACAGGAAGGGCTGGAGAATTCCACATGGAATAGGGAAGCAGGAAGTGGTTTGCTTTCTGTGAGAGGACTCTATGGTGGTTGAGACAAGTTGTAATTGACCCTAGGAGACCTCAGACTACCAGAAATCCTGAAGGAAGACCATCAGCTACTTGTGGGAGATTTTGGTAGAGACTATGAATCCCAACCTGAGTTGCAGGTCATCTTGGGCTGGATTAGCTCCCAGAATCTACCCACCTGGAAGAGTACAGCAGGTAGTCCTGGAGGAGCAGAAACATCACTGGAGTGAGTCTGGACTCTGCTGTGAGTATACTCACTTCTGTCCTGCAATTCTCTGGGCCCTGTCTTGCTTAGGTTTCAGTTTAGTGTAGACAAGTCTCTCCCTTGACCCTGTGGTTTGCCCTTAGTCTGTAAGTGTAGCAACCCCTATTTCCATCCTTTATCATAATTTCCCTAATTAAAAATTGTTATAACTTTTGCCTTTTGCCTGCTGGTTGCATTGACCCTTGCCTAGGTGGGGCAGTGTGACTGTTAAGTCCTAACTGCCATTTCTTTCAACATTCACCTCCTTGGTAGTTAAAACCCAGTCTCCCTACCTTGTTTGATCCCTCCATCTGTCATTCCTGTCTCCCTCACACCCTTCTGGACCCACATTTAATATTCAAGTCTACTTCCCTGGTTATTCCACATTAGAATGTGCAATATAGTATTTGATTTTTTCTTTCTTTTCTCTCATTTTTTACATTGGAAATACGTCACCAGCATAAATAGATTTTTGACTGCTTTGATTTTTGCAATAAAAATAAGCTAAGATGTCCATTTGCCTAGCATATAAATTTATACCCAAAAAGCTTTGGACTACAGAAACCTGCCACTAATTGTTTAATTATTATGAGACTTTTGCTCAATGACTATGTCTAATCCAATGAGAATCAGACCACAAAGGAGCACAGAATTTTGACCTGTGAAGTGCCAAATGAGCACATAAAAGAAAAGAGACCAAACTAATTCTACAGGGATTGATGACATTCTACGCAAAGACTTGATCCTGTGTGAGACTCAAGGTTGTGACACTTAGCATGTGTTAAGACATAGGACTTCCTTGTACCACACTCGATATCAAGTACCCGACATCGATTGTTCTGGCTCCATTATCTCTGAAAATGAAGAAAAGGATAGAACCAGAAAATGCTATTTCCCATTTGTCTCGAGATCTAGTCTCCTTTCTCTATTTCTTTCATGATGTGACAACTTACTGTAGTCCAGGCTGCTAAATTGTGTTAGTGTATGATTGTTTTTGTAAAGCTTATGGGACATGGATTGCTACAGGAACCTACTTTGATTTGTGAAATTTTTCTTTTTCTTTTTCCTAGAATATTTTCCTTTCGCATTTTTTAAAATATTCTATATTTCCCTCAGAGGTTATTTTTACCATTTTATTTTTCTTTGGACTCTTTGATGTTTTTAAAATTGATTCATATACCTTATGTCTTGACCATGTATTCCTGTGTGATTCCCATCCTTGTATTTTCCTCAGGGGGGAACATAAAGTTATTCTCCTCTGGGGGGACTATGTTATTGCTGTGAAATTGGACTTGAATTTGACCCTAATTTAGAACAGAAGACTACCTCCCAGAATCCAGAAGATGCCTGCAGAGACCACATACTGCATCAGAAGATCCAGAGTGAATTTCGAGACATGGTGAATTTGAACTTTGGGGGGTTGAATGTATTTTAAATGGACACTTTTATGCCAGAAAAGGGACTGCCCCCTAAATGGCTTTTTGTCAATGCACCTAACATTTGTTTTATTCTTTCTCCCTTTTATTTCCCTTTTATCTCTAAATTATTGTGAACTTTAATTTAATTATGTTTTCATGATCCATTGGGGAGACTGGTCCCCCAAAGGATCACAGGGGGGAATGTAAAGTTGAAAAGACCTTGTACCCCTTTAAACTACATTACCCAAACTCCCTTTCACCATACTGATAATTGCTTAAGCCTTTTCCTTTTGGTTGTTGGTTTTCGCAGGATATATTGTAATGGGTTTTTTGGTGTGGTCACGGGGCTTTTGGGACCAGAGGCAGTGTGGTGAAGGGTGAGTTGAGACTCTTTCCCTGCATTTTAATAAATCTTTATAAATATCATACTTTGGAAGCATTGAATATTAATTTTAAAACTAACAAGAAAGAGTAATGCTCCAACTGTGAAAATTTGGCCACTCTCATCAAAGCAGTGATCTGGGACAATCTTGAAAAACATGATGGGAATGCTATCCACATCCAGAGAAAGAACTATCCTTCACATCAGTGAATTTATGGTTTTATTTTGGGATTTTGGTTATGTGTGAATGTGCTTTTACAATGACCAATATAGAAGTGTGCTTTGCATGATAATAAAAATAAAATATAAGAAAAAAGAGTGATTCTCTGAGAGGAATGGCAGGACAGCCACTTATTGAGTATTCTAGGAGAAATCATTTAGCCTCTTTGAAACTTAGTTTTCTCATTTGTAAAATGAGAATTTTGGAGTAATTTACATCTAACCTCCTTTTCACCTCTACTTCTATGATGCAGTGATACTGAATGTGACATTTGGTGATGCAATCTCATTTTTTGACAAATTCTCATTTTTCTGACTCCTCTTTTTAAACTTCTGCTTCTAACATTAAATGAAACTTATCATTGAGGAGGATTCCATTTCACTGACATTTCAGTCAAAATTTGACATTCAGTCAAAAAACTGATTGCTTTTCCCCTCTATTTACTCTAACTCATAGGAGCAGAAGTTGTATTTGGCATGCCCTTTATTTCCAGTGCCACTTCCAGACTCTTGTTCTTTCAATATCACACAAACACATTTCTGGACAACTACCCTGTACTCATTTATTCTTTCTCTCTGCCATTTACAGACTGTAAGAATACTTCCTTACTTTTCTTAAGGATCATGATGACATTTGGACCATATTCCTCCTCTATCCCCATCCTCTTGTGTTATCACATAATTCAATAACCACTTTAATAATCTCCTAACACTTTGTACTCACATTTCTTTGGACTCATCAGCTCCATTTCTACTTGACTTCAGTTTGGTCATAATATTACTTAGAAATGTCCTATCTCAGATTTACTGAACTCTCAGTTTCCCGTCTTTGAAAACAGTTTACAGTCTTACCTTTTTTTATTGCTATTTAGTTTCTCTAATATTCATTCTTTATCTTCATCATGACCTTTGGTCTAATTATTTCTTCCCATTCTCCCAATACAATAGCCTTGTTCTGGTTATATCCCAAAGTATTGGAACCAAGGGAAATCACTAAAAATAATTAAAACCCTCCTTTCCTTCCTTGAATCCTTTAATCACTTGATTTTATACCAAACTGGTGAAATTCCTGTCATATCCTTCTTCTACTCTTAATTTAATGGAACTAAATTCTCATGTAATCCTGAAGGAAATTGCAAAATCATGCTCTCAGTCTGCTAATAATTTCAATTGGCTCCTTACAGTTGTATAAAATATTTTATATCTATCTGAATTTACAGATGCACCTTTTCCTTTCATTTTCATTGTTCAAGTACAGCTGAACCTCCTCAAGTGCCTTACAATCCAGCTGAGATCTTGCTTTCTTGTCAGAAAGGATATTAACAGGGTCATGGGAAAGTCGGACCTATGATTTGCCTGATGCTGAACATTTTGTATCTGATGTAGTCTCCAGATCCAACCCTACTAAAAAGAAAGCAAGTTTTTTTTTACCTGACAATCCTTTTGAATCCATGTTGGTTTTTAGTGATCATCCTCTATTTCCAAGTATTCACATTATATCACTTTAGTAATTTGTTATATAAATTTATTAAGAATTGAAATGTTTCACAGACCTGTAATTTGATTTTTTTCATTTTTATTTTTATTTTGAATACTTTCCCATATTTACATGTTTCATGTTCTTCCCTCTTCCCCAATCCCCGTATCTCCCCTTAGCTAACGCACAATTCCACTGGTTTTACATGTATCATTGATTAAGCCCTAATTCCATATTATTGATAGTTGGGCTAGAGTTATTGTTTAGTGTCTTCATCTCCAATAATATCCTCATCAGCCCATGTGTTCAAGCAGTTGTTTTTCCTCTGTGTTTCTCCTCCCATACTTCTTCCTCTGAATGTGGCTAGTTTTTTTCTCATAAGTCCCTCAGCCTTGCTCTGGAATCTTGCCTTGCTGCCAGTGCTAGTAGAGAAGTTTGTTATGTTCAATTGTACCACAGTGTATCAGTCTCTATGTACAATGTTCTCCTGGTTCTGCTCCTTTCACTCTACATCAGTTACTGGACATCATTCCAGTTCACATGGAATTCCCCCAGTTCTTTATTCCTTTGAGCACAGTAGTATTCCATCACCAACAGATACCACAATTTGTTCAGCCATTCCCCAATCCAAGGACAGTCTCTCATTTTCCATTTTTTTGCAACCAACCACAAAGAGCACAGCTATAAATATTTTTGTACAAGTGTTTTTCCTTACTATCTCTTTGAGGTATAAACCAGACAGTGGTATGGATGGAGCAAAGGGCAGATAGTCTTTTAAAGCCCTTTGTGCATAGTTCCAAATTGCCATCCAGAATGGTTGGATCAATTCACAACTCCACCAGCAATGCATTAATGTCCAAATTTTGCCATATCTCCTCCAACATTCATTACTCTCCCATGTTGTCATTTTAGCCAATCTGCTCCAGACATGTAATTTGAAATGCTCACTTAATTTTCTTTTTTGACAATTTGGACAAGACATATCCCTTTCTAGTCATGCAGCATTATTTATTACTAGGATTTCTCAAAGATCTGGAAATCCTCTCTCTGAGTCAAGTCAAATATAAGGCCATGTTTTCTCTATGTCAGACCAATCAAAGTCTTAATTTGCATCAATGGACCATTATATAACCAAGAGTGTAAAAGAACTCTGCTCTGACTATCAGATGTTAACTGCTGAGGAGCCTTGAATCTCATTTATTGGCAGTTGCTGACTTTGCTATTAAATTGATCATGCACAGAACCTTGTTCCTGAGTTTCTCTCTATTGCAGATTTCTTTTATGACAATTGGCAAGCCACCCAAGATCTGAGGGATGGCACTCCCACCCCTGGATGCCTTCTCCAAGGAAACCCCTCTTTGTTAAGATCACCTTGGAGGTTGATCTTCCTACTCATTTTGAAGCCAAATTTTCTTGGAGGTATGGTAAGATCCTGATTGGGAGATCCTTAGCAACTGAACAAAACCAGGAAAATCTCTAGAGCACTTAAAGAGTTAAAGTTAATGTATAAGTAGAATTGAAATTGATTTTTAAAAGTCTTAAAATCTATTTTGCGCACAAGAATTCTAGCAAACATTTCAAAATGAGGAAAGTTCATAAAAAGCGGTCATGATGGAAGAAAATTTTAAATTATCATCAACTGCTTTTTTAAAGTGTCAACTGGCTAATGCAAGACAACTTTTCAGATACAGCTCTTACTCCCTTTTAAGTGAAAATGGGCAAAAGCAAAATAGATTTTCAGCTGGTAAAAAAAAATGACTACCTAAATCACTATGTTTAATTGACCTTTCTAAATTGGTATAGTTATAAAAGAGGAAGGTCTATTGGGAATATTTTATTATAGGCTGTAACTGGGACAAGTCGAGGATGTACCAATAGACAGTGATCAATCTTCTACAAGGGAAGCATGCTATGGTCATTTGTCACAATTTCCTAATAATTACCCTCCCTGGGTCACCTGTGACTGTGGTGCTGGTTTTCCCTTTAATATCCTTTACTAGTAATGATGGGAGCAGGTAATAGTATTTCCATGGGAATGCCCTGTGGAATATTGCTTAAATCATAGAGTCATTGTAAGTTGCCAGTTAAGCTGCAAATGCCAAATGTATGCCTTGTTCTATTAAATTAAGTGACCTTTGATCTAAGACTACTAGAGATTCAGATGATGAACTATTTTGGACTAAATTGGACACTTGATTATCCCACATTAGAGAAACTGAGAATAATTATTTTCATGGTTAAACACTGTCACACCCCGCAAAAATGTACTATGAATTCATTTCATATATAGTAGTCCTGTCAGATGTGACATGTCCACCACTAATTAAAGGGCCCCACATCTGACTATTCTATTCTGACTATAACATCCTCTTTAGCTACTTCAACTAATCCTCCTATTCTGTGATAAGAGCTATTATTCAGTAATTTTTAATGTAATTGAGTCTTTATGATCTTATTTTGGATTTTCTTGCCAAAGATACCAGTTTGCCATAACCTCCTCTAACTCATTTTACAGATAAGAAAACTGAGATAAACAGGGTTAAATGACATGCCAAGGGTTACACAGTTCCTAAGTGTCTGAGATTTGAACTTTGATTTAGCTGACTTGAGACCTGGCACAGCCACCTCACTGTAGAGTAAGAGCTCTTTCAAATAAGAGTGAATGGCTGCTGCTTTTTTTTTCCTCCAAAAGAGATTTAAATCTGATGTCACCCAGCCCAGAAATATAAGACCTTTAAGATTCTATCTTGTTATTCTCCCAATTGCTCACTATGAAGGAAGAAATGAAGAGGAAATCTAGGAAGAAATCTCAGTCTTGGCCACTGTCCAAGTACCTTCGCCACCTTTTTGAGTAGAGCCATAAAACCTTCAAAAATGGGTATTATTTTATTGACACAAAGGGGGTCTTTCACTAGAGGGGCCTTTTTGCAGAAATTAAAAGAGAGCCTTATATAATAAAAATAAAAATTGGAATGCTGAGAGGATCTAAACACAAATTTACAGTATGAGAGTTTGGGGATCTCTGTCTTATCTGTGCTTTGTGTTATCTATACTGGCAGGTTTTTCAAAGCTTTTGTTTTATACCACATCCTGATAACTCAACCTAGGTTTTTCCTTTGGTCTGATCAGCCAAAGGAAGAAATCTATACAGAAAATGAAATTTACAGAAAGTCTTCAAAAAGACAAATCTTTATTTTCTCTATATATTTCTAACCCTATCTATGTTGGAAATAGCAGTGATGAAAGACAGATACAAAAACTAATTTGACATTAAATATGTGATTTTAAAAATTCTCTACTAAAAATTTCCAAACTATGATTTGAATGTTTTTCATGAGTATTTGATGATTTCTTGGTACCAATAAATTTTGTAAAGTTTGATGAAAGCAAGAATCACCATATTTATTAGAATATTGCAAGAAAAAGGAGAGATTTAGTAAAACAGAGATTCAGTGACAGAGAGAAGTATTAAAATAAGAACTAAGGAAAATAGTACAGGAAAAGTAAGAACAAAACATGTGACAATTTATTTTCAAAATTCCGAATACAAACTTAACTATGCTTGTTTTGTAACACTGAAATAACATGTTGGAGATTTAGTGATTAAAATAAGAATTCAAACTTTTCAGGTCCTCTTTACCAAAGCAGTTTCAGTTTGTCAGACCCCAAATGTGAAGTCTTTCAGTGAAAATACACTTAATTCTGTACTTAAAAGGAATGATGAATTTATTGTAGGATGACAACATGTCTTTTTTTCTGATTAAAAATCAAAACAGGACATTTTTAGACAACCTTCAGTTTTCTCTCTCCAAGAGAACACAGCAAGTAAAGTTTAAATTTATTTAACCTTCTGCTACTTACTGCTTTTAAATAACCAAGCTGAAGACACCTAGCAAACCTGTTATCAGCCCTTTCATTGACTCTTCTAGGTTGAAAGTGAATCCCAAAGTGTTTGCAGAAAGAGAACAGCATGTTTTAAAATCAAGAAGCAAGTGAAAAGTAAGTAAAATATCATATGACTTATACATGTTAGTATAAACTGCTTTAGAGTCCTGCAACTGTTGATTGAGAATCTGCTGATAGAGTTACTTGTAGTTATAGAGAAAAAGAGAAAAAAAATGGAAGATTGGAAAATTCTAGAAAATTAAAAAAATCATAAATTTCAAACCCCACACCAAGCAAGTACTGGCTGTAACATGGTGAAATCAACCAGAGCAGTTCATGAATCTTTTCTGAGAAAGAGAGTCCAAGACAAAGAGTTGTGGCTTGCCTTTCATTTTCTTTTCTTTTTTTTTTTTAAACCCTTACTATCTGTCTTAGGATCAGTGCTTTTTATTGGTGCGAAGACAGAAGAGTGGTAAGGGCTAGGCAATGGGTCTTAAGTGACTTGCCCAGAGTCAAACAGCTAGGAAATGTCTGAGACCACATTTGAACTCAGGACCTCCTGCTTCTGAGCCTGGCTCTCAATCCACTGAACCACCTAGTTGCCCTCATTGTCTTTCATTTTCAAAGAGGATCAATGAGATCATCACAGGATGACTTCTTGACTCAGGCATGAGTTGGATCTGAATGAGGCAACTACACAATGCCTTTAGCCTCCTTCTGTCTTTCAGAGTCTTTGAAGTTCAGTGGCATGAAAAATGTCAGGCCAATCGGCTATGACCCAGGATGCAGTTTATGACTTTGGCATCTTTTATATCTCTATATGCTCTAATCATTCCCATGCTTTAAATGCTTTCATAACCATGGGAATAAATTATTCTCATCTGTCTAATAACTAGGGGAATTATATATATTCTTGGAGTAGACATCCTCTAAATTTACAAATAATTCTGTGGCCTATTGTTTATCCTCAACCTCGGTCAGCCCATCTGCCAATATAGTTTTACTGGCATGTGGCCACTGTAGACCACAGGTGAAAGTGGAGTGTCAGGTGGACACTAAAGATGAATGAGCAACTCTATAAAAGGTTCAAAAAGTCATCATACTAGAAATTCTAGTCCTACTTGAACACCCATTTAACCTGAGACAGAGTATACTACTGTATAATAATGAACAATTATTATTATTGCAATTAATTGTTGTAATGTCTTATTATTTGTAGTTAATCAATCAAATAATCAAATAATAGCATAATTTGTTTTATATATATGTATACATATATATATATCTTCACAAAAAAATCACATTAAATATGGAGGCAGGAAGCATTCACTTATTTCCGTGGCAGTATTATACTGAAGTTTTGAAAGTTTAAAGCAAAATTTGTGAATTATTTAAGTAGTAATAAACATTTTGTGAATTAAAATTACATTCCTATATGGGAAAATGGATGGTGGGATACTTAAAATTTCTATAGTACCAGAGATAACTGAAGTAATTAATATGCTTAAGACAATCAAAGCCACATTACTGGTGTTATAAAATAAATAGGGACTCTTCTGAATACTGCTATGCTTCTAGGGGATATTGGTTTGGCAAGCTGTGCCTTGTATTCCCCTAGGTTTCTGGTGACTGAGGAACCTTAGTTTGATGGTATAAGTCCCTTTCTAAATATAACAGTGGCCAGGCAGGACCCTTAATGGTCAGGTAGATGGGTAACCCTTTCAGGTTCCACCTGGGGTTGGATTGATTATTAATCTTGGGCTCTATTAGCCTCGGATAACATTTTCATCTGACTGCGTTGCTCCCTCCCCAAGGGCTGTGATCCAATGACTACTTAGATAGGTACTTAATGAAACTTTATCTATTGATGTTAAATAGGGAAAGGAATAATCAGGAATGGATTGGGGATAGGAGACCCTGTCACTAATAGCTATGATCAATAATCCCTCAGGAATGTGGGTTGTTGTTTCAGGAAGTTGGAGCTAGTGGTTTCACGCTCCTCTGGTTCAGCTTGGCCACTGCCAAGCCAGAGGGCAATCTGCTCAGTTGGTACAGATACTGATGCCCTCTCTCAGCTTTCTTAGTATCAGTTTGTGATGTCAGCCTGTATAGACTTTAGGAAGAAATCCCTTTAGGAAATCCACCCTCTTCTTCTTATACATCCCTTCGTCCCTTCACCTCCTGGGCCTAATAGCTAATAATGATTCAAATGCTTAAAGATCTAGGGAGATTCAGAGAGGATCAATGGTCAAAGCTCAAAGACCCAAGACCCGAGCTTCCAGGACCAAAGACCCCTCCCAGATGAATGTTAGGGTATTTATATCCTCAGGCCAACTGCCTTTGCTCCTGTCCTCACAGCATCTGGAAACATTCCAATGTCTTCCAACTGTCTCCCTTGTCAATCGAGGTTAGACTCAGAGTTTGAATATAACACTGGTAAGAAGATGATAACTAAGATGCTTAAGATATCTTTGATTCTTTGATACTTAAAGTACTTAAGATCCTTATTGAAGATGCTCCAGAACATTATCACTATTAGGGGAATGAATAGGAGAATATGTTGAAAAAGAGCAGGATTTAAGTTGAATATAAAGGTATATTATTATTATCATTATTTTAAATCAGGTAATAAAAGTAATATACTGTGAAAAGAAAAAAGGAGCGGAAGTGGAAGTAAATTATCCCATGTGAAGAAGTATGAAATAATCAATACAGGGGATGAAAGAATGAAGAGATTATGGGCACTGCTTGAATCTTAGTCACATTGGAAATGACACAAAATAGCAGTAATTCACATTCAGCTAAGTATAGAAATCTTTCTTATCCAGTAGAGAAGTAAGAGAGTGAGTTAGAGCAATCACAAACAAAAATAGAAAGATAGATAAAAGGCAGGGGGAAATTGGGTAACAGGTAAAAAGAAGCAAAAACATTCATAAACAGAGAAAGTCTGAAAGGATAAAAAGAGAAGGGTAAACAGAAATTATAAAAAAGGAAGATAGATGGAGATCAGAGATAAGGGAAAAGAACCCAAATGTACAAACCTTTTTTTAGCAGCTCTTTTTATAGTAGCAAAGAATCAGAAAATGAGTGTGTCAATATCATGTTGGGTTTGGCTGAACAAGCTGTGGTATATTGTTGTAATGTAAAACTATTGAGCTATAAGAAATGAAGATGAGTTTAGAAAAACCTTTAAAGATTCATATAAACTGATTCAAAGTGAAGAGAACAAAACTAGGAGAACAAGGTATACAGTAATAGAAACCCTGATATAACCTATATCAAATTATTTATCACTTTGTGGGGGGAAGGGAAGGAGAAAACCTAAACTGAAAAATATTAGAAAACCAATGTCAATTATTTCTATAAATAAAAAAATAAAATCCAATTAGAAGAAGAAAAAGAAAGAAAACTGAAGAAATGATCTTACATTCTGAATGATTTGAAAGAAAATGAAGAAAAAGTTACATCTTGAGTCCTTCAGAAAATTATAGTCTCCAATTGATTCTGTTTTACTAGTGAAATTCCAAGTATTTATAACTAATATATTAAGTCAAAATTACTTTTAATAAAGACATATCTTTAAATCAATAAATTATTCTATTTCAATTCATCTTTCTACTGGAATTCATTGCTAAAAATAAAGTAAATTTATTTATAGATTCAAAGGATAATAATCTGCTTCACTCTCAAAGAGTTAATAAGAGTTGTATAAAGTCATTGGAGAAGACTATTTCAGGGCTATAGCAGTCTTTTGAAAAAGTTAAACAACTTTCTTTTAAAGTTGCTGTGGTTTAACTTACACAATTGTTTTAACCAGAACTAATATGATGTTCACAATTGTATTTCAACAATTGTAATCTCAGCATGATTTTTCAATCAATTTCAATTAAATTATATCTTAAAGTTAAAACTTAATTTAATTGATAACATTGGGCTTTAACATTTGAAATCTTGACAATTATTGGTTCACCATTTTGGATAATTTCACAAACTTTGTAAAACGAGATCTTTAGAAATAAGTTCTTTCACAATTAAAGAAAAATGTTTTTAGAAGCTTCTTTGCACATTTAAGTATGAGCAACAAAATGAAAATGACTTTTATACAATAAAATGAGAAAAGAAAACAGTGAAAATACAAAGAAAACTGTGGATAAATATGCAAACTTACAGTTATAAGAAGAGTAGAAGAAAACTTTTAAGAAACCAGTATTTATTCCTATGCCATCTTTGGCCTCTTGCTAATCTCCCTAGTTATTGACAAGTAAACTCTGTTTGGAAATAGGTGCATGAAAGTTACTCCAGCATAAAGGAGTTTAACTTTGAGAAGGAGATAGGTGATTTTTTCTGTTTATTGTAATCTGTGACACTCTACAATGGGGAGCTAGAAATAGTTCACATAAACATTTCTTCCCAAAAGAATGCAGAATCATAGACTTTTACTTGACCATTAGCTTCTACACTTAGAGTTTGTACTATTATACTTTGTGAAAATGATTTCCAGATCCTTGTTGTATCTGCTTTATTTACAAAAAAAAAAACCCCAAACACAATAGACTAGAAGTTTTTGTTGGAATCTTAAAAAGAGGTTCAAATAGACAGTGCTTCCCTATTTTCACAATTATAAAATATTTGTCATACTGTCATGATGTGAGCATTATATAATTGTTGCCTAGTATGAAAAATATGAAATATATTTCTATATGTGTATACAAATACATGTGCATTTATATGTTTATATACATACACATTCATAAAGCATCCATTCCTATGGATAATATACATTATGTGTGTATGTGCATTGCGTATAGATGTATACAAACATTCATAAATTTTATCTGTAGTTTAATGTAATATATTTATGCATATATATTATAAATTTGATGACTCAGGGAACAAGAAATATCTTGCATCTGATTCATGGAAAAAATACATTGTAATGTTACAATAACAGATGTCCAAATAATGAATATTAATTTCATAATACCATTTTAATCTTGATGAAAATTATGACTGATATAAAAAGTTTATAGCTTTTTATAAACACTTTCATGAAAAAGTATGCTTAAAATTAATGTAGATTATGGTTTCCTTTTTACAAAAATCAGAACTATGATTCTGCTACAAATAAAATTAATCTGGAGACAATATTACCAGATTCATAAACATTTATTATTAAAAAGAGAGAAAGAGAAAGATTTCAGCCTTACCAATTTAAGGTAAGATCAGTTAAATAATTTAAGGTAAGATTTCAGTCCAGTGTCCCCTTCATGCTGCACTGCCCCTGCCCCTTGGCAAGCGCCAGCCCAGGGAGCCAGCCTAGTTAAGAGCAGAAGTTAAAAAGTTAGAAAGATCCTCTCCCTCCTGTGCTCCCCTTTTAAGCCCCACTAGCTCCTCCCTCCATGGCCATGTTGCACACTGAAAGTCATGTTAACACTCTAGTCAATGCGAGGGGAGGCCGGCAGAAGCCAGCATCGGGCTGTCAGATATGACACGTTACTCTGTCACACCTCTGTCCTGCTGCTGGGTTTTCAGGATCAACATCCCCTAAATAATTTACTTCACAAAATCCTTTGATATAGAAAATTGCTATTGAGATAATTCTCTACCCAAAGAGATATGAGCACCTGCTCTGTACTTCAGTTTTAGAACTGCCCTGGGCACTGAATGATTAAGTGGTATTTTCAGGGTCAAACAGCCATTATGTATTTTTATGGGGAATATCGATCTTGAATTGGTAGATGTCAGTAGTTACCACTGACAGCTTCAGTTGATGGCAGTTGATAACATTAGCAGGAAAAGGACTATTAAAAAAACCTTTTTATTATAACTTATTGAAGAAGCAGGAATAGGAAAAAGGTATAAAAGAAAGGTAGGAATTATATTGATTATTGATCTATTTACCCTAAATCTAATATATCCATCTAAAACTCAGACCCCAAGTCTGTCTGTCTCTCACCAGACATCTTCTTCCCTGAAAAATCAGGGCTAACTTAATCAGAGCTAACTTAACTCACTTTCTATCTATTAAATCTATCTTACTAAACTATTTTAATTTAAATTCATTCTTAAATTCCTTTCCTTATTTTGTAGCTTCAAAGATTCAATGTAGTGTCTTTCTCTGGTCTCCGAGGATTCATTATGACAGGTTCAGACACTGCTATCTGTCTTTTCTCTCCTGCTCCCTGCGGTGATTCAGGGAATAGCCTAAGCTTCTCTCACTGTCAGTTGAAAATCACTCTCTGATTCTTGTCCACTATCAAGATGGTTTTCCAGGCTGTCTCCAAAATCTTCCAGGATTCAAAGTGCCAAATCCCTAGACAATTTTCCTCAACAAGGAAAATCTAGAGAGTGACCAGTATATCCAACTGCCTCTCCTAAGGGGAGTTGGGAATTCTTTACCCCTGATGCTCTGAAAATTCTCTTGCTGGTTAAAGGAGCTGAGGTAAAATTAAAAAAAAAAAAACAACAACTTTTTTTTGCCTACAATCCTTATTTCTACTTAGGACTTATTATTTAATGAAGCTAATTATCTAATTAATATTTACTCTATCCAAGGCCATATTTGGACTCTGTCCTTTGTGATTCTGAGGTCTGCTTCCTATCCATTATACTATTTGCCTTCTGAATTAATGGAGGATAATTCTTAATAGTTAAGAGTATAAAAGTAAAATATTAAAAAAATCTAAAATGATAGCTCCTTCCCATAGCATCAGTACAAACTGATACTTCCTTAGGACTGAAATGATAAAAATAAAAGCTCTTTATTTTTAAACTGTAAAACTTTAATTGAAAGAAAATGAGAGTTCCAGCAGCCTGAAACTGGCTAGCCTCTCTCAAACTTTGAATCTAACCAGTTCCCTCCTAAGCACAGAATTGGTCCTTATATAGACCAATCCCACACCACGAAGTAGGGGAGGTGACCCCTCCCTAGTACGATATTGGTCCAATTAAAGGCCAATCCCATGCCAGGAAGTAGGGGGTGTGGTACCTCCCCCAGCATGGTCCATTCAAGACCAATCCCACACCAAGAAGTAGGAAGGAGGGATACCTGGGGCACACTGAGGGATGCAATTCCCTTAGCCTCAACATTTTAAAACCCCACAGAACTATATTCATTAAATCAAAGTCACTGTGAGATCCAGTGACTTGCTCCAGGTCACACAGTCACGAACCTCAGACTCAGGATCTGAAACTAGGTCCTCTCACTCCAGAGCCAGTACTTGGTCCACTAGGCCATTCTTTTTGAAGAAGTGAATTTGTTTCATACACATCTTCTCCTAAGACATCTGACCAAGGACATTAGGATAAAAGCACTCTAGCTTCTCTGTGCTCTTGGGAAGAATCATATATACTAATATAATCTCTTTACCTGGAAACCTCTGCAATTGCTGACCTCTATGAACTTGTGTTCCTGTTGTGAACATATGTGAAGGATGTTAGAGTCTGGCTTTAGCCCAAATTTGGAAATAGAAAAATTTTCTCTCATTTTTTTTTCTTGCCAGGTCTGCCTTCCTTCCCACATCTCCACAGATGCCAGTTTTGTATCTCATTCCCCAAAGGCCTTACCTTTGGTTAATATACAGTTAATAAATTGCTAATTTACACAAAGGTGCTTATTTGGATGAGAACATATGCTCCTCATGCTATTGATGCTCTTGAAGTCTATTCCTTCAAAAAAGTGGAACTAGAGCAAGAGAGGTCAACTTCAGACTCTCAGCTTTTGAAATTTCATATGTATATTTTAAAAGAATTTAATAAGAATTTTAAAAATCTTAGAGAAAAGTAGGAATGAATGAAATAAAAACATCAATAATTCAATTTTAGATAATTATTAACATTTGACTAATAACTCATTTATTAAGCAGTTTCTGGTTTACCAAATAATTCTGTCACAAAAATCCTATGAAATTTCATATTATATAATTCACATTTTATAGATGAAGATACTGAGCCTCAGAGACCTTATGTGACTTGCCTAAGTGTTAGTGAGATCATACTGACTCTTAGTTACTATGTCTTTTTTTAAGTACTCACACAATAATCCTTTAATAATTTGTTATGTGGTTATATCAGGAAGCAAGAAACCAAGTGACATGGTTAGGGTCACAAAGGCAGATCACTGTGTAATACTGCAGGAAGAAGGGATTTGGGTGGAAATTTGAGGACTCCAATATACGTGTGGGGAAGAGATCTGAGGATATTGGTGTTTAAGTAATAATTCATTGATAGTTAATGATTATACACACTTATAAGACCCTTTGCTTTTGACACAGGTATTCCTGTTACCTGTAAGGATTAAAAATTAAAGGTTGGACTATAAAAATGTGGTTGACGAAATTATTACTCAAGTTAGAATAACTTTTTATTGTAGTTTATTTATAAATGGAGAAAGAGTGAAAGTAAGGAAAATCAGAGAGAGAGAGAATTGCTCCCACCTGGTTCAAACAAGGCAGGACTTCAAAGGCCCCAGCAAAGGGGGCCCAGAAGTAAATTAAGAAAGGGTTTTAGCCATAAGGTCTCCTCCAAGATGAAGGGCCTCTCTGGAGGCTAGTACCTCCAGAAAAGCCAGGAAAGGGATTCAGTCTTTTTCACTCACCCACCTGGTAGTTCTAAGGGAAAAAATCAAAGAGCAGTCTGAGGTCCCAAGCCAAAACTCCTTCAAGGTCAATTTTGAAGGCAAAAGAGCTGGTCACAGGAAGTTCTTTACACTTTTAAAGACCCTTCCTTCATCATTTCCTGTGCATTCCTTCCACTTTACGTGGACCAATTGCAGCTATAGCTTTGCTTAGGACTGCCCATGGGACAGTCAGTGGGTTTCTGATTTGTCACACGCTATTGCACACATGGGTCACAGATCTCCCCATACTTAAGGATAAGTGGGTTGTATACGCTTCTGGTGATTAAATGTAAAAATGGGCAGGGGAGATTTAATCCCATCTATATCCCAGAAAAATGCACTCTTGTTAGATATATTCAATTATAGTCTTGATCAAACTTCTCAAAAGCATCTTCTTCCTACTATCAAATTTTCATAGATAATGATAATGATTGATGGACTTATGAATTCATGGATGTAAAGATCCCTAGGAAAGAACATTATTCTACCAATCTATATTGGCACCGTTTTTTTGTTTTTTTATTTTTTCAATCAATACTCTTATTCAATTGCCAGGATGCTGAGAGTTTAAATGAGATATCTCAGATAATATAACCAGGATGTGTCATGTGTCAAAGATAGTTCAAGATTGATTCAAACACTGACTATATATATATATATATATATATATATATATACATATATATATATATCAATGCAGTTACCTCTCTTTAGAATGAATATATTGCTTAAGATTACTTGGTTTGTTTTATTTAACATAAAAATAAATGATAAAATGTAGGAAATGATTTTTTACAGTTCTCTGATCTTCCATGAACAGGATAGTCATCAGTCAGTTTGCACAAGGCGGGTAAAATTTCCTCTCTTCTCTTCATATGTGCAGATCAAAGCTCTGTTTTGTTATTTCATACTGTTCACTCCTAGGCTTGATAGGATCTCTTCACAGAGAAGACATTCTTTTAGATCCATGATGATATTTGTTAAAAGCCAAATTTCATCACTTTTTATTTGACTTAATCAGTAATTACAACAGGTAAATTTTCCACAGATTCCCTGAAGAAGAGAATGAGATGAGTCATTGTTGAAATATTGTGAGTCACCACTCCTTTTATCCATGAAAATCTTTTGTTAATTTATTTTCCTTCTTACTAGCTTCCCTCCTCCTTAGTATTACCTACACCTTTTCTGCCACTTGATATATTCCAAAATTTGGTGAGAAAACTTCCAATGACAAAGTGAGGGGCTATTTTATTTTTCAATAATGGTATGTAGCTTTTGGGACATTTAGCCTATGGTAAAGGCACATTTTGTAGATACACTTGACTAAAGAAAGACATAAAAGTCTCACTTGTTTAAAAATAATACCTGTAGCCTTCCTCATAGGTTCTATAAACATGTCTCAAATATCAGTTTGAAAAGTTCTTTTGGGCCACTGCTGTAAAAAACATAGGAAAGAGTACCTAGAGGAATTTTTCCTTACCATATTCAGAATGCTGACCAGCTTTTTCTTAGAAGATTCTTTCAGAGTTCGTGAATTGAACTTGTGAAGTTGGATATCCTGTGGAGATAGAAGGATTCATTTGGCCAAGATTATAAACTGACTTTATTTCTAGATTCAAAATTCTGATTTTTCACTTGCACTACATTTTGCTGTTATTGAATTCAGGACCATGATTAAGTGGGTTGGATGGTTCCATTTGTTTTGTTTATGCTGAATGTGCAATTCTTCAATCAGCTCAACAAGAGTCAAAAATAATAGCATTTGTCAAGAATGTTCTCATTCATCAAGGATGAAAGTCAGAAGTTTAAAATCATATATTAGTGTATAGTTTTGATGATAAACAACATCAACTTTTGTTCTGCTGTCACTATTCCTGTAATAAAGATGGAGATTGCAGGATTCAATCTTAAGAACTAAAAGAATGATTGAGAGAACCTAGGAAAAACTCATTTGTTATTTGACCTAAAATATAATTTAATTTTGTTTACAAATATATCAAAATCAAACTCAATTTCAATTGGATATTACTAATTTAAAGGAATGACATGTATTTCAAGATTATGTTGATTTGTTTTAATTCATTTAATAACAAAAATAGTTCCAACTGTGAAACTATATTGGAAAAATATTAAGATAATTGGCAGGAATTGAGTCATATGCCTTCATAAGAATATTTCAAAAATCAAATTCATTTATAAACTTTAACAAAATAATAGTAGTCCACTGTAATAAAAAAATTTCTTATATTCCACCATTAAAAGGATCAATTAATTTGATTAATTTACAAACTTCTAACTACTGTTATGTCCCCAGTCCTAGCATTAACTCTTTAAAATACTTTAGAATACTATTTTAATGAATTAAGTTGAGCTGAATTGAGACCATTATCACCTTAGTTCATTGGTCCATTTTTCCCAGGTCTCTTGCTCTAATCCCAGAAAATATGCTTTATGTTCACTTTTTCATATTTCTCCTTTCATGTAATCTGGCTATCAGCCCTAAAATTATATTAAATCTTTTTCTCTGAGTTTTCAAAATAGATATCTCATTGCCAAATTCAATATCATCTTCCTCATCCTTGTTATGTCACTTAACTCTTTGTCTCTTAACTCTTATCTCCTTCTAGTTTATACTTTCTCTTTCCTTATCTTCCATGATAGTATTCTTTTCTAATTCATCTATCTCTTTTGACTCTTTGTTTTTTGGCCTGTAATAGGTCATCTTCCTTCTAAATCATTAATGTGAGTACCTTTGAAAGCCTAAGCCTTTTTTTTTTTTTTGCATTTCATCCCTACTATAAATTCTGTTACCACCTTGTGGTAGATTATTCCAAAATTTATGTTTCCAGTCCTAATATTTAATAAATTTCATCCCATATTTCCAGACTTTTTGTGATCACCTTCACCTAAGTGCCCTACCCAAACCTAATCCTTTACAATGTAAAAAATGAACTATCTTTCTTCTATGTCTCCCTCAACTTCCCTTTGTTTGCTGATGCTAAGGCCATATTCTTAGTCACTCAGGCTTTATATCTTTCATTTATTCTTTATTATCTTTAATTTCTAATCAGTTGCCAAATCCTATTGCTTCTTCCAAATTATTTCCCAGACTCATTATTTACATTCCACTCATACTTATTATTTGGTTCAATTGAATTCCCTTTTATTGCATGCCTACTATATGTAAGACTTTTGTTAGACTAAATATATGACAAAAATGACAAAATTCCTGCAATCGAGGAACTTTGATTCTATAGACAGGTACAGAGATGGGAAGATTAGCTTTACATACACTTAGGAGTCATTCTGTGTATGAGAAATACAAGCAAAGTTCACTCAGAAATTCACAGAATGATGGATTATATTCTACCTGGGATGAAGGTGGCTGGTGGGATGAGAAGATGTATCAGAGATGTCTTCATAAAGGAGGTGGTCCTTTACCTTATCCTAGGAGGAATAATAGGTTTCTAAATAGCAAATATGAATAAAGAACATTCTCCAGTATGGATTTCAAACTCCTATGATTTCTCAGCTGTACTAATGCTGATATCCTCCTAATTAGTCCTCTTATCTGAACTCTACATGATTCCCTTGCCTCTAGTCTCTCCTCTCCTTTTCCAAGTAAGTATGAAAATATGATCTTTCTAATATATAGGTCTAATTGTGTTCATTCCTTACTCAGTAGCTCATTATGGCCTACTTATAAAACACAAACTGTTTATTCTGACATCCAAAGCTTTACACAACCTAGCTCCTATCTAAGTTTCCAGGCTCATTTCAAAATGATCCCTTTTGTGTCTTCTACACATCTACCAAAATGGACTACTTACCTAAGCCTTATAGTTGTTAACCTTCCCTTTCCTATACGCCCTTACTCTGGCCTTTTCCAATTCATGGAACAGGATTTACTGCTTAGTTTTTTTCTTTTTTTTTTTTTTAAATCCCTTCCAAGGCATCACCTGCTCCATGAAAACTCCTTTCCTATCAAATTGGAAGTTATTTCATTGTCTAATTCTTGTAGGTGATGTTATTTTATTTCTTCTATACACTTAACAATTTTCTTATTTGGATTATTGTTTTTTTTTTCTGTCAATGTCTTATCCCTCCACTAGATGAAGATCCTTTTTGAAAGAGAGGATATAATGTGTCATATTTGTATCTTTACCCCATTGTACACAGTCAGGGATTTACAAACATTATTTGCATTTAATAATTGTTCTTGGGTAAAGAGATGGTTATCATATCAAATGTATATCAGTAATAAGTTTAATATTTTTCATTAAATATTCCCTGCTTAGACCCATAGGTGGAATCTTTCATTAAAAATAAAAAGAACATTCTAGGCATATCAGGTGACATGAGCAAAGTATAAAGGTCAGAAAGCATGGGAAGTATATGTTGGAAGTCTAGTTCTGGTTTAGAGCTTTTCAGCATGCTTGCATTGCTCCAAAAGCAAATAATAAGTGGGTCTGGATCAATTCACAACTCCAGAAGCAATGCATCAATGTCCCAATTTTGCCACATCCCCTCCAACGTTAATTACTTTCCTTTGCTGTCATGTTAGCTAATATGCAAGATGTGAGTGATACCTCAGATTTGTTCTGATTTGAATTTCTCTAATTATAAGAGATTTAGAACACTTTTTCATGTGCTTATTAATAGTTTTGATTTCTTATCTGAAAATTGCCTATTTATGTCCCTTGCCCATTTATCAATTGGGGAATGGCTTGATTTTTTTTATACAATTGAGTTAGTTCCTTATATATTTGAGTAATTAGACCTTTGTCAGAGGTTTTTGTTATAAATATATTTTTCCCAATTTGTGATTCCCTTCTAATTTTGGTTACATTGGTTTTGTTTGTACAAAACCTTTTTAATTTAATGTAATCAAAATTATTTATTTTACATTTTGTAATTTTTTTTCTAACTCTTGCTTGGTTTAAATTCTTTCTTTCCCAGAAATCTGACAAGTATACTATTCTGTGTTCGCTTAATTTACTTATAGTTTCCTTCTTTATATTCATGCCATTCACCTATTCTGAATTTATCTTGGTATAGGGTGTGAGATGTTGATCTAGATCTAATCTCTCCCATATTGTTTTCCAATTTTCTCAGCAGTTTTTGTCAAATAGTGGATTTTAGTCCCAAAAGCTGGGCTCTTTGGGTTTATCATAGACTACATTCAGAGGAAGAGTTATGGCAGTAGAAACACAGAAGAAAAACAACTGCTTAAACACATGGGTTGATACAGATATGATTTGGGAAGTAAACTCTAAACGAGGTCTTCATCTATGTAAAAATTTCCACATGTAAAACCCAGTGGAAATGCACAATGGCTACAGGCAGGGAGAGAGAAAGAACATGAATCATGGAATCATGGAAAAATTTTCTAAAACAATAAAAATAATAATTAAAATTTAAAAAGTAGTAGGTCTGAGTTTTTATTAATTCAATCAATAAATGTTTATAAATCCCTGACTGTGAAATGTGCTAGAGATATGTACACAGAGGAAAGGCTGGATAGAGTTCAGATGAATCTGTGGCATAGAAAGATTAAGGAGGAAACAGGTGATGAGGAAAAGGGTATGGATGATGATCTAAAGGACTTTCAGATTTACTTGGATATGATAGTGAAAAGCAGGTGTAAGAATATTCGTCATTGAATCAAAGGAACCACTTCTGTACCCTTGATGGATAAGCACAGCAGATACAAGGAAGGGTTAATATTTTTGTAGAAAAAGGGGTCCATATCCCTTTGGATATGGAGATTGAATCGATTTAGTAGCAGGAGATGGCAGATGTCTTATGCAGATGCAGATGGAAGTGGTTGTTTGGGGGCATATGAAAGATGCTCAGCCTAGCACCGAGCAGACTTTCCTCAAGGAAAATGCTATATGCCTGGCAAGAAATCAAGTTCAGAATATTAGCACACTCACAGTGTAAGTCTTCTCACCTGAGGAGATTGGCTATTAAGTTGGCAGTAGAAAGTGATAGATTCTTTATGCAGACATGAGACACCCAGCCTGGCCTCTGAGAGCTTTTCCTTAGAGATTCTAGGCAGTAGTGCTGTGGCATCTGAAGTCTTCTCACCCAAACTGGACTTACTGTCTGACCTATGCTATGCATCTTTTCTTTGACTCTGAATAAGCCATTTTATCCCTGAGTGCTGTGGTAAACTCACTAAAGCTCTTAAGATGCAGAGGAGATGCTATCTAAATTAGTAGAGAGATTTTCCTCCTCAAGGATTTCCCTGTTCTAATGAAATCTGAGGTTCTATATCTAATTCTCATTCTATTTGGAATGGTCTTACCTTCTGACAGTTTGATATAATTATGAATGAAAATTATTTTTACAGAGGTAATAAAGATATTCATTCATTATCATGTTTTAATAACATGTATCATAAAAAGAAGAGAAAGATGTTAATATGAGAAATAATGTAAGGTATGTTGCCATCTCACTTTGAAAATAGATAAACTATTATGAAATGTACCTGTTTCTAATAATTACTTACTTTTATGCAATTTTATTGATCATGGCACTACAAGGAATCTTAAAGTGCATCTGGCCTTATCTTATCACTTAAGTATCTCATAACAGTATCTTTCATAAATGGACCCATTAATGCCTTTTGATTGCTTGGTTTATCTTATATAAGTTCTTTGAGGCCCAGTGAGTCTAAAGGATGTATGTATATGTCTTGGTCAGACACTACAGACTATAACCAGTGCTCAAAATTGAATGAGGAAAAAATGAGATAGATAATACATGCTCTGAAGCTACTCTTCCAATGTCCACTTCTCTTGAATCTCTGTCCCCTTTAGTATATCATTGATTATGCTCAGACAAGCCTCAGCCTTGGTTCATTTTCACCATTCATCACCTTTATTCCTACCAAGATGGCTATTTGCCACGAACTCTCTCTTTCTTTTTCCTTATCTCCTATCACATGGATGTCTTCTGCCACTCTCTTTTTCACTCATTTTACCTGATGAAATAGCCGTACTCCATACCAAAGCTAATCTTTATACTTGTTCAAGTGTTCTCATTCCATCTTGTCTCCTCCAACAGATGGTCCTTTTTGTCATTCCCATTCTTTCAATTATTTTCATTCTCTTTCTCTACTGGCTCATTTCTTATGGCCTACAAATGGGCCCAAGACACCACTTCCCTGAAAAAAGCCCTCATCAACCTTTCCATCCCTGCTAAATATCACCCTATATCTTTTCTTTCCTTTGTAGCTAAACTCCTTGGATTGGCTATCTTCAATAAGTGCCTCTACCTTTTCTCCTCTCATTCTCTTCCTAATTTCTTACAATCTGGCTTCTGACCTTAAAATTCCATTGAAATTGATCTCTTCAAAACTAGTAATAATCTCTACTTGTTAAATCCAATCACATTTTCTCAGTTCATTCTCTTTGTCCTCTGTGCAGCCTTTGACACTGTTGATCATCTTTTTTTTTTTCATGACAATCTCTACCTTCTGGGTTTTCATATCATCACTTCCTTCTTTCCTTGCTTCTTTCTTTCCTTCCTTTGTTCCTTTGTTCTCACCTGCCTTCCTGCCTCCTTACTTCCTTTCTTTTCCTTCTATCTTTATTTTCTTCCGTCCTTCACTTTTGAGCAGGAAGATAGGCGTAGAGGCTAGATTATTTCTGTTGCAGCTATAGGCAAAAGTTGGTTCTTAGAAAAGACTATGGTACACATCTTTCTTTGTAGAGTTCATGAACTAGAATTTGAAATGATCACATCTGTATATTTTATTTTACATGTTGGATAATAAATTATAAATCAGAACTAAATAATTTTTAAAATAGATATTTTCCAATATGTTGATTTTACTGTGTGTCCTTGTTCTATGTCTGATAACTCACTCAAGTATTTTTTGGAATATTTAGGTTTTAAGGATTTTTTAAATCCAGTTTTTCTAAGACTTTTCATATTAATTTAGGAAGATATTGAATTAAAAAAGGCACTGGGGACATGAGGCTGGCATTAATATGACTTTTATCTATTTATAATGAAAAGTAAATTACAGAATTGAAAATATCTAAGTAATCTGAAATTTCAAATAACTATGTTTGCTTGTTTTGAATTTAATCCAAAACCTCCTCTACCCCAAAACTCCCCAAGTATAAAAACTTAAAGAAATATGAAAATATATTTATTCAATTTAGATTTTAAAATTCTACAATAATGATTATAAGAAGTCCAAGTGTGATCAGGAGGATCTTTCCCCTGGCCCCCTTCAGTACACATATATGCATAATCTTTGGGCATATACATAAGAATAAAAAAATTCTTGGCAAAGTGAGAGGTTTTCAAGTTTTATTGGGAAAGAATTTTCCCCAAATTAAACTATCCTTTCTTACAATGGAGTAATATTCCACCACAATCCTATGCTACAACACCTTTAGCCATTCCACAATTGATGGGTATCTCTTCAATTTACACTTTGCCACCACAAAGAGAGCTGCTAAAAATTTAGAACCTAAAAGTTCTTTTCCTTTTCCCTGATAATCTTAGGAAATAAACCTAATAGTTGTATTACAGGGATACAAGGTATACACAGTTATATAACTCTTTGGACATAGATCCAGATTGTTCTCCAAAATGTTGGATTCAACCAACAGTGTATTAGTGTCTCCATTTTCTACATCTCCTTGAAGAGTTGTCAATTTGCCCTTTTATCATTTTAGCCAATATGATGTGAGAGATGATTTCTCAGAGTTGTTTTGATTTACATTTCTTTTATCAGTAATGTTTTAGATAATTTTTCATGTATATATTTGATTTCTTCATTCAAAAATTATTCGTATCATTTGACCATTTTATTAATTGTGGAATGGCTCATATTCTTATATATTTGACAAAATTCTCTCTACATTTTTTATATGAGACCTCTATCTGAGAAACTGTCTATAAATTTTCTCCCCAACTTACTGTTTTCCTTCTAATCTTAGCTATATCAATTTTGGACAAAATTTGGACAAAACCTATTCAGTTTAATATATTCAAAATCACCAATTTTATGTCTCACAATGCTTTCTCTTATCTATTCATATTTTTCTCCAAACTATAAATTTGATCACTACCATATTCCCTGTTTTAATTTACTTAGCACTTTAACATTTTCAAAATGTTACGTGTTACTTGCCCTCACAAGAATCCCAGGTGGTTAAGTGCTACAGTTATTAGACTTTCCATTATATATATAGTTGTTGAAACTTGCAGATGAGACTTAGAAAAACCAAATGACTTGCCTCCAGTTTCACAGAAGTTTTGAGGTAGAGTTCAGTTCAAATACAAGTTTGTTTTGAAAGAAAGGCTATGTCTAGCTTTTTGCCCATTCCAAAATATAAATGGACTGAAAGAACTTAAAAGCAGCATGCAGATGAGGGAACTAGAGCTTTTAAAAATCAATTAATCTTCAATATCAATTAATTCTTTAAGCAAAAGATCAAAAGCTTATTCTTACTCATTGTAAATTAAAGAACAGTGATTTCTAATGTTCAGAACTGCCTGAGAAACAAATGTCATCTGCTCAACCAAAAGGAGAATGGGAAGATGGTTTTATCCTCCCCTCCCCACATAGCTAATCTTTCTGTTTATCTCCAATACAGCCACATCCATCCTTTACACATTATTCCAAAAACATTGCTCCTTCTTGTTCTTTCTGTCTCCACAATAGTCCTAATATCTGTCCCTTTTCTCTGTACTCACACAGTTACCACACTAAATCATTTACTCATCACCCCAACACTGGCTTACTTGCAATGGTCTCTTGAGTCCCCTGCCTCGTCTTTTTTCACTTTAGTCTATTCACCATCCATTTATCAGAGTGACTTTTCTGAAATGTATTTTTGATCATATTATCTTCCAGTTATCTAAATTCCTGTGGCTCCCTAAGATCAATTATTCAGTCTTTTGTTTTGTAAGTAAGCACTTCATCTATTCCAACTTCATTATGCCCCTACTAAACCTTATACTCCAAGTAAAATGGTTTCCTTGTACTTCCTCACATTCATACTAAGAACCTAACTCAAATATTCAAACATAAATATGAAATTAAAGTCTGATACCAAATATTAAACATATCAATGCATAAAAAGAGAAATTTATTTATACTGAGACTTTTTTGCTGAGGCAATTCAATTTTGTTTTTTTTATTTTTGCCTCATGTATGGTAATATTTATACATATGGAATCGTGACTCCTGCTAAATATCAGTGTCTTCATGGATTATTTTGACCTAGCACTTTGTTTTATTTGTATATTTTCAATAAAAACACATTTAGATTCTACAACTTTAAAAATGATGTAGCTAAAACTTTAACTGCAAATAATTAGGACTGTTCAGAAGTGTAATGAAGTGCTTCAAGAAGTAGTGAGTGAGTGGCCTTTCAACAGAGATATTTAAGTAAATAATCACTAATTAGGGATGCTGTTGAGATGTTTGAGATCATTTGTTAAGACTTAAATGAGATAAACTGTGCAAAGCACTTTCCAAACCTTAAAATGTTATATGAATGTCAGTTATAAATAATTAAGCAACAACAATTTATTTAACATCTGTTACATGCTACATGGTAGGAAGTGGAATTAAAAAAGAAAGAGAAATTTAGGAAAATCTCCAACTTCAATTAACTTAGGTTCTTCTGAATGATGATGATGATATTGATCATAGAAGGGTTTCTGGTCATGTATGTATTGTTCTAAATGACCCCTGATTTTTCTTCTACTTTTAGGGTTCAATTATATGTCATCTAATGAATCCCAGGTCTTCTAACTCACTCTTTCCTATGTATACCTTAATTTTTGCTCTCTTGAAAAATTTTCATATTCTTACATTGAATATTCTAGTATGTAGCCTATTTACTTCTCCATTTTATTATATATAATAATGTTTGTGAAATGTGAGAGGAAAAAGTTATACATATATTATCATGTATGTATATAAATCCATATGTGTGTATATGTCATACACACATATGCGTGTGTGTAAACTTGTTTATATATTTATATAATAACATTTCTTTACCCATTATTGGGCATAGAAATGTATACTTTTTTTCTTTAGTTGAGAATTTAATTTGGAAACATCATTGTGAGTCCTGGCTCTTTGCCATATAGCAACAAAAGAAACACATGCTCAGCATGTTATCAAATCATACAATTCTTACTAATATCAGGACACTATAGTGATCTTGAGTTTCAAATGATCATATCTAAAGAATTCTCAGCATTTGTTATTTAAGCTCTAGTGCAATAATTTACCTACATTTAAGATAAATATATATCATGAGGAATTGAAAATTCTTATTCCCTGAAGTTTATCAACATTTCAAATATTTATAAATAAACAAGTGAAGGGAAAAATAACAATTCTAGTTTATCTTTATACATTGACTATTACAGGCAAAGGGATAGAGAGATTGCCCCACTGCCTTCCTGGCCCCAGGAGGCCTCAATCTCAGGTGGTACCTGTAAGTGTGGATTTAGACATATACAGACCAAGAATGCCAAAGACCACAATGACTGAGGCACCCATGACAGGGAAGAAGGACCCATATTGGGGATTCTCAGACTTGTCTGTGTAGGTCCATAGGTCAGAAGGTAAACAGAGTGAGGAAAAAGAGCCAAGGATACCATTCTGGGTAGCAGGTAAAAGACTGGAGTGTGGGGTGATGTAAGCTTGGGAGAACCAAATATGTCCTTTTAAAAACTGTTTTATTTTATTTGTAATTTAATAAACAAAAGTGATGTAAAAAAGAAAAAGAAAAATGTAGTTGGGGCTTCATCTTAATATTAACTATTGTTATGATGTCATGTTGCTATATTAAATATCTCTATACTAATAATAGCTTACAACCTTCCATTTAATTATAATCTGTGTCACTATGGGTACAACTGAAAATCTCCCATAATATATGTTTGATAAACAGCTTATTTGTAGGATAGTAATTGTGCAGGCATAAATCTTTTTATAAAGTCTTTAAAAAGGTAAATCTCAAAGTATCCATTTCTGGACCGTTAATTCAGATTAAATCGTCTTATACCAATTCATAAGCTTATCAGTATTCCGAATATTATATAACAAATGGAAAAGCAGCACCAAAATTTTAGAAAACGCATTTCTACTGTATGTATTTCTATTATATTTGTCAAAAGGTATTAAACTTTAATTAAAAATGATCATTTCCAGTTTCTCAGTATCTGAGATTTAAATGTGCATCAATGTCATCGTTTTCAAAGAAGTTGGTATTATTCATTGTTAAGAATACCTTTGAAAAATATCAGCTTTAAACATTCCCTTTCTTTTAACCTTGAGATGGCAGCAGTCTACATGAGGTCCCTTATCAGGGTCAGCATGAACAAACCTGAAGTTTAAGGACCAGAGTCTTGGATGTATTTTCATTTTTTTAAAACCCTTACCTTCTGTTTTGGAGTCAATACTGTGTATTGGCTCCAAGGCAGAAGAGTGGTAAGGGCTAGGCAATGAGGGTCAAGTGACTTGCCCAGGATCACATGGCTGGGAAGTGTCTGAGGCCACATTTGAACCCAGGACCTCCCATCTCTAGGCCTGGCTCTCAATGCACTGAGCTACCCATCTGCCCCCTTGGATGTATTTTCAAGAATTTGTAGAGATTAAAGACATTTCTCCACTTATTATTTTTACCAATAGGATTTAGTTCCAAGAAATAGGGAATAAAAGGGAGGGAGAAAAAAGAGTATTGATAGAAGATAATTTGGGGGAGGACCAAGCCTGTGATTTGATTTCATAGGTGTGTGGAGCTACTAGTGAAGAATTCCTCTTACAATAGAGATTGGTCATTTTCATTACAATTTATAACCTTGTCCTATCCATGATTGATGAACAAGACAATTGTGATGATGATGAGTATCTTGTTGGCCAAAGAACCAGAAATACTGATGACAGAGGAGAGGTTGATCTAGAACTAAGAATGGAGACTACATATTCAAGTGAACCGTTTATCCTTCTATGATTATTGTTTTTCTGAGGAAGATAATTGTGAGGTGTCCATTATGAGATATATAATAATAAGTTGGATTCTTTTATCTGGCCACCATCTCAATATATATTACTTCTATTTCTGTTGTGTTTCGTCTTTCTTGGACTTAGAGAAATACCTATTCTGTATGTAAGAAAGACAATATGATTAGTGACACCAACATGTCTATTAAAGGCATCCAAAATCCCACTGATGAACAGAGATTTGGAGCTTAAAAGCAGAAGCAGCTAGGCCTAATGAAATACTAATGTTGAAGGTATATGTTAATTTTTTTCTTATTTTTTTCCTTCTAATAGTAACTTCATTTTTTCTTATGTAAGTGATATGTGTCTTCTTTCACAATATGATGGATATAGAAATACAAATCACATGTATAACCTGTATCATATTACCTGCCGTCTTGGGGAGGGTGGATGAAATAGAGCAAAGCAAAGAACATGAATCACAAATTGTCAATAAACGATCAATAAAAATTCTATCTAGCTGTAATTGGAGAAAGTGTAATTAAAAAAAAGACTCATGCCAACAATTGCTTGACTGATCAGTTGAGCCTTTGTATTCTAGAAAGAGTCAACCCAGTGGACCAAGGGATTCATTTGACAAGTGATGATGACAACATACTCTGAAGAGAACTTGGCAAGGATTCTACAAAGCAGAAAAGGATCCATAGATCCAGAAGGAGTGAAACTATGTTTTTTCTATATGTGGGGAGCTTTAAGTTTGAGCCTACTCTCCTTATGGACTTTGTGTGCAAGAGATTACCCACCTCTTTATGGGACCAATTGTTTTGCAGTTATTGTTCTTATTATACCTTCTCAGGAAACTGGCTAATTAGTATTGAAGAACACACTGTATGGAGGACTGATGAATGACAGTTTTAGAAACCTCATACTGTTAAAAATACACATTGGTAGCGCTATGAGTAAAAAAGAAACACCTTTCATCAGAAGACCTAGCCTTACACTTTGAATGGAAATTGAGGATATAGACCAGGATGAGAGGTGCTGCACATATAGTTACCTTTAAAATTTTTGTTATTACTTTTATCCCTCTCTTTCATGAGAATTTTCTTCCTAATCACAGCTATGAGAGGAACCTGATATAGTTCTCTCTCTCTCTCTCTCTCTCTCTCTCTCTCTCTCTCTCTCTCTCTCTCCATATATAT
>NC_058130.1:452581147-452605846 GCF_016433145.1 Gracilinanus agilis | reverse complement strand
TATATATATATATATATATATATATATATATATATATATACACGCACACACACACACACATAACCACATATCCGTCATCCTTCATGAATGTGTCTTTGTCTGCTTGTCTTCAATCACTATTTAGATTGTCATTCATGACCTTCTCTTAAGTTACTGCCTTGGTCTTCTTTTCCTTCTTAACAGTATCTCTTTGTTGATCATGATTCTGGGAAGATGGTTGCTTAGACAGAGAAAATCTTAAGACCTCCTCACCTTTTCCACACTGAGATAGAAAACAAAGCACTTCTAGAAGAGAACCAAATCTAACAACAGGACAGAGCAGGGGATCCTACTGCTGGACAACTCAAGAGGTACACCAAGAAAAAGGCTTAAATTCTTGAACTGTTGGGTCTGAAGGTATAGAAGAGGAATCCCAGGACCACTCCCCCATGGGCTGAGCAGTCTCCAGTGGCCCCTGAAATCTCTGGGCAGGCGGGCGGGTGCACTGGCCCAGAGAGAGAGCCTTGCTAGTACTGGACTCGGGGAGTTGAACGCAGGCACTGGGGAGGTAGTTAAAGGAGAAAGCCAGAGAAACATGGCAAAAATGCTCAGAATATGGTGGCTTAGATGGAACAAAACTTCAGAACTATGGCCTTTACCACACAGAGATAGAGAACAAAGGGATTTGAGAGGAAAGAAAACCAGGTCTAACAGCAGGAAAGGGCAGGTGGACCCTACTGCTGGAGAGCTCAGCAAAACCACTCCATCTTGTCCCCCCACTTTTTTTTCTCTTTCTCTCTTTTGGTGATCATTTCATCTTCCAGTTTCAAGTATGAGTTCTTTTCAAATGATTCCTGAATCTATATATGTATTTACCATCACTCTCTGACCCATATCCCTTTTTATTCATTCAGTTGCTAGCTCTTGTCACTTCTACCTGCACAACATCTCTTGGATATATTTGCTTCTCTCTATTAACATATTTCAGGCTGTGAAGTGAAGGGGAGAAAGCAATAAGGAAGATAAACTTGTATTTTAATTATGGCATGTGTTCAGCATTTTGTTGTTTAAAAGCTTTTACCATTGTTTTCCCTCCATTCTTTCTTGTCTCTATTAGTAACCTTCAGTATGATTGCTGGAAGGGAAACTCATTTTGGATGTTATGTAGTGTTTTATTTATTTTTTTTCCTCTTGGATCACTCCTTACTTTCTGAATTATGTACCAAGACAAAAAGGAATAAAAAATTATTTCCAAGTTCTCCAGGGAAGAACATGAATTAGAAACACTATAATATCATAATTTATTTTCTTCTAGTAGCTCTTGAAACTTTAAATTCTAATGTAAAAAGTGTTCCCAAAGTGTCTATTGTCCTGACCATGTCCCTGCTGGCTGGTTCTCAAAAAAATGAAGAACATAACTATATCAGTATTTTTATGTTGAAAAGTTGTTTAATTTCTTTAGAAGAAGCCAAACAGTAATAATTTCTTTGTAGCCTTTTGGAATTTGAACATCAAATACAGCCATCTTCAACATTATTGATCTTTTCCATTCTGTTGTATGGGTTTTCCCTCTAACTTAAGCTTGGGGTGGCAAACGAAAGCTGGGGAACTAATGGACTCTGCTCTACAGTGGATGCCTCAGAGCCTGGATTTTAGAATTGACACTTTGTGGAAAATGAAGTAAAAACTAATTATGAAACAAATTATACAATTAAATAAAAAGTAGCAGCTGGGCATTGCAAACATTTTATATGAAAATCATAACAAATACTGCTTAACTTTATGAAACCAAATTGCAGTGGGTTTGTTATCTGTTGTGGGGGTTCCACAGCAGCAACTCATTTATTACAGCTCAGTCTGAATTTGCATTTCTGTGGATCTTTCCTCCTGTGTGTATTAAAGAACCATCCCAATTATGATGAAATGGTAGAACAAGTTCACTCATTTGAAAAGAACAACAAAATTTGAAATCCAGATAATGCACATTCTGAACTGCGTAAAAAAGATTTGTTTATTGAATTTTGAACATCACAACCCCTTTGCCTCTAAAGTTAAACACAATTCATGCTGTTATGTTAAAATTTTTATCTTAATTGTAAATTAATACTCACCACCAATAGTGTGTGTGTGTGTGTGTGTGTGTGTGTGTGTGTGTGTGTGTGTGTGTGTGTGTGTATGGAGAAAGAGAGAGAGAGGAGAGAGAGAGAAACAGAGGATTTGGTAGATAAAATAGATAAATAATGAGAAATATATATGGGAGATAACCTGGTATAATTTGAAAGAATATTGATTTTGGTTTCTGCATCTCTGTATTGAAATACCAACTATTACTTAATATCTTTGTGACTTTGGAAAGCCATTTAAACTTTATAAGTTTCAGTCAGTGAGGAAGAAAGCATTTAGCTCTATGTGTGAGGACTGCATAAAGATGTTCCCAGCTTCCAACATTCTATTAGGGAATATAACTTGCAAAGAACTATATACGTTCAAGATATCGGTGTGAATGGTGGGTAATGAATGAGGGACAAAAGGGGAAAAACAAGTGATATTTAAATTAAGTTTTGAAGGAAGCCAGGGAGGCAGGAAAAAGACATGGAGAAAAGCATTCCATACATAGAGAATCTTCAATAAAAAGGTATCAGATGAGAATAGGAAGTGTCAGAAACAAGGAAAATCAAGCCCAGCATTTCTGCTGTGTAGAGTTTGTGCAGGGTAGTATACTAAGAACACCATTACAGTAGGAAAGGGTGAGATTGTGATATGCTTTAAAAGATAGTGCCTCAGGTTCTTCAACCTCTTTGAATCTCTATTTTCTATTTTATGACCTGAAAATAAAAAGACCAGGAGAAGAAAAAGTCCAGGTGAAGAAATCACCAAACAGAGTATCATCTCCAAGGTCACATAATTTGCTGGTGCCATAGTTAACTGACTTCAGGTCTTTTCACCTATATCCACATTTTCTTTTTCTCATGTCAGGTTTCTGGTAAGAGAAGGGGAAAAAGGGGGAGGAATATCAAATTAGTTTGGGATCATCACCATGGAACTGCTACACTGATGGGAATGACTGTTTGACTATCATTGTTACATCTTAATACAATTAGTTACCTCCTTCTGACAGAAATTTCCTTTACTCTTTAAGATGTTATTGCTTCATAACAATGATTTTGTTTGAATATGAAGAGCATTATTTTTATTTTATCTTCCTGCCCAAGACTATATATTTTTTGTAATCAACTACCCTAATAATTATCTTATAATGACAGCAAGAACAAACAAACAAAAACCATGGAATTTCCCTCAAGTAACTGGCTATTTCAGGTAAAAGTCACAGAAAATCATTTTATTACATTTTGCTTCGATGGTATAGGTTAGCTGAAGTATATCAGATAATGAATAATTATGTAAATTCAAAAAGAATGTTTTTATAATAACTCTCTTAAGCTAGTGTTATTGGAACTGTGCATTAACCTTTGAAGGTTTTGCTATTGCTTAAGAAGCTGAAATGAAACATATAACTTGCCAGAGGAGGAGGAATAAATTCTGCACTAATTAGCTGTTGGCTGATGTGAGAAAATGCTTGTTTGACCCACGTTGTTACACTTCTTGAAGGTTCCATTTAATTATCTTTGTTTCATAATGCCTTACTAGTAATAACCCCCTTTTTCACATTTTGTTTTTGTTCATTGACATCAACATAATTTTATTTGTCAGTTCTTTTCTGTTCCAACAGCTGTTGCATTTAAGCAATATTAGGTATTTTGGCAATATTGGACACTTATGAAACAGCTTTCCAGCTGAGATCCTCCATCTTGGATTTCATTCACAGTACCATAATCATATTAGTGCCACATGGATAAAGGTTATTTATCCTTCAGCTTTCTTTAATGGTTGAAAGTGCCATTAAGGGAATTATGATCAACAATAGCATCTGAGAGCTCATATTACATTTTATTGGTTTATTTGGTTGGATTTAGAACAAACTTTGTTGTGTGTAAATGTATACTTTCTTATTCATACTTTGCTTTCTATATTAACTTATGAAATAAAATAAAATTATAGTTGATGGTAAAACTCTTTTTCTCCAAAGATTAGGGAAATTACTCCATGAAATGATTATTTTAATATCTCCTTGTGGTAAGGAAATGACCCCAGATTTTCAAGGCTTTGGCAGCAGAATACAAACCTTTATAGATTATACCCAGATGGAAGAGCTTTAAATTCTTAGAAACACATTGTGTCTGCTATCCAATGCCCAGTCTAACTAAATATAGGGAAGGTCATTTTTTTCCTTTTTAAAAGTGTATTTATTATTACTGTTGTGAAATAGTCAGGTTTCTTAAAGGTTTACATTTCCAAGTGAGCATTTTCAACCCCCATACACAATGTCTTTAGGAAGAGTGGTGGGCTCAGATTTAAACAAAGGTAGTGAAGCACATGCATAGTGAACACAAATGACAACAGAGTACCTTCACAAGTCTTTCTTATGACGTTCCCCTTAGATCTAGCTCCTTTCTGCGTTTTAACAGTTGATGGCTTTCTAGAGTAATTGACTAGCATTTTCTCTGCTATTAGGGGTCACACTCTCTGAAATCTTGCATTCCCATTACAATTCTTGTTTTAGATTTGTCTAACTCTGTGTTTGTCCTCTGGATTAAATTTTTGCTCACTAATTATCTTAAGGGCTTGGCCAGAGGTCTTCTACCACTAGATTGGCATTTTGAGCTCACCACTGGACTAACACCAAGATCAACCAATCACAATATTGTTTCTGAGACACATCATCTGCCTTTCATGCAATGGACAAAAGGCCCATGATTCTTTTAAATTTCCCAAGGGCTTGTCTGAACATAGCGATGAGGTTATAGGAAAATTCCTTAATACCTAATTTATTCTGTTGATTGATTCATTGGAGCAGAAGTAGAATTGCCCTTACACTATTAATTGCATTTTTTGTGTGATAGGTAACAAAACTCTTTAATACAAAACCAGATTTTCTGTTTGACACTAAGATTGTATACTAGAAAAATAGTTACTAGACTTCTTAGAATGGCAGAAAAGTATCTGGTTGACCTAAATACCCAAATTATTTTTTGGCACTGCCTTGTAGAGAAAATGAATGCAGTGATCTTAATTTTTCATTAATTTTTCCTTCTAGTTGAGAAAAAAAATATTTGCTGGCAGTCATCTGAGCATTCTTTAAGGCTCCCTCATTCACTTAGTCAGTAATCAATACATTAGTGGCATGACAAATCTTTGACACTCACAAAGAATTAATGGACATTTGAGGCCACAAATGGGAGCTGTTTTTTCCTAGAATCAAGTTACTACTTGGGATGGAGCCTCTTTGCCTATTTGTTTTATCTTGTTTCATGTTATTTGTGCATATAACCTATGTCTCTTCTCTGATATCTCCTCAACACTATAGCCAAAATTACTTTCTTAAAGCTCAAATCTATCTATGCCATTAGCCTACCAATGAACTCGAATGGTTCCCTAATACTTCTAGGATCAATTGTAATCAACTCCTCTGATTGTCATTTGAAGCTCTTTACAACCTGGCCCAAACCTGTCTTTGAAACGTCATCAGTTGTTCCTTCTATTCACACACTCTCCAGGCTGTAGTCATCTTCTCCAAGAGCACTGGAGGCCATGGCAGGAGCCCCTCTTGTGAAATGACACCAGCCATGTCTCAGGACCCCAGGTATTTTAACTTCTTTTTTTTTTAATTTTTATTTTTTAGAAAAAAATGTTCATGGTTACATGATTAATGTTCTTGCTCTCTCCCCCCCCTCCCCACCCTCCCCCCAAGTAGCCAGCCATTCTCCAATTGATAAATGGGCAAGGGACATGAATAGGCAATTTTCAGATAAAGAAATCAAAACTATCAATAAGCACATGAGAAAGTGTTCTAAATCTCTAATAATTAGAGAAATACAAATCAAAACAACTGTGAGGTATCACCTCACACCCAGAAGACTAGCTAAAATGACAGCAGGGGAGAGTAATGAATGTTGGAGGGGATGTGGCAAAATTGGGACATTAATGCACTGCTGGTAGAATTGTGAACTGATCCAACCATTCTGGATGGCAATTTGGAACTATGCCCAAAGAGTGCTAAAAGAATGACAGCCCTTTGATCCAGCCATACCAATGCTAGGTTTGTACTCCAAAGAGATCATAGGGAAAAAAATAAACAAAAATATTTATAGCCACGCTCTTTGTGGTGGCAAAAACCTGGAAAGCAAGGGTATTCCCGTCAATCGGGGAATGGCTGAACAAATTGTGGTATATGCTGGTGATGGAATACTATTGTGCTCTAAGGAATACTAGACTGGAGGAATTCCATGTGAACTGGAATTACCTCCAGGAATTGATGCAGAGTGAAAGGAGCAGAGCCAGAAGAACATTGTACACAGAGACTGATACATTGTGGTAAAATAGAATGTAATGGACTTCTGTACCAGCATCAATGCAATGACCCAGGACAATTCTGAGGGATTTATGGAAAAGAACGCTACACACATTCAGAGGAGTGGAAACACAGAAGAAAAACAACTGCTTGAACACATGGATTGATGCAGACATGATTTGGATGTAGACTCTTAATGACCACCCTAGAGCAATTATCAATAATATGGAAATAGTTCTTGATCAATGACACAGGAAGAAACCAGTGGAAGGTCATTTTTGATAGATTAGTCCATCAGTTCTGAATGTTTGGGCCAGGGCAACTTGTGAAGAAGGCAAATTAGTTTCTCAAGCAATTATTATATGAACAAACTTTTTTAAAGAAATGAATTCAACAAAAAGTTAATTCTATAAACATATAGCAGTAGCAGTTGTTTTCTGTTTTTGTTTTAGCTATTCAGAAATTTCTCAGATAATTAAAAATGTTGATGAATGAAATTATTTAAAAACATTGATTTATTTATCAGTGTCCTAAAAAAAGATGAAAAATAATTTCACAATGGTTTTGATTAATTTACTGACAGTGATTATCTTCATGTAGACTTATTATTCATCAACTCTCATTAGTAGATCATCAGAAACATGGTACATAATCTCAATATTCTCTCTGTAGCTATACCAAAACTACACAGTTTTAAAAAATCCAGTAATGGGTCTTAACAGCTGCAAAAATGAAGCATTGTGACAGAAACCTTCAGCTGACTTAATTATCCATGGTCAGTTTCCTAGTCTGTATGATCAGCAGAAATCTAAAAGTACCAATTATTTTGTTTACACCACTGTTGTAAGTAAATGATGCTGATTGGTTTGAATTAAAGTCACAACCAGATTTATTTTCAGAACTATTTTGAGGAAATACAGATAGACTTCATCTTTCTTCCTTGGCTTCACCTTTCCCTTTGTTAACCTAACTCTTACATTCAATTCCATTCTCAATGGGTTACTCCTTCCATCTTACAATTCCCTTTTCCCAGGTCTATTCACAGGAAGTTTTCTATCAAGTACAACTGAGTACTAGATGAGTAAAGCCAAAGAAAGTTTGGCAATGTTATGAATACAAGTTAGAAATTTTTTGTTCTGTCAGCATAAGGTGAGTTTGATTTGTATTAAAGTAGTCTTGTGATGCCGTGTCATATTATGGAGACACTTCTCCACTCTTCAGATCATAGAAAGTTTTGCCTTTCTGGAAAGTTTGTATGTTCCTGAACATATCTGTAATTCTCAGATGATTCCAGCTAAGCTTTTACCAAAAGACTGGCTACTTGACAAATATATACATATACATATATATCTCTATATATCTATATACATATATATACATATATATTTAAACATTTCCATCAATTAAGCAAAGAAAAATATTAAATACATCATCCCTTTGCACATCTCCATTGATCATGGCAGTATTGATAAAAGATAAAGGTATCGTTAAGAACTGCATACTTTTTGGATAATTTGTAAGCATTACTCGAGTTGTCATTACCTTAAAGGAGAGATTCTTGTCAAGTGAACAATGAATGGACATACTGGAAGAACTGAATTATATGTCAAACTATGAAAATAACTTGAACCTCTCAGCTTCAGTTACCTCATCTTTAAAATGGGAATAACAGTCCCTCCTATATCACAGGATTGTAGAGGAGTTAGAATGAGATAACAGATAAAAAATGCTTTGTAAATCTTAAAGTTGATGGCACTAAGGAATCTACCCTTCATCCTGACTGCTCAAGAGTATCCTGAGAACCATGATCAGGGAGAGATGGAGCCATCCTACCCTTGGAAATCTGACTCCAAAGGGATTCATTAAAAAAGAAAGTTAACCACCATGATGCATCCTCCATTAATAATGGTTATGAATATTTGCTAATTGCATCATTCCCTGGGTCTTTGTTGAGATTTTTAAATGAGAAACATAAACATTCAAAGGCATTTATTTTAACTCTTTACACAATGGGGCAGAAAGTAGATGAAGGGCAGTGTGATAATTCAATTAAGTCTACACTGTCCATCTTTAGGTTTAATCACCAAAGGTGAGAGCACCTCCAATTCTGGGAGGTCTGGAACCCATGTGTGTTAGAGTGGGTGGCAAATCAGAATCAATTGACTGCCCCCTAGGCAGTACTATGAGAAGCATCTATTGTGATTGGACACGCAAATTAGGGAGGAGGAACAGGAAGTGACACATAAGTGACTCCTTTAAAAGGAGAAGGTCTTCTGCTGGAGGGGGGCTTCTAGTGAAGAGGGCAGCTGGTGAAGGAGCTCTTCTGGTTCATGGAAGAGTGCTGGTTGGAACACTGCATCCTTGGTGAGACTGCTTTCAATATCTTCTTTAGAAGTCCACGTGATGAGTTTAAGACAGAATCTTCCTGAACTTCTCTTAAGGAAATTTAATAGACTCTGTGAAAGCTTCATTCTGGTCCTCTGACTCTCAGCTGAGGGTTAATTAGATCTACCTGGATTAATTAGAGGTTCTTAGTAATTTACCTACTGTGTTAAGATTCTTATTTCCTTATTTCTTCTCTCTCTTCTCAATTGTAAATAAACTTTCATAAAAGTCAATTTTGACTTGAGATTATTCTTAATTGAAGATTGATAATTGTTCAATCCTCTGGCAACTAATCTTAAATATATTTGCCCCAAAACCCCTTTTCCCTGCTTACAGCAACCATCTATTTCTCTGTGCCTTATATTTCCTAATATTATTCACTGAAGGAAGGCAGTACAGACCAAGTCTGGGGCTTGACTTTCATCTGTAAAAGAACAAGACAACTTCTACCACCTAATTTCACTCATCAGTCTCATCTTCTTCACTCTGACCATTAGGCTTATATTTCTCACTATGCCTACCACATGAGAAAAGAGGAAAAAAAATTAATAGTGAATGAGATGTTGATCTCTTACTACAGCTCTTGCCTAATCTCCAGGCTTTAGGAAGAAGAGAAGATGTAAAACATGTCCTCCCCTGTCACTAGCACCTTTCATCTGACTGTATGTCTTCCATTGTATGCTGCATTTGTCTCTGGCCCGAGTTCCAGCATCCTCTGGGAAGAGAAATGGTGTTTTATATTCAGTTATTAGCATACATACATTTTGTTATACCCTACACATTCTATTGATTTGAATCCCTGTAATTCATCTAAACCTTATTTCCCTCACCACTTCTCCCTCCTGCCAACCTTCTCACGCCAAAGTTCCAATGAAACACTACCCACCACTTCCATCATGCTTTCTGGAATGTCTATTCCATACTTAATTAACTTGCCTTCATCTTAAGTCTTTTTGTCTCCCACTCCTCCCATCTTATAGTAGTCACTAAGATCTGGCACCTACCTGATAATATAGCCTCCATGGTAATCCTTTCCAGTAATGTTTGTACTATCATTCATTCCTTTTATCTCACTACTGAAGGCAAATGAGCTGAAATATCCCTTGCTCCAATAGACACTTCCAGGGTTTCTCTCATTCTCAATCATTTAGTAACTTCTCTTTCTTGAAAATTTATGCAATTCATATCCATCACACAATCAAATCCTGATATCTCTAATTTTTTCCATTTTTCCTTCAGTCACTCTTATTTTAAAAATCATTTTTTTTCTTTTTAATCACTTTGACTTTTCTAGAAATTCTTATCGAACATGCATCTAATCTGCATTTCTGAGGCTTCACTAGATGGTGTTTTTAAGTAATTTTCTTTCATATCTTGAGTTTCTCTTTCACCATAGCACCTTTTATAGTCAAGTTTTTTTGTTTCCTCATTTTTCTTCTCTATTTCTTGATTTTGATCTTTATTCTAGAGTCAGGCTATGCTCTCTTCTGGTGGTGTAGGTGAGAATGTTTGACCTGAGTTTGTGACTGTTTATATGCTTCTGCTGCTTTTACAGCAAATTTTTATCTAAATCCTTTCCTTTCACAGCTCAGCATGGGATCCAGGATGTGCTTCCAAAGTACTCACAGAATGGTGTGATAAGGATTGAAATCTGTTCATCACCCTCATTGTATGAGCTCTGTAAGTTCCTCAACCAGATTTGGAACTGTTGTTTTATTCATGATTGAGTTTCTTCCGACTACTGCTTGTCTCTCTCATTCATTATTAGCCTGCTTGAAGTTTCTATATATCTTTGATTTGGGGCTCTGGCCCTGATTTATCCACTGCAGACTTATGTTTGAGGCAAAGTGTTAGAATTGATTCACCCAAATCCTCTTGGGCTCATACATCTATGTTTTTGGAACTTGTCCCTTGATCCTGACCCAGGGAAGACCCCTCCTTCCTTGCAATTTCACTTCTCTGACCTGGAACTTTAACCTGGGAACAGGTTATGAGTAACAGATTTACCAGCTGTCACCCATTCCTGCTCCCAGTGCTAGTACAGGCATCTCCTGGGAATTCTTTCTACCCAAATGTTTCCTGTCTGAATATTCAGTACTCTTACCTTCCCTAGATCCTATAAAAGGTTCTCTACCTTCTCCACCATGTTACTGATGCTGTAATTTCTCCATCAATAACCCCTTGATCTTCTCCTGCTTTGTACTGTGCTCTTGGCCAGTCCTGCTTGAGTATCTCTATACCTCTCTATCTTCCTCAGCTTCTCTGGAAAGGGAAAATATTTCCCACTGTGATGTTTTTCTATACATTATAAGATCAGAATTTGGTCTGGCAAACTTTCTATATTGTTGATGTTGGTAATGATAAGACACCAAGGTTTAGTTGGTACCTTGGTACCACACAGAGAAAGGCCTTCTCTGAGTGACCAGTGCGCTAAGACGACCAGAGAGAGTTCAAAACAGGACAGGGGTTTATTTTAAAACACAGTTTGATGGAGGGGAGGACTAATGAAGTAGGATACCCTAACAGTAAAGGGTCTAGCTAAATTTTTCACCTTCTATGACCCTCACATGAGGCTATCTTAGTTTTTCTTCCAAGCTCTCTAGGCCTTACATAGTCTGTCTAAATTTCCTCAAGCTATCTGACTGTCTGACTAATTATCCTCCCAAATTACTTTGGTAAGATATACAGTTCTTCAGAGTAGTTTTGGTTGAACCCTTTGGTAGGATTCAACCCTAGCAGGGTTAGGCCTAAGATGGCATCAGGTCGTCACACCACACAAAGGTATGGCTTGCTTCACAGATCTTCAATCAGCTGGGAACACTCTAAGAAGGCAGGAAACACTTTTTAATATAGATGACTGAAGGATTTCTCCAAGCAAGAACACCAAAAGAGGGTAGCTTCAGCCTCAAGGGCTAGGAACAAACCAAAACCCCTTCAGTTCTCAGGGAAAGTGCACAGGAAGTTTTAGTTTCAGGCCTTTTCCCCAACAGGAAGTCCAAAAAGACCCCAGCAAGTGCTGGTGTCCACCTTTTTCTGTTCCCTGTGTTCCAGGATCCACATCACCAGTTCCACAACATGCAGTCTGATCTAGCACACTTTTCTCTTTGCAAACTTCTACCAGTTTGCAACCCATTTCTGTTCTTCCCTCATTACGCTTCCCTATTTTTTCTCCTGGTCTTCAGGCTTGCTTCTCCAACTGTTTTTCAAACATCTTGAACTAGATTTTCACCTTACATTTTAAACTCAACATGTCTGAAACTAAATTATCATTCTAACTAGTGTCTCCTTTTCTCCCCAAATTACTTATTATTGTTGATTTTTTTTAAAGATTGCTGACTTTATTGGTTTTAAAAAATTATTTACAATGGCAGTGAATGTCCTTCAGCCAAAGTTATCCAAATGGCACAAAAGACCAGAAAATGGGAGTTTAAGGGGTGGGGAAGCCACTCCAAGACCCACCTAGGTAAGCTAGTAACTATCACCACTGAACTTTACAGGACTAGAGGCATGCTGAGGAGGGAATGGGAGGCTCAAATCAAAAGGAAGGTGGAGTAGGGAAAATGTCCTGGGTGGAGACAGCCACAAAAATATTTCCTTTTGTTGGGAGGTGGGGATAGAGGGACAGGATTTCTCAGTTGGGGGTGCTAAATGGGCAGACCCATCTTGGGAACAAAGCACAGGTTTCACAATAAGGCATCACACCATTACTGAAGGCAGCCAAAGCAATTCTGAGACTGCTTGGCATTGACCCCACAGGTCTCTTTGAACCATTCCCAGAAGACGTCTTTGTCTTTTTTCAGCACCAGGAATTGGACCAGGATCACTTGGACCTTGTCAAAACCTTTGTCCTCAAATTTCTTGCCTAGCACTTTTCTGATGCCCATCAGGTACCCCACAGACTTGTCCCCCATAAGCAGGGCCATGAAATCTCGGTGCTTCTGGGAGGTTGTCACCTAGTGAAGACCCTCAAGTCACTTCTATTTCTCCCTCATGCCCATTTTCAGTCTATTGCTAAGACCTGACAATTTACTCTTCCTAATATCTCCCAAATACCTGTTCTCTCCTCTGATAAAGCTCCAACCCTTTTGCGTGTCTTCATCACCTTATGCCTAGAGTACTACAATAACCTGACCATAAGTCTTCATACCACAAGTCTCTCCTTATTCTAACTCAGTAACTTCAGTACCAATATGATTTCTCATAAAGCACAGGTCTGACTGTGTCACTTTCCAGCTTAAGAAACTCTAGTTGCTCCCTATCCCTTTCAGGATCATATAAAAATGCTCCATTTGTCATTTAAAGTTCTTCATAACCTACCTGACCCCAAACTTTCTAGTCTTCTTACATCTTAATCTTCTTCACCTACTTCTTGATCCAATGATCCTAGCTGTTCCATGAACATAAAACTCTATTTCTCAGCTCTGAATATTTTCTTTTTCTGGCTGTCTCTCATGCTCAGGAATGTTCTCCTTCCTTATCTTCATCTCTTAGATTCCCTGGTTTCCTTTACCTCCAATCTAAAATCTCATCTTCTGCAGGAAAGAGTCTTTCTATTGGAAGTTCTTAATTCTAAAGTTTTCCTATTTGCCTTTTGCATAGCTTTTGTATATGTTATTATGGTTTTGTTTGCTTTTTGATTCACCTATTAAATTTTGAACTTCTTGCTGGTTTTTTCCCCTTTACTAGCATTTAGCATAGTGCCAGGCACTTAATAAACATAATAAATGCCTCTTGATTACAGGATCAGCAACATTGTTGATACTAAAGAGCCTCTTCTTCTCTGTTACAGTGCAGGTGCTGAAAACAGACAGTGAGTTGAGTCCAGAAGTAAATAGTTGGAGGGGAGAACAGAGAATTACAGTGTTCTTTTAATGACTACAAATCACAAAGGTCCCTCTTTTTAATATGACTAAAGGAAAACCATGGCATATTATAGACTTTAAAATTGAAGTTAAGGATAACCAAAAGGGCAACAGAAAGTCATATTTGGGGATCACAAATACAAGCTTACAATGACACCAAATATATATCTAATAATGAAGTCAAAGAGGATGGGCTTATTTTATAGCAAGAATAAAGCATAATTGACAGGCTGCCCAAGGCTTCATTAATTTTTTATAATATTAAGAAAATTTGTACAAGGCTTTCAGCACATTGGATGAACACATCTTGAAAGTATAGAAAAACCTTGATTTGAATTAAAGAGAATAAATAAATAGGCATAGAAGGGCTGGAAGCAATATTTTATCAATGAGATCAAAACTCTAAATCTCATAGTTTATATAAATATATATGTGTATACATACATACACATAAACAACATACATATATATTGTTAGGGTTGAAATGGGTGGCCACCAGAGGAACACATGAGACAATGCAATCAAAGCAGGAGAAAGCTTTATTGCCAGTGCACGCTGGGGGAACTCAGCAAGAGAATCTCAAGTGGTGCATTCAAAGGAGGGAATATATATGTTTCTAGGATATAGGTGCCTTTGTCTTAGGGTTAGCTAATAGCTAGACAGTGGGAGTTTCCAGGTGCCACAGGATATGATTCTTAATCTTTAAGGGTGTCCTGTCTAGGGAGGAGTGGTGTCCCTGGGACTGTGAGCTCCAGATAACTGCCTTGCTGAGCAGAGCATGACGCTATCAAAACCCCCTGCTTAACAGGGTATGATGCTGTCAAGCTGTTAGTTATGGTTTTTGGCTATAACAATATGTATGAATATATACACATTATATATGTGTGTGTGTGTGTGTGTGTGTGACAACTTTCCAGTTAAGTAGTTAGTTTCCTACACTAGAAACTTTGCTTTCACTAAATATATACTAATATGACTTCATAAAATACTTTTCCCCATGAAATAAATGGAAACTAAAAATATATTAATAAGTAAATGTACATATAATAAAAAGAACAACTATTATGAGAAAAATTCCCATATTAATGAATACTTTCATCAACTGAAGAAAAAAAAGCCCAACCCTTGGTCATGATAGCTTTGTTTTAAAAGTTCCACCTTCCTTTAAGTTAGTTCAGATCTCTTTAGAAAGCAAGAGGCACTAAATGAAAGCAATGATTAACTAGTTACATTTTCATAATTGAGGTCTAATTATAAGTTTGGAAATTCCCTAACAAAGAAAAAGTCATTGCTGTTGACAGCTGCAGGAACCATAAACACTAGTAACTGATGATGTATGGGAATTTGAAACAGCTGTGACTTTGTCAGGATGGAACCCTGCTGGTTATGGTATATGAGATGGAAGATGCAGCTTATTTAGTGAAAAAACAAACAAACAAACACACACATTAGCCTTTCTCAGAAAATGCTCCAAAATGACAGAGATTTAATAATTAAAACAGAAGGTTTTTTTTAATTATTATTATGTTATATTATTTTTATTTATTTATTTATTTTTGTTAGTATCTGGAAACACTAAAATGAGCCTATTTTCCTTCTTAAAATGGAAGTATTTTCATGGAACTTCCTATGAGTACATTTCTTTATCTGTATAGAAAAATAGGAACTAAAGTAGATACTAGTTCTATGATGTGTGATTTCATTGGTATAGGGAAATGCATGTGAAGAAACTTCCATGTACTAATGTAGGTTGGCCTTTTCTGTTTATTATATGACACTGCCCAGAGCACTGAGAGAGATATTTTAGAAGCAAGGCTTGAATCAGTCTTCTTGATTTCAATGCTACCTCCCCATTCACTACATCATGTTACTTCTGATAAGCAAAGAGAAGGAATGTAAGAGGTGTTATTCAAATTTCAGTACTTTAAGAAATAGCAATTTTATTGTTGTTTATTTGGTTGGTTGGTGGTTGTCCTTCATACTCAAAGAGGACCAAAATGACATCCCTATGTAAAGGACAATACAAATTGTTTTTGACTCTGGCTGTCATACCAATCAGAGTTTGCGAGGCTTTACCACAAGTTGAATACAGATAGCTCATATGACATTTGAGATAGAGATATCTTTAAATTTGTACCTTTCATATTTTTTTGAGCTATTGTGATTCTGTTTTGTTCACAGACCACAGAGCCTTCTTAGTGCAGGTGCACCATAATGGATGGTCCTGTGCCATTGCCTCCTTGCTCAATAAACTCCAGACTCTCTTCTTTCTTCTCTTAGAAGTCATGATGTTCTATATTTTAGAAGATAACCCATGATCTTTTCTATGGTAAAATATTCATTACCTTTAAGCCAATCTAATGATAAGAAAACATGGTAAAGTGGATCCTTCTTAAATGAGATCCAGTTCTATAAACTTATTAAGTACTTGTTATGTGCCAGGAACTGTGCTAAGGGGTGGGAATACATTTATTTAAAAGAAAAATAGCCCCTGCCCTCAAGGAGTTTACAATATAACAAAAGGAAACAATACACAAAAAGAAGTGGGGAGGGGGATGGGATAAGACACCTGGAGGTATCTTATTCAGAGTGGAATTATGAGCCCAAATGCCCAGTTTCTGCCATCTAAGAAAAGAAGGTGTTGAAAAGATTTTGATATTCCACCCTCAAAATCTCTAATCAAAGGGGAGAAGAGGCTGAGAGAGGTAGTATCAGTCAAGGCCTGAGTTAGAAGCATGATGATGAGATTAGAGGCTTACCATGGGAGGTACATCTAGTTCTCTTGTTCAGTGGAGTGGAAAACAGGCAGAATAACAGATGCAGCATGAAGGACATGCAAATCCATTGCTATATATATGAATACTGAAAGCATTTCCAGATTAATAAAAGGTTTGTCAGTGAACCCAGGCCATCTCTATGCTGTAAAAAGAGGAAAATTTAAATTTAGGTATTGTCTTAATATCAAAGCAACTAAATAAAAATGGATTTTAGAATTTTTTATTCCTTCTTCAACATTTATAGTAAGATATCACATCGGCCAGTCCTGTAAAAGACTTTCAAAGAAGAACAAATTCTAGCAGTCCCTACCCAGATGAAGAAACTTGGAGTGATAGAATCGATACCTAATCACTGAAGATCAATCAATCTATAAATAAGTATATATTACATACTATGTACATATATCAGGAGGCTATATCAGTATACAAAGAAAAATTTTAAATGAAATAGTCTCAGTTTCCAAGGAATATATATTATATGAGCAGGCAGGAAGGTGACAAAATGGAATGATGTACTTGGAGTCAGGAAGTTTGGAGTTTGAAGATTGTTTCTGAAGCTTATTAGCTGTGAAACTCTAGGCAAGTCACGTTTCCCCTTTCAACCTCAGTTTCTTCATCTGTGAAATGAAGAGGATAATATTTCCCTCTCAGGGTTTTTGTGAAGATCAAATAAGATACTATATTAAAGGACTTTGTAAACCATAAAATGCTATCTAAATGTCGTCTCTCATCATCATCATCATAATCATCAAGACACATGTACTTATATGTTTAAAGCATATATAAAATATATAGAAATATTTGTTATAATTTCATTAAAGGAGACGTACTAGTAACTCAAGTGGCAACAGGAAAAGCTTCATTTAAAAGATAACGCTTGTGCAGAAGTTTAAAGGAAATTAATATTTCAAATGTTGGAAATAAAATGTAACTTTGTTTCATGGAGGACAAGGATACTGTAAAAAGACTTAGATAAAAGAGATAGAGTGTTTGATTTGAGCAAGAGCAAAAATGAGTACCATGGTGAGTGGTTACCATAGGAGGTACAACTAGTTTTTTTGTTCAGTGGCATTGAAAACAGAGAGAACAACAGATACAGCATGAGGGGCACTTGAATCCATTGTTGTGTCTATTGATAATGGAGATCTTTCCAGCTTGGCATAGAACCTACCAGTGAATCTGGGTCATCTCTTTGCCATATCGAAGGGAAGATTTTTTGAGTTATTATCTTGATATCAAAGTAAATAAGCAAAAATGATTTTTTTTGTTGCATCTTCTATTCAGTTGGGTGTTCAGTGGGAGGAATGTAAGGTGGTATAAAATTTGCAGCTGTGTTGTAAAGGGCTTTAAAGGCCAAACAGAAGAGTTTGGATTTAACCTTAGGAGAAATAGGGAGTTCATGGAACAGAAAAATCAAATAGCCATAGCTGTACTTTAGAATTTTCCAGAATAAATTAGGAAAGGTTAAAAAAGAGAAATTTGGTGATCAGATAATCTTTATATTGTTTTCAGTCCGGAACACTAAATTTTAGGAGAGATATTGAAAAGCAAAGCATCCAAAGTATCCAGAGAGTATCCAGGAGAGACAACAAACTTAAGTTATTTTTTCTTTTCTTTATTCTGTGTAAGGAGTTACTACCCCTTACTAGATAATTTGTATAGTGTGGTATTTTATCCTGATGGGTAGGCTATATGTTATGACCGTTGAAACAAGATGTCTTTTCTGTAGCAATTTTAAGAATTTTGGATTAGGCGGGAATATATAAAAATATATTTATCATGATAAAAAATTAAGGAAAAGGGATAGGAAAATGAAGTAATTGGAAAATAATATATTAATGCCTAAGCTAATAAATCTTACCTAATAACCCAAAATCCTCTGATCTGCAAGGATCTCTTCAGTCTCCAACAAAGTTGGAGCTACTCTATCTACCTCTCTATCTAAACTCCTCCTAAAATTATTCTTATCCTACACTAAATTTTAACTTATTCACAAAGAACGAGTAAGTTAGTCTTTCTTCTCAGCTATCTAGTTGGAAACAACAGCTCAGATTCTCCACAACCTTCTCCAAACTCATCAGCTGGGCTGGCAATGATTTTTTCTATCAGCAATTTCCTCCAATGTCATGGTTCACCAGATGAATTTTGTCATAGCAAAGTAACTGAGAATTTCCCAGGTTTTGTCAAGCTGCCTTTGAGACCTCCATATCACTACAGGATCAGTGCCAAAATGCAAAGATAGTTGGGTAACTGTCTCCCAAGGCACCCTGGGATAATTCTCTCACCCATAATTCCTCTACAATTAAACTCCATTTAAAGAAATCTAACTTACCTCTCTTTATGCATTTATAAAACACTTATGTTATTTATCTCTATATCCTAATGAATTCTTATTTAATTAACTCCTAATTACCAAATATCCTACTTCAATTCCTTCCTCTCTCTTCCCCTTCCCTCCCTTTATCTTCTTTTTCCTCCATTTCTCTGAAACACAAATGGTTATAGAGATAAAATTTATTTATAAGGTTCTATGCACCCAAGATGTATGCAGCACTGCCTATGGAATATGATTTTAGATTTCTTCTTGGTAGAAAGGATGGGAAGGGAAAGCTCTCTTATGCTTCAAAGATGCCATTTTCTCATTATATCTTAAAACTTCCATACTAATTCCATTCAGAGTCTAGGAAAAAGGAGTAAGTCCTGGGCTATAATGCACAGCTATTATTACTACCACCACCAACACGATGACTCTATGAATCCTTCCTGATCACTCATAGCTACACTAATCTCTCTTTTCTGTAAACCTTCCTAAAATTTCCTGTTGTTGCCACTTATTTCAGAATTATATCATATAATAGCTTGTCTTATTAGACATTTATTTTTTTGTCCTATAATCATAGATAAGATTTATGGGACACTTTGTTTTTCAAAGCATTATCTATTCATTGTATTATTTCATGTGCTTCTCACAATCAGACCATGAATAAAGGACTACAAATATTAAGGATATCAGAAGCAAGGCTGGAACTAAGATCCTTCTAATTGTACTTAGTAATTAGGTAATGTTGCCTTGCACAGTGGTGGTTTGTCTTTCTCCTCCTCCTTCTCTTCGTCTTGTATATGACCTATAAAGAGAAACAGGGAAAGACTTCGGTTTGTTCATCATACTTATCAATTCATAAAATGAAAGAGTAATACTTCAGTACTTTAATTTGATATTAATCAACTGAAATTTACCAAGTGCCTACAATGGGCCAGGAACTTTGTTAAGCATTGGTGATAAAACAAATAAAAGAAAGAATGAAAAAAATTCATCCATATAATGAGCTTATATTCTAATAGGGGAAATAAGTAAAAATAAAATGTATACAGCATTAATGTACATCTATATGTATACATAATACATATGTATATTTACAATATAGCTAAGTACAATTACAGAATAATTCAGGAGACAGTAAATTAGAAGATATTAGATTATCTTCATCTTGGAAGTAAGGAAAGAATGTGTTTCGTCTCTCTCCATTCACTGGGCATCTACTTTGTTTCCAGTTCTCTGGTCAAAAAAGCACAAATATTTTGATGGAGCTGAGATTTTCTTTTTTATCATGACTCTAAGATGTCTGCTTTATTATATTAATGTTAAAAGTATGGGCAAAAACTATGGAAGGATGTCGATAGTGCAACTAGGTGGTTCCGGTAGAAAGCCAGTCCTGGAGAAGATGAACCTCAGTTCAATTCATTCCTATTCCTTGTTGTAGGATCCTGGGCAAGTCACTTAAACCACAATTACTAACCCTTCCAGTTCTTCTTCCTTGGCACCAATATTCAGTATTGATTCTAAGAAAGAAAGTAAAGGTTAAAAAAAAGTGTAGGGATTATTTTCCTGAAATCTACAAATGAACCATGGTTATGGTGTTGTCTAATCTAACTACATGAATCTGTAAACAAATAATTAATCCATGACTTTTATTATAACTGAATCAAATGAACTTTTGATCCATGATCACATAATCCTGGGATTTATTCTACTTTTTCTAGTAGTTTCTCAGAATCACTAAGAAAATCACTATGGTATTAAATTAGGAAACAATTTATTGATTATGGAAATTATAAATATGTAAACTCAGGGAAAAGACTCACATAGGTGAATTTATTTACAAATATGGAATATTAGATGTGTAAACTTTGATTCTTGCTTTAAATAAGAAATCTTGAAAAATTTTGTAGCTGCAATTTAAGCAGGACATTTAGGTTGTACAGTGGATAATGTACCAAGTCTAGAGTAAGAAAAATCTAGGTTCAAATCAGGCCCCAGACCCTAGCCATGTGACCCTGGGAAAATTCCTTAACCCTGTTTGTCTCAATTTCCTCATCTGTAAAATGAGATGGATAAGAATATGACAAACCACTCCAGTATCTGACAAGAAAAACCCAAATGAAGTCACAAAGAGTAAGTTACAACTAAAATATAGCTAAACAATTTAAATCAACTTTGATCTATTCAAGGATTTCTTTGATATGAAACAAAGAAAAAACATCAAAGGAAAAAACTTTACCCCTAAAAAGGAACATAAAACTACTCTGCAAATCAACACTTTTTGTGTCATAAAAGTCTGAATACTTACATGTAAATTCTACATTTGTGAAGAACTTAGCATTGTGTCTGGCACATTGTAGGCACTTAATAAATGCTTGTTTCTTCTATCCCACACTCCCTCCCTCCCTTCCTTCCTTCCTTCCTTCCTTCCATTGTCTTTGTTATGGTGTTTAATGTAGGTACAATTTTATTTGTCTGAAATGAAACAGCTTTTAGTGCAAAACAAAATTCTAATCTCTTAAGAAAACTAGAAAGCAAATTATGTCATATCTGATGTTTTCCTGCTGAAATGGATCTTTGATCCATGCATTTGAGATTAAAGCATGTGAGAAAGCCAAAATTTACTATGATGGTGAAAAAATGTGGAATTAAGCCATTGCCTTAATGAGCTTTCTCCAACGGAATAAGATATTTTTCTCTGATTAGGGGAGATGAATAACAGTGAGGACTTAGGCAGGTTATGAATATTGTTTGATAGTCTCACAGGTGACCGAAAAGCATTGAGATAATTTGTCAATGTAGGAAGGACTACCATCATTTTTATTTTAGTCAGGTTTAACATATGTTAAGTGTCTGTAGCCTAAAAAAAATTATTCTGCCTAAAAAAAACCTACTAATATGCTGAGTCTAGTGCCTTCTGCTTTTGTGAGGACAGTGCTGCTTTTAAACCTTATTCAGGTGTGTCCCTGGCCTAGCTAAGAGACAAAGCAGTCTGCTAGCCCTAGTAAGGCAACTAAAAAATGGGATTTTTTTCCAGGTGAAACTAAAGTCCAGCTAATTGGGTTATTTGTTCCCTAAGGCAAGGGAACAGCCTCCCAGCTGAATTTTTAGGGCCCCGTTTGATCTCACCAGTCTTGCAGCTTTATATCAATCACAGTTCCAAAGCGAGCTGTGAGAAGGCTGACTTAGGGGATAGTTATAAGGTAAAGAAGAATTCAAGAAAATTTAGGAAGATTGAGAAAGTTGGAGACTGGAGTGGTTGCCAAATGTAAGAGAGAGATTTTTAGGTATTTTAAAGATATATATTTAAAGTGTGGCCACCAGGAATCAATAATTCAGATTGATTCCATAATTAAATAGATCCAAGTAAGGATCAGATTTAAGGTAGTTATTTACAATTACGAAAGTAAAAGGTAGGGAGAGAGAGGGAGAGGCTAGTCCAGGTCTGTAGGTGCCTGGACAGAGAGAGAGGATTAAAAGGCTAATTACACTAAATTATATGCCACAAGCCCTTAGCAATCAAAGAGGTGAAGGCCTACTTAAGGTAAAGTTTGGAAAAAACGCCAAGGTTGGCCAAGGAAGTCAGCCTAACTTATCCATGTGACAATTCAGAGTGGAAGCAGTCTGAGGTCTCAGCTGAGAACCTTCAGCACCAAGTTCAAAGCCGGAACTGCCCCAACAGGTAGTAACCAACATACTTGAAGAGACAGTGTCTCTTGTTACTTCCTGTGGGTCCACCTTTAATTCAAGTGGAAAATGGCAGCCTCTACACTGATTTGGACTGCCAAAAGGGCAGTCCCTTGTTCTTGATTTGTTATTTATTGTCACATGTGGGTAACTCATCTCCCCTCCCACTAAGGAAGGTGGGGATGATATCATCTTGGGTAAGTAGAGTTTTGACTATGAATGGGATAGAGCTAATTCCATGTACACACTAGTAATATTATAATTTTAAAAAGCTTCTAAGAAAATATTATTTGCTTTTTAAATACCAGCATATTTAATATGACATAAATTTCCAGGATATCAATTGAATTAAAATTTAAAATATTAAGTGCCTACAATACAAAGGGCATTCTATTAGATTAGCAATATTCAAAGAAAAAAAGTTTATGCCTTTAAAAAGTTAAATTCTTCAACAAAATAATTTTTTTTAAATTGGACATTTCTTTGAAATTTACATAACTTTATCTTTGTTATTTATTTTAAATTAATATTTTTAATAACTGAAATTCTACTTTCTCTCCAACCCTCAATTAAAAAAAAGAATAAAATCCTTACTATAAACAGGTAAAATAAAGGGGAAAATATTTTTTTATTGGTTATGTCAGGAACAAAAAAGTTTCTTTCTTCATTTAGTTACTAATCTCTCTATCTAGAACTGGGTAGCATATTTGATGATGAGTACTCTGGAATCAAGGCTTGTCACCCCTTTAATCAGATTTCTTGAATCTTTCAAAGAAGTTTATATTCACTGTATTGTTGTTATTGTATACATTGTTCTACTGGTTCTGTTCACTTTGCTCTGCATCATTTATTTATTCTTTCATTCATTCAATAAACAATTGTTAAGCAATTACTATGTGCAGGGTAAATTAATAATAAATGCTGAGAAAAAAGGCAAAAGATAGTTCCTGACTTCAGTGAGCCTACAATCAAACAAGGAAAATAATATGTAAATAAATACATACAGAGTGAGCTATGTCCAGGATAAATAGGAGGGAAAAGTTAAAGAAGGAACTCACTGCAATTCAGATGAGTTAGGAAAGGCTTCTTATAGTGGGTTAGATTTTAGTTGGGAATTAAAGGGAGCCAGGGAAATCTGTACTTGGAGAGGAAGAAGGAGAGCATTCTAGGCTTGGGAGGTAGCCAGAGAAAATTTTGCCTGGGGATGAGAGGTGGAGTGTCTTGTTAGTGAGACTATCAGGAGGCCAATGTCACTAGATAGAAGAACAAGTATTGTTTAGAAGATGTAGGAAAACAGGATAGTTAAGTGGTAGCTAGATTATGAGAGACTTTGAATAACAAAAAGATCAGTATATACTCACATATTATATTCTTGCAAACAATTGGAAGTCAGTATAATTTATTAAATAATTTACATGATCAGATCAGATCTGTATTTTTAAAAAATCACTTTAGTGGCAAAATAGAGAATCAATTGGAGTGGAGAAATACTCAAGGTAGGCAGACTCACATGTAGACTATTGCAATAATCAAAGCCTGAGGTGTTAGAGGACAAAAGGGAGCATATTTGAAAGATGTCATAAAGGTGACATCAACAGACCTTGACACCAGCTTGGATATGGTGGTTGAGAGATAATGAGTAATTCAGAAAAAAAAACTCTTAGGATGTAAGCCTAAGGGATTGGATTCCCTTTACAGTATTAAGGAAAGTAGAGGGCAAATTTAAGGATTTAAGGGGAAAGAAGGAATTCTATTTTGGAAATAATTGAATTTAACAAATATAATGTGCGAAAGGCAGGTTGAGATGTTGCATTGGAGGTCAGCAGAGAGATTAGGGTAGGAAAGGTAGATCTGAAATCAGGAGCATAAAGATGATAATTAAATTTATGGGAGTTAATGAGATCACCAAGTGAAGTAGCCCATCAGTTCATGCAAGTCTTTCTAAGTTTCTCTGAAACCACCACCTTTATTTTTCTTAGAGCAAAATATTGTTCCATTTCAATTATGTATATTAATTTTTTCATCTTTTCCCCAAGTGAGCTATCCCCCCAGTTTCTAACCTTTCTGCCATTGACAAAAGAACTACAAAAAGTATTTTTGTATGTATGGATCCTTTTCTTTATTTTTGGGGTAATAATTGAAGGGGACTCATGCTGGGTGTGCTGGCTATAAGAGGCAAATAGTCCCTAACAACATTCTCCCTGCTTCTTTTCTTTCTTGCTTTCTTTCTTTCTTTCTTTCTTTCTTTCTTTCTTTCTTTCTTTCTTTCTTTCTTTCTTT
>NC_058130.1:452540942-452576203 GCF_016433145.1 Gracilinanus agilis | reverse complement strand
CCCCCCCCCCCAGACCAAGTGCCATATGTAAAAGGAAATTCTTTGGTCTCTCTGAATTTACACTTGTGAAAGGGAATCTTTTATTCCCTTTGTCTATTTTGGGTTAACACTTTGGTTAACAGTAACTTAACCACCCCTACATAGTACCTCACCAGATTGTGAAGACTGGATTTTTGTCTTTGTCTACTTTTGAAATGAATCCACAAAAGCTTGAAACCCCTACTTAGCACTAGGTGGAGGAGCTCTCCACTCTTACACTTCAATCAGCCAGGAATATGTGAAACCTTTTGATGAGTTTTCACCTCTCCAGAAGGTGAGAAGTGGTCCCCACAAACACTGCCCCCTGGAAGGACTGGGCAGTTTGGAAGCTGTGATTGACCCTTGTGAAATCAGGAAGGGACAAGAAGCCACTATAAAAGGCTCTGAATTTCTGGGGCTAGGGAAATCAACTTCAAGAAGGAAGTTGGGTTCAAGAAGGTGTTGGACTTCAAGAAGGAAGTTAGCTTCAAGAAGAAGGTGGCTCAAGGAAGAAAGTCAGCCTCAAGAGTGACCTTCAGCTTAAGTCATTGTCTTGACCTGCCTCTTGGATGGAACTTGGGTGAGTGGATAGCTGGCTTCCCCTTCCAGTCTTCTGGAGAGAGTTTAATTCCTGTTGAAGGTCAACAAGTCCTGGCTGAATCAAGCACAGGAGCAATATTTAGTTAGATAGGCTACTGTCTTCTCTACCCTTTTGTATTTCTCTGCTTTCACTCTTTCCATCTCTTTTGTAAATAAAAACTATTGAAGTCATTTTGACTTTGAGCAATAATACTTTGAATTGGTGATCACAATTATTATTTATAATTTTCATATATTTTAGTCAAACCTTTAAATTTTAATTCTTACAATATACACACATAATATACAAATACACATGCATTTCTTGATGTGTAATGTTAAAATTATGCATGATATTAAAGTAGATAAGGAATTGTATTTGGAATCATAAAAAAAAACATGATTTCAAGTTCTGTCATAATGACTAAGTGACCATAAGCTATTCATTTAGTCTCTTGATTCCCCTGATAATTTTCAAATTTTACAGGCTATAGATAAGTCACCCTTTGGAACCCAGATAGGTAACTCATACATTGTTAATTTATATATATGTTACATGCCTGAAAAATAAAACAAATAATATCCAATTATCTAATTAAAATTATTAGAATATCTGTATTTTACCTATTATAAACTTATTGCCATGAACTGTCACTATAATAAATTTATTTACATGAATATAAGTTGAAGAAATTGGAAAAGTTATAAGGGAAAAGAGATATAGAAGGGACATAATATCTATCTCCAAATATTTTAGGGATTTTAACCTGTGATGGATATCAGAGAGTAGGAAAATGGGAGGATCTCATAAATCAAAAATTTTATGCTTGATGTAGGGGAAAACAGGCAAAACTAAAGCAAACCAAGAAACAAAAATTTCTGAAATTTAGAGCTATACATAAAAGGAATGTTGCCTTTGTGAGTACTATTTCAATCTCTTTGGAGATCTTCAGGGAAAAGCTGGGTGACTTGTGTAGTAAGGTAGATAGGAAAAAAAAATTTTTTTTTTCAGCTTTGACAGTCTCTTCTGAGATCGAGCGGGACAGATTGGTGAGTGATTAAGTGAAAACTATTACTACAAATCATTCTTCACATATTATTCACCTCTCCATGAGGAACTATGAAAGCTAGACATTACATACACCTTTCCATCTGTTCTGCTCCTAAACATCCCTCCATCTTCTCTCACCCATTAAAAAAATCAAATCCATGATGCTATTATTGTTATAAATTTAGAAAGAGTTCAATAGATAGCCTTGTGACTCCATTCACAATCACTGTGATTCTTTAGAACAAAACTTTCTTTCCTGGCTCCTATTATTACCCTATATATGTTTTATCTTTTCATTAGAATGCAATGTGTCATTTTCGTAATTGCATCTCCAGAGGGTTAGCAAAATGGCTGATACATTATTGCTGATTAATAAATATCTCTTATAAATACATTCATTCAACTTTGGCTTGGACAGGATGGACCCTCAAATCTTGTGATTCTATAATTTGGTTATTTTTTCTTTTTCCTTTTAAATTCAAGTCAACAAGTATTCATTAAATTTCTACTTTGTGCCAGGCACTGTGCTATGTGCTGGAGAAGTTTTTTAAGCCTAAAGTATTTAATGGACTTTTTTTTTGCACTGTAATGCAAGGGAGGTATTAAAATAGAAAGAAAATTGAGTATAATTTACATAAATATATGTGATTATGGAGCTATCAGTGAGATTTGAGTCCATTATAGATTTTTTCTTATTCTTAACTATTCACTGGTCTATTCTTTTGAAGAGATTTTGAATTTAAAGTAAATGCTACTTAAATAAAGAGAACCCAAACTTTTAATTTTTCTGCTACGATAAATGGTATGTGAGACATTTAGTAATCAAGAGTAGAGACTAAGATAAGATGACCATAATTCTATCACATAAATACAGTTCACTTTTCTATATTTTACATGATAAACCTTTCAAAGACTTTTAAAGTTCTCTATGTTTTCATACTCCCTCTTAGAGATGGGCAAAAAGTTTTGTAAAGGATAACCATTCTGAATATTTTTCAAAGTATTTGACTTTTGAATGACATTATAGAGCTTATGATGAATAATTTCTTCATATTTTTAGTCATAAATCAGATCACTATATGAACCATAGCAAAAGAGAGGAGGGTATTTACAATTCCTTTAAGTTTTGTGAAATATGAAGCAAAAATGATTTTTAATCATCATATCCTTCCTTTCATGCTGCAAATAGCTGCAGTTTTTTAAGTGATCCTGACTTTTCTAGGTTCAAAATTTTATAAATATAAGAGATAGAAGAGGCATGCCTGGGTAATAGTTTGTAAAAGTTCTTGAGCCCATAGGCTGCTTCCAAAACTATAGATAAAAAGAGTAAGAACCAGTGGTACTATTGTTATTTTTCTTTGTTAGATCCTATCTGAGTCATTCTGTTTAGTTCTGGGTGACACAATTTAGGAAGACCATGGGTAAACTAAAGTGTCTAGCAGAGAAGAAACAAGGGGGTGAAGAGCTTCAAGAACTAGTTGTAAGAAGATTGGATGAAGGACCTGGAGACAGCCTGAAAAGAGAAAATTATGAGTGACATAATATTGGTCCCTAAGTATTTGAAGAGTTAGCTTATGAAAGAGGGAATAAATTTGCTTTGCTTGGCCTCAGATAGTAAAAGTAGGATTAGTGCATGGAAATTGCAGGGAGGAAAATATAAGGTTGATTTTAAGTAAAATTTGGACTTACTTATGTACAAATAACTTCTAAAAGTATCTCTCTATTTAGAGGAGGCTGAAGAATCTACTCACAGGAGAGTTTTGAAGACATGAAGTGTAAGTACCTTGAAGAAACATTGGAATATTCATAGACATTCTATTACTGGTTCTGACTGGCATACCACATGATCTACAGGAAACTCTTTGATTGTGGAGACATTACAAAAGGTCTTAGTTTGACTCCTCTGTTTACAATTTTCTGGGAAAGAAAATTTTATAAGGGGAGAGTTTTTGATCTTTCTCCCCATGGATATGTGGTCTTTTAAGATAGACATTTTTGCTTCTGTGTTTGTTCTATTCTATTTTGAGTGAAGGGTTTGGAAACTCAAATTTTAAGTGTTTAATATGGTCAGCAGAACTTCAGTGTCTTGGTATCTAATTATCCAAATATATTTACAGCCATTTAAGCATTAATACTGTGAAGAGTAAGAAGTGACTTTCTGGAGTAACTTTTGTGATTAAATTCAGAAGGTATCTGAGATAAGAACTCACTCATCAGTAATGTCAGATTTTGTTTTGAATTAAGTGGGATACAGGGTATGAAGAAACTGAGGTAAATTTGAATGCACTGTCCACAGAAACCAAGATGGTGTAGGGGAGAGTATTCCCCCAAAGTAGTAGAAGGAAATGTTTGAACTTTTGTTATTGGTATATCTTTAAAGTAAATATTCCTTTTTAAAAGCTAGTTAGAATAAACATCTCATGTAAAAGAGGCATGAATGAAAGAAATGTTACAATGAGGAGAAGGAGGGGATGGAGGGATGGGTAAATGCTAGTAGAGTAGTATTCTCATCAGATATGTGGATTCATAGATGTAAAATTGTTCTTAGGAGATAAGAAGACGAGGTATAGAGATTAAAAGAGGGAATCTTAGAAAGACATATAAATTAGGAAAAAATGGAGCAAAGCAATAAGACAAAGGAAAGAATTATAGAGGAATTATAGAAGGAATTAATTAATTATAGAAGGAATTAATATTCATATTAATATGTAACAGGGCTAATGAAGGGAGTCAAAGAAGCATAAAAGGAAAGAGAAAAGCAAGGAAAACTTAAAATGACCAGAGAGGTAAAAAAAGGTAGAAGTGAAGAGGGTTTTGGTACTAGGGAGATAGTAGTTAGAGTAAAATTAGATTTCTGATGATGAATAAATTAAAAAGAGAGACAAAGAAAGAAAAACTGGAGGAAAATGGAGGGGAGGGAAATACAGAACTAATAGCAACTATAATTTTGAATGTGAACATGATGAATTCACCCATAAAATGGAAATAGCATAATGGATTGAAAACCCAAACCCAATAATACTTTGTTTACAAGAAACATTTAAAGATGAGAGCCACACATAGATTAAAAATAGAAGGATTGTGTAGAATACATTATGCTTCAGCTGCCAAACAAACAAACCAAAAAAGGATGTAGTTATAATGAGCTCAGATAAGGTTAAATATGAAATAGACCTAATTAAGAGAAACAGAGACACTACAGTATGTTGAAAAGTACTATTGGTAATGAAGCATCATCAATATTGATAATATAAACTCTAAATGTTGTATCATCCCCATTTTTTAAAAAGAAAAACTAAAGGAGTTACAGGGGAAAAGAGATAAAAAACTATAATAGCAAAGGATTTGTTTTCCCTTCTCAGAAATAGGTAAATCTAACCAAAAATAAATAAGAAAGAAGCAATAGATAAATCAAATGTTACATAAGCTAGATATTGTAAAAAGGAATTCTTTAATTTCTTTAATTTAATGGGGGACCTGGAGGTCCTCTCTTACTATAGAGATATGTAGGCATTAACCAGACCACAGTAACAGGAAGTAGGAACTGGGTAGCCCCCTGCTGACCAAGTATCAGTTGCAGGCTGTTAGCCGCTAACAGATAGGAGAGTCAGTTGCTAACAATTAGGGCTGGTAGTTGTGGGGAAGGTGGCTGCTGGGAGTGAGTTTGTTGTTGGGGGTTGGTTGCTGGCAGTGTGGGTTGGCATTTAGTTGCTGGTATATAAAGGCAGGCCTAAGCTTACTGAGTGGGCTTTTGACTTAAGCCTTTAGAGATCTTTTTGCCTTTGGACCCTGAGGGAGCAAGACTCTGTTTCTGATGCAAGGGGCTAATGGGAGTTAAACACTGGCAGTTGAAGAATAAACCTTATTTAAGGAGGTCATGGGTGGTGGCTGTTTATTTATTAGTGTATATAGGTAGTTAGTGAATCAATTTAGGTATGCTAAGTTAGATTAGGACTGGTAAGGCCAGGAAGACGAACCTGTTCTTTAAGAAAAAAAAAAGGGTCTTTAGAAATTTTATGTAGTATAAGAATTTTAGGTATATTTATAGGGTATAAGATTAGTAATCTCTCTTTCCTCTTTTCAATCTTTATACATATATACATATATATTTATTTGTTAAAAGCTGCTAGAAGTTTTTTTTTCCTTATGGATTAAAGGGATAATATTAATTTATAACTCTATAATATTCTCATTAAAACTTAAATTATTAAAAGCTGTTCTCTTATTTTGTCAAACGCCCCATTTTAACCCTTATAATATGATAGTTATCCAAAGACAGTGTAAAGATTGCATTTAATATTCAATGCCTCCAAAGTATGATATTTATAAGGATTTTTATTTAAAGCCTTGGGGAAGAATCCTAACTCACTCTTCACCATGGCACCTCCTCTCCAAAAGCCCCAGCACCAAGCCCACCATGACCATATCAAAAACAGCCCGCGAAAACCACAACCAATAGGAAAAGGCTTAAGGAATTATGGGTATGGTGAAAGGGAGTTTGGGTAATGTAGTTTTAAAGGGGGTACAAGGTCTTTTCAACTTTACATTCCCCCCTGTGATCCTTTGGGAGACAAGTCTCCCCAGTGGATCATGAAAACATAATCAAATTAAAGTTTACAATAATTCAGAGATAAAAGGGAAATAAAAGGGAGAAAGAACGAAACCAATATTCAGTGCATTGACAATAAGCCATTTAGGGGGCAGTCCCCTTTTTCTGGCATAAAGTGTCCATTCAAAATAAATACATTCAACCCCACAAAGTTCAAATTCGCCATGTCTAGAAATTCACTCTGGATCTTTTGGAGCAGTGTGTGGTCTCTGCATGCATCTTCATGGAGTCTTCTGGATTCCGGGAGATAGTCTTCTGTTCTAAATTAGGGTCAAATTCAAGTCCAAATTTACAGAAATAACATAGTCACCCAGAGGAGAACAACTTTACATTTCCCCCCTGAGGAAAATACAGGGATACACATGGGAATCACATAGGAATACATGATCAAGGCATAAGGTATATGAATCAATTCTCAAAACATCAAAAGTCCAAAGAAAAATAAAAGGGAAAAAGAAAAAGGAAAGGAAAAAATGACCTCTGAGGAAAATATATAAAAAAAATTCTCAGAAGAAAATGTATGTTTTGTAATCTATAATGTAAAGTTTAAATTCTTTGAGAGTAATTTCAGGATAAGGATCGTACCATCTCTGTAAGAAAGAAACTAAGAAAGCAATGATTACCAACATGTAGGAATCACAGTCCTCTAGCAGCAAAAGGAATAAACAACAGCAAAAAAGCTCTTAACCTTGGAAAATTTCTATGGTAAAAAAGCAAAATACAGAACCAACAGCAGAAAGTGAGAAACAAGCAAACATGATGAAACTTTAAAAAAAATGGAAATTGGTCCCAAGCTTTGGAGAAACTTATAAAGGAGTTCAAGAACCAAATTAAGAAAAATAGAAGAAAAAAGAGGTGGAAAAGTGGGGAAAAGAATTGAAGTGAAAGTAATACAAAAAGAAAACAGCTTAAAAGACAAAATTTCCCATATAGAAAAAGAGGCACAGAAATCAAATGAAGTAATAAATTGGAGACCAGAATTGGGCTGCTGCAAGTGATGAAAAACAGGATAGACCAAACTGAAAAGGAAAATCAAAAGATCACAGCTGAAAAATCATCTTTAAAGAACAGAATTGGGCAATTAGAAGCTAATGATTTCATGAGAAACCAAGTATTAATAAATTAAAATCAAAAGAAAGAAAAAATAGAAGGAAACATGAAATATTCCATTGAAAAGACAACAAACCTGGAAAACAGATCCAGGAGAGGCAATTGAGAATTATTGAAATGCCTCAAAGCATGGAACAAAAAAAAAGCCTTGACATCACACTACAAGAAATTACCTTCCTCTATCAGATTTAGATAAATCAAACCAAAAAACAAATAAGAAGTAAGAGATATGAATGAAATCTTAGAAAAACTAGAGTTAATAAAATATATGGAGAAAAATAAATAGGGATAAAATGGAGTAAACCTTCTTTTCAGCAATACATGGTACATTTGCAAAGATCAACCCTGTACTTGGGCATAAAAACAATGCAAAAATTCAGAAAAGCAGAAAGTAGAGTGCATTTGAAAATTTAATCTCACCAGGGACTTCAGAATTTTCCTTCATATGTGAATACTTGACTGAAAAAAAGAATCAGAAAAAGGAAGTGCTTCCTAAATTCAACTGCCTTACATTTGTTATATTTATTGTGTAATTTCCTTAGGATTATTTTTTATTTCTTTTATATCTCAGGTGTCCTCAGCTATGGAGAATGTACCATATTATAGGAAGATTCAGAGCCCAACAGATTTTATAAACCATGGAAATTATGGAAAAGATACAAAAGATTTTTGGTGACCCATAAGTTTCTTCTGATCCAGTCTGGAGACTTGTTTAGATGGTGAGTGAGACCAATGAATACTGATATTAGTATTATTGCTGAGGCATATTTAAATATTACTTTAAAGTTTGTAAAATATTTGAAACATATTATTTCATTTGAATCTTCCAAAATAAGAAATTTTTGAGGTAAGCACTATACATACTATTATCTCAGTTTTGTAAAAAATGAAACTGACTCTAAGAAAGGTTGAAACTTGTGAAGTCATACAGTTATTGTCAGAGCATATTAGTCATTTCATCTCTTAGCTTCACTTTTTCCATCTGTGAAATGGGATTAACAATGTCTTGTCAGTATCAGTCTTAAAAGTATGGCTCTGTTGGTAATGATATTGCAATTTATTCAAATTATAAAGTATGGAAACAGCACTGTGAATTATAGTTTTGTGATCATAATTTGCTTTCATGGCTGCTGTATGATATTTCATTAAATAATTAGTATCTTGTAATTTTTCCATTTTTGATAAAGAATTATAGCAAATGAATATAATCTTCTTCAAAACTGATAAGTGGCAGTTTTCCATTTTTAAAATCATCTTCAATTGTCATAAGAGGAATTTAAAAGTATTGCATTATATAGGTAAATTCACCATATCCACCTGTGAAAACCATGACTGGAAAGTGTTACATTTGAATATAACACAAAAATCTTGTTAAAAATAAATTTCATGCCTATAAAAATCCAGTTGGTGTTATCCATGTTTTAAATATGGTGTTCACTCCAAAGTTTGTCAGTGCTATTGATATTATTATTCCTCTTCCTTCTTTTAGCTGTAGTTAATTTTAGTGTTTAGAAAAAAAATACCTTTGTTTGAAATCCATAGTCTCACAGATTATTTTGTGCCAGTATCACAGAAACTTTAGAAATATTTATAGGAAAAATCCTCTGTTGTTTTTTCCCTTTTTAAATTCAAAATATAGTAGTTATGCAAAATATCTTCATTCTTCCCAGTACACCTTTTCTGCATGGCGAATTGCTTCCCTCATTTTGTACCAAATGTTTTGTTTTGTTTTTTGTTCCTTAGTAGAAGCTGCACAAGTTATGGGTTGCAAATGTGCTGGCGTCCTGGGGCTACTGACTATTTCACCTATCCCAAGTCTTACCCCCTCTTTGATGTTATGTGGAATATCAAACCCTAAGAAGGTATGAATTAGAATGCTAAGGACATCTGCACCATTGCCTTATTCCTCCAATGCATCCTAAGGGAGTATTAAACCAAATCAAATTTAACATAGAATCATTACCTTGAGCAGTGCAGAATCAAGGATAGAATAATTCAACATATTCTCAACATTTACAGTGCTAGGATTGGGAGGACCAAACAAAATAGAGAAACAATCAATAGAAGACCCAAAAGGAAGAGAGAAAAAGAATCTATTAGGAATTGAGCAGGAAGGTCTAGTCATACCAAGACTCTAATATCTGTCCTAAAACATATATTCTTTTTCTCATCATCTTTTTTTCCTTCTACCTCTTTTCCCTCTCTCCCTTTCACCTTTAGGTGTAAATTTATATCTGATAGCAATTTGTGAAAAATTGTAATGGTTTAGTTTCTTATAGGTATAAAAGACATTAAGAAACATAATGCAAATGCCCCTCCAACTGTTGTAATATCTGGGATAGGGGGTGGCAGCAGAGAAAGGGAAGGGAAAAAGAGATATTTTTGAAAATGGAAAACCTTCTGGCTCTCCTTGCCTGATCTGGAATAATCTCCACCTCTCTTCCAAACAACTGATTCACTTCTTCTACCCCCTCAACATAAAGGAGTATGCTACTGAAATCATAATCATTTCATAACAAATAGTGTCTCCCCCCTTGACTTTATGATCAATTTTGTACTTTTTCTTCAGTTAAAATAAAATCATTCCTGGAGGGAGTGAATAGAGTGTGGAATAGCATAGCGAATATTTAGAACCAGAAATGAGGAAGTCAAAACAGAAAGATTCCCCAGAGAAAAGTATTCTTTAAGAGAGGAGGGAAGCACACAAACTAAAAGTTTGGATTCCCATGATTGAAAGGTCCATTAGCCTGTTGATCTGTTTAAAATATTATTGAAGGATAATAATAATGATAATAACTAGCAATTATATATTGCTTTAAGTCTTACTGTTATACACAAGCCTCTAAAATCAACAGCATTTTAGATCAAGTTCAATGTTGGGATGAACTCAGAAACTCACAAATTAATGAATATTTAATAGAAGAGAAGGCTTACCTTGCCCTTACCCAAAGATATGCAGTCAAGATGTGGTACTATCTAATTTCTCTGGATGCAGGCTTCCTAGTCTCCAATAGTAATCAAAGAATAGTAACTCTGAGAGGTACTGACTACTCATAGCTAGAATTTTTATGTCACTATATTAGGAAAGTGAATCTGGGAAGTTGCAACCAATCAAGTTGCATAGGGGGAGGTAGATGTTTTAGGAAAGTGAGGGCAGATCTATTAGATCAATGCTAATGCTATCATATGCTATCCCTTGATATGAATGTCCTAATGATCTAGAAGACCTCCTAATATTTCAATGACTAGAAAGTCCTGCTATCATGGACTAGGGGAGGAAAAGAAAGAAAGGGGGGGAAATGCAGAGTTCAGACTTTTCCTTTCTCCTTTTTTAATCTCAAGTCTTTTACAAGACAATCCTACTAGCATGGGTAGTAATAAGAGGAAGAAAAGAAAAATAAGCAAAATAAAGCAGAAATAAAGACAAAAAAAGGGAGAGGAATACAAAACTTAGAAGTCCTGAGTTTTTCTTCCTCACTTCAGTAAGAATAAGTCTCAAATTTTGGTCTATTTAATGAATAATGTCACATCTTTGAAGTTTGCAATTAGTCTCTTTATTCCAAGTGGTAAATAGCCAGAGCATCAGCAAGAACATAAGGTCCATTGTGTAAATGATGATACCTCCACTGGAATTGCAGATTTATTCTCCTGCTGTGAAATGGTAATGAGCAGGAGAAGCTGTAGCCATATCAGATCTTCTGCAAAGACACTTGTGAAACAGTAGACAATTCTTCATCCGATATCAGGATCATCTATAATAAAATGGCTAAGAAGCCATAAGCCTCTTGCATGCAACCTATCCTGTAATCTAAATTGATGCTATGGCTCTCCCTGTACTTCTATCCACTCAGTATTCTCTGGTCTTCCTGGAAAAATCTCCCCATTCCTGAAATCTACATCTAAGAAATGATACTAAATCTTTAGCCCCTTAGAAACTTCTGTGGTAGGGATGACCAACTTGTATCACAGTGGCTAAAAACATTCTCCTTCACCCTTATTCAATAACTAAGAATTACCCCCAAATCAATTAGAGAATCTTTTTTTCTTCCAAGTAAATACACAACCACCATAGTTATATAGCAAATGTTTCAAGTCCTTCATATTATGAGACAGCAAGATGTGATACCACCCAAAAATACCGCCCTTTGCTCTTCCAAACTCTTCTTGGGCAGCATTTCCATACCAAAAGAAATGAAGCTCACCAATTGAAAAAGACTTAAGCTACTTTTCCAGAGATCAGGGAGCCTTCTGAAGGGGGATAAGTAACTTGGGGCCAAGTCAACTCTGTGCTGTGGGAGGAATAAGTATGGACACAGGATTAGGCAGAACTATGTCCAAAAACATTCTATTCTTTTCAGATGTCTTCCTGGAGACTGTATCTAAGAACCCAGTGGGGAGATGAACACTTCCCCTTTCTAGTGCAGCATTGAATTGTCACCTGATATAAGCAGTCAGATGAGTATTTCATCACCATCATATATCACATTTTATTCAGTAATTCCTCAATTAATGGATATTCCCTCAATTCCCAATTCTTTGATACCAAAATATTCTAGAAATATTTTTGTACAAGTAGGTTCTTTCCCTTTTTGAAAGATCCCTTTGGAATTTCAAACCCAATGGTGGTATTACTGGATCAAAAGGTATGCACCATTTTGTAGTCCTTTGGGCAGAGTTTGAAATTACCCTCCAGAATGGTTGAATCAATTTACAACTCCTCCAACAATGCATTAATATCCCAATTTTGCCACATTCCTTCCAACATTTATTACTTTTCTTTACTGCATATTGTTAAATGTGAAGTGGTTCCTCAGAGTTGCAAAACAACATTTCTCAGGAGTGAGGTCTTTATAAGTGGGATACTATTAGGGCAGTAGAGAAGTCAGGATTTTAGGGTTAGGAATGGAAACCTCACTCCCTAATAAAGTGATCATCTTTTTGTGAAAAGTACTGAAACCAGAAAGGCTTATATGTGAGCATAATTTCAAAGTATAACTTCCATTTAGCAATAGAAACCTCCTGAGCTTCATCCATCCAAAATGCTCTAACCAGGGGGCAGCTGGGTAGCTCAGTGGAGTGAAAGTCAGGCCTAGAGACAGGAGGTCCTAGGTTCAAACCCAGCCTCAGCCACTTCCCAGCTGTGTGACCCTAGGCAAGTCACTTGACCCCCATTGCCCACCCTTACCAATCTTTCACCTATGAGACAATACACCGAAGTACAAGGGTTTAAAAAAAATTCTCTAACCACTCTTGTCTTTTATGAATAGGACCTCTAGCACCTCAGACTTTCTTTGTAAGTTCAGAAGAAGGGAAGAATCTGCAGGATGGTGTACTTTATACCTTTTAAGGCTATAGCATTTTCTCGGTCCCACTAGCAGGACACTAACATGTGTGTAAGTCAGTCAGTAGGGGCCATTAGGACATCCAGTGGAAACTATGGGTTTTCTTCATATAGATTCCACTAATTAGTCCAAAATATAAAAAATCTAATTAAAGTTTCTGGACTTACTTCTTAGATCATAAGACAGAAAATGTCAATAGCTCATTCTGAACTATTCCTGGAATCCTCTGAACATTCACTGCCTACTTTATTCCCCTAAATTTGACTGCGAGGGCTGGAATCTGTATTTCTTAGTGTTGATTTCTTATCCCTTATCCTTCATCTGGGTCATTATTTGACCTAGAATTTCTCTCCCTATGACCTGTTCTGACTCAGTCAACATTATGTCATTAGTGTAGTGACATAGATCAGGAAGAGAGATCTCTTTCAGGTTTCTGCCTTCGATAATGTGCAATAGAAAGAAAAGTTCAGGTAGCTCTAGAGAAGGACAACGAAAGGGTACTGGAATCCCACCCACGCGAAAGCAAATTCTTCCAATTCGTTACAGCTACAAACATAAAAGAAAAAAAACAATCTGCCAAGTTGATAGTATCACATCATCATTCACTCTGGACCTGGGCTCCTTGGTCTACAACAATGAAGAGATCAGGGACTATTTTAGAGATAGACATGAACATTTATTCAGCTACCTGTTGTCCACTGCAAATGACCAGGTACCGTATGCCTTCCTTAGAGGTAACAGGGGGTTAATGTAAGGGAATCTAGCATGATGAGGTACTCTCCCTTCCTTCATCTCAGTCTCTAGAAGAGAGATATCTTTCACTCCTTGAGGACACAATATTTCATGCTGCTAATGACATGGGATGGTTTTAGGTAATTTTCCATTTGACCAGGAACATGCCTAGAGGTGGCTATAAATGCCTGCACAAAGGGTGAGCCTAAAGCATCATTTCCCTCCAAGTACTGTCCTCTGTAACATCCCTGGAAGGATCCAATATGGTGGGGGCTTTGGAGGATACCTCAGGTATGGGTTAGGTTAAAGTACTCTTAGTCCCTGATGTTTAATTTCCTAGTACAATTGAGTTAAAAAAAAACAAATAAACAAACTCTACTGGCTAAGTTATATATTGCTTTCTTAGAAACTTCAAGTCAAAGAGTCATATCCAAAATTCCCTCTTGGGGATGGTATCATTTCCCTCTGCCCATCAAGGGGCACATCTGTGACTTCTCCCCCCATTCCTAGGGTGTCTGTTTATACCGATATTACGATTTGCCTAAACCACAATTGTCTCAATATCTGGATCAGTTTTCAACATTTGGTCAGCCCACTCTTACATGGTTGTATGTGTGTGTGTGTGTGTGTGGTTGGGAATGGGCCCGGGGAAATTAATAGCTAAAATTGGAATGAATTCTGGTGGGCCCTACCCCAAATGCAGGATCTAATGGATCCTGAAATAAGATAGGCATAGGATGTGTCAGGCATTAAAAAGGTTGAATAAGTTAAATCTATCAAATCTATGTACTTTCGAAATTTCAGCCTTTCCCTAATGGATCTCCATCATCCAGGAACTGACCGAAGAGGGAATTAATCTCAACCACCTAAAAAGGGCAAAGAAAGAGCATATCATTTCCTGATAATCAGTTGTTTTTTTTCCCACCATGTCCAACTCTGTGTTACTCCATTTGGTATTTTCTTGGCAAAGATACTGGAGTGGTTTGCCATTTCCTTCTATGGTTTACAGGTGAAGAAACTAAGGCAGACAATGCTTCAGTGACTTGTCCAGGGTCACACAGTCAGTAAGTATCTGAGGCCAGAGTTGATCTCAGGAAGATGAATCTTCCTGTCTCAACACCTAGCTTTCTTATCCAGTGGGCAACTTAGTTACCCATCTCTTGCTGATGTCCAAACATATTTAGTTAACTCCATAAAAGAACTTTCCTCAGGTGGTAGAAGGATTAGCTAGATGGAACAGTTGGAACAATGGCCTTAGAATCAGGAAAACATCTTCATGAGTTCAAATCTGTCCTCAATCACTTACTAGCTATGTGATTCTGGGCAAGTCACTTAATCCCATTTGCCTCAGTTCCTCATCTGTAAAATGAGCTGGAGAAGGAAATGGTAAACTACTCCAAGCATCTTTGCCAAGAAAATTGCAGATGGGATCATAGAGTTGGAAACAACTCAAATGCCAGTACAATAACAACACTAATTTTAGGTTCATCCCTCTTTCCACTGTGCCACCTACCTGGTATAATAGATAGATGGCCACCCTTTCATTTCAAACACATTTAATCACTATGCTGATGTCATCTGTTTATTTTTAACAAACATATCAGCTGTGAGTCCATATTTAAGTGACTTAACCCCTCAATTTTAGGAGAATTTTCTAAGACTAAATTGCACCAATACACCAGGATTTCCCAGTGGACAGATTCTTACATTCAGGGTCTGAATTCCACCTTCCCCCAAATTATAATAATTCATTAGTTTCCCATAATATATATGGAACACTTCTGATTCATTCATTTCCTCAAAAAAGGTTTTAACACTATTAATAAGGAAATTTTATTCCGTTAGGCTAGAAGAAAATATCTTTATATCATAATAAAATAGGCTATAATAGTTTCTGTTTTGTTTTCTAAGTAGAAATACCATAATCAGTACTTTCAACAAAATATACTCATTTTCCATCAATTACTTTCTTTACATATCTCTAATATTTTTCTAGTACTTAGAATCAATATCTAACATTGTCTTAATAGGAAAAGAAGACAATTTTAATATGAATAAATCCATGAAAAGAGAAGTTTTATTTAGAATTCAAATCAATCATCAACTCAAAATGATCATTCTCAGCATCTTTTCCTGTGAGCAGGAGAAAAGCTTAAGTAAAATTGTTACTATTGAAAATGTGACAAATTTCAAGAGAAAGCAAAAGGTTTTTTGAAGGACAAATTAAAAACTCAGTCAATAAGCTGTAAAGCAAATTTTAGTGCTATAAGAGAAACAGTTCAGATATTAAGGCACAAGAAAAGAGTTTAATCTTTTTAACATGAGAAGAGTAACTATCTCTTATCCGCATATAAGAAGAAAAATACATCTGTAAATATATTTTCAAACATTGATTTGAAAATAAGATGTCAAAAGTTTTAATAATCTCTGGAATTTAATATTTATAAAATCATAAAAGAATAAAAACTACTTAATTTTTTTCTGCATATCCCCAGTTGCCTACCATCTGCTTTATACCTGTTATTTATTTAAAAATAATTTCTTTAGAATTGGAGATATGACCCTTCCTTCATGGAATTCATAGATTTTGAGGAGAATATAGCATATATAACAAGAAATTACAACAGAACAGCTAACTACTAGTACAAACAATTATATTTAATAAGAGACACCAAACAAGTCACTAACAAATGGGTCAAGATGGGAAATTGAAATAAGAAGGCTGCCTCAAAGAGGTAACATTTATGTTGGTCTTTAAAGCAGGATTAAAAATTCAGAAGAAGAATTTTCAGGGCAAAGTAAAAATATGAACAAAAGTAGTCCAGAGATAATCATGGGCAATGTAGAGAGGACAATGAATATTCTAGTTAGTTTAGAATATAAATTAAATAGAACACAGTAATATGTAATGAGTTAAAAAACCAAAGATAATGCTGGATTTAAGAGCACTTTGAGTATGTGTCTAAGGTATTTGAACTGTATTCAAAAAGTTCAAGGTAAGATTTTGAGTAGGGAAATGTATTAGGAAGATTAGAATGGTGGTGGTGGGAAAGAGAGTTTAGAAGGTGGAATTAGGAGAAGCTCTCTCACACACACACAAGCAATTTTGTTTTAAGGGAAGTCACAATTCTTATAAATGACACTTTTTAAAAGCATAGTTCAATGATAAAGGACTGAAAGATTTGGTTGATTTTATTTGCCATTCTTGCAGCTCAGGCTAAGGTTGAATAGAGGATCACAAGGGAGCTTTCTTGAGTAAAAACAAAGTAAAGTGGAATGCCCATCTATCTTGATTATTTTAATTCCTTGTTGCACATAAGCATGCCCCAGAGGGGTGAATTGTCAACCTAAGGGAGCACACATTGTGCCAATAAGCAGGGAATCCTGTAGAAATGAATATTTGGGTTTTTTTGGGGTCCAAGTGGTCCATAAATTAAATTATATTACATTATTCAGTCAACCCCCAGAGTGGGAGAAATGGGAACAAAACAAATTAAAATAGAAATTTGGAGTGTAGCAAACTCTCTCAAGAACCTTTAGTCTTGTTTAACATATGGCATGTACAAATAGCTATTAATAGGAGTGAGAATTCTCTGCCTGGTTGAGAATAAGCCATGATCAATATTTATGTTATGTCAGAAATTAAATGCAATGGAAGGGATATATCTATCTCAGGAGTCATGGAAGCTATCCAAATGACCTGAATAGATATGAGCAATCAAGGGAACACAATATGTTATGGGGCATGGTGCTTAGCAACCCTAACAAAATCTTTGATTAAAATGAAACTGCATAGTCAATGATATACTTTAAAAAAATGATACAGTGTTTTTTGCCTCCTTTCTCCTATCTTACAAGGTACTTGAGTCAATTTACCCTACCAGAGTCTTAAATAAACCTCAGAACCTCAGATATTCAGACCCATAAGACCAAAGTTATTTTCTGGCTTTAATGCATTGGCCTTTGTTCCCCCTCTTCATTTTCTGCAGTGTGTATCATTTATATCCATTTATATCTTCCACATTGCAAATAGAAAATATAGGTTATATTTTAGTAGGGGAGTAAATCATGGCAGGGAAGTGGCAATAGTACAGAATATTTAGTTGATTTTATAACAGTTGTCTACTTTTATACTCTGAACTTGTACAGAGTGAAGACAGATTAGTAGAAGTTTGTCTACACTCTAACCTCTACAGGACAAGCAATAACAGCAAACACTCATATTTAAGACTCATTTTGTTCCCACTGCAGTCTTTGGAATCAGATGATTTACTTTTCACGTTTTTTCAACCAGGAAGAATTTTACAACATTTACAAAACAATGTGAGCTTCAATAGTCAAAGGAACAATTGCCTTGTTGTGATCATTCTGGAGGAACATTATTTTATTTCTCTTTATTGCTATCCCATAATCTCAGTATAGCATTTTTTATTCTCAACTAAAGTAAGGAAAATATCAAAACATTTTCAAATATAAATTTCAAAAAATAGCTCTGAAAATTAAATGTTCTTTTGGTACCCACAAATTATCACATAAGACCTTTATATAATGTCTGGGTGAAAGGTGAAAATTTGAGTAAATCCAATAAATAAATATTTTAGTGCATTTTAGAATATTTTGGAATGGCAGAATTGCAAGTCTTTACTTTTCTCAGAATTGATACTTTCATTGTCACTCTCCATACCTTTGTACTGTTTGCCTTTAAATCCAGTCTTATACTTTCCTTTGGAATCCTTGATTTTCTTCAAGATTCATTTGAATACAGTACTCTCCATTGAATCATCTGTTTCTCGTGATCCAAAAGAGAAGGAATATTTGCAATACTTCACATTTCCTTACCAAATAGAAGCAATTTCATTCTTATAAGATAATTTATTTAACACCCACATGGTGCTGAGCTCTCTGTCATATGGTAGGATATACAAAAAATATACATCCTAACTCCTGCCTTCAAAGTAATATAAATGAAATAATAAAACACAAATCAGACTACATATTTTATTGTAGCATCATAAGTTATAGGTTGCAAATATGATAGTAGGTCAGAAGATAGGAGAACTTTTATGAAATCAATAAAAGAAAAATTCAGAGGAAAATGATGGCTTTAGCCCTAACATCAGAAAAAGTTATTTATGGTTTTTTTGTGGTAAGAATTTAAAATTCTGATATTTTAAGAGAAAGAAAGTGATTAAGAAAGGCACATTTAGGCCTTTATTAATCTTCTTATTAAAAACTTCCACATAAGTTTTCCAAAGTCACATGATCCATAATGTCTCCTGCCCTTCTTTCCTTGCTCCCTCTTGGTCCTGGAAATGAATTAAATCTAGGTTATACATGTAGTATCACACAAAACATATTTCCATATTATTCTTTTTTAAAAGAAATGATCTCATAGACCAAGATCCTAAAATACATACCCAAATAAACAAGTAATAAATCATATATTTTCATCTTCATTTCTACTTGAATAGTTCTTTCTCTAGAGGTGGATAGCATTCTTTTGTTTTTAAACCCTTAACTTCTGTGTATTGACTTATAGGTGGAAGAGTGGTAAGGGTAGGAAATGGGGGTCAAGTGACTTGCCCAGGGTCACACAGCTGGGAAGTGTCTGAGGCCGGATTTGAACCTAGGACCTCCCGTCTCTAGGCCTGGCTCTCAATCCACTGAGCTACCCAGCTGTCTTCTGGATAGCATTCTTAATAACATAAGTCCCTCAGAATTATCTTGGATCATTGTATTGCTGTTAGTAACAAAGTCTATTGCATTTGGTCGTTCCACAATAATGTAGTTACTGTGTCTAATGATCCTCTGGTTCTGCTTAATTTACTCTGCATTAGTTCACATAGGTCCTTTCAGCTCTTTCTGAAATCATCCTGTTCATCATTCCTTATAACATAAAGGTATTCCATCACCTCCACATACCACAATTTGTTCAGCCATTCTCCAACTAAGGGACAACCCTTTAGTTTCCAAATCTTTGCCACCATGAAAAGAACAGTTGTAAATATTTTTATATAAACAGGTTCTTTCATATTTTTAAAAATCTCTTTGGAATACAGACCTAGTAGAGGCATTACCAGATCAAAAAGTATGCATTCTTTTATAGCTCTTTGGACATAATTCCAAATTGCCCTCCAGAGTGGTTGGATCAGTTCACAACTCCACCAGCAATGCATTAAGAGTCCCAATTTTGCCACATCTCCAACATTTACCATTTTCATTTACTGTCATATTGGCCCATCTGATATGTGTGAGGTGGTACCTCAAAGGTTGTTTTAATTTACATTTCTCTAATATAGAGGAATTTAGAAATTTTTTTCATATAGTTATTGATACCTTTGATTTCTTCTAAAAACTACCTATTCCTATCCTTTGACCATTTATCAATTGGAAAATGACTTGGAGTCTTATAAAATTTATTGAGTTCTTTGTATATATGAGAAATGAGACTTTTATCAGAGAAATTTCTTATAATTCATTCCCCTTGTCCCACATTTTGTTGTTTCCTTTCTAATTTTGGTTGCATTGGTTTTGATTGTATGAAACCTTTTTAATTTGCTATAATCAAAATTATTAATTTTACATCTTGTAATGTTCTCTATTTCTTGTTTGGTCATAAATTCTTCCCTTTTTCACTGATGTGACAGGTAAACTATTCTATGTTCCCTATATCATTGTAATATTCCTGATTGTCTTCTGTAATATCACTTTTTACATTTAAATCATACCTCCATTTTGACCTTAACTTGGTATAAGGGTGTGAGATATTGATATAATTTTTGCCATACTATTTTCTATTTTTCCTATCAGTTTTTGATCAAATAGTGAGTTCTTATTGTAAAAACTGGGATCTTTGTATTTATCAAACACAAGATTGCTGAAGTCATTTATCCCTGGTCTATCCCATTGATTCACCCTTGTATTTCTTAGAAATCAGACTACTGTGATGATGACTGCTTTATAGTATAGTTTAAGATACCACCATCATTCCCATTTTTTAATTAGTTCCCTTGATATTCTTGACCTTTTGTTCTTCCAGATGAATTTTGTTATTATTTTTATAATACTATAAAATAGCATTTTGGGGTATGGCATTGAATAAGTAAATAATTTTTTGTTGGATTTTCATTTTTCTTCTATTAGCTGAGCCTACCCATGAGCAATTAACGTTTTTCCAATTGTTTAGATCTAATTTTATTTGTATGAAAAGTGTTTTGTACATGTGATCATATTTGTCTTGGCAAATAGATTCCCAAGTATTTTATATTGTCTAGTGTGATTTTAAATAGTTTCTCTTTCAAAGTCTTACTGCTCATTTTTTTTCAGAAATATATAGAAATGCTAATGGTTTATGTGGGTTTATTTTGTATCCTGTACTTTACTAAAGTTATTATTTCAACTAGCGTTTTAATTGATTCACTTGGGTTCTCTAAGTATATCATAATAGTATCCACAAAGAGTCATAGTATAGTTTCCTTACTGCTCACTTTAATACCTTCACTTTCTTCTTCTCTAATTGCTAAAACTAGAATTTCTAGAACAATATTAAATGATGACAGTGATAATGGGCATCCTTGCTTTACTCCTGATCTTACTGGGAAGGATTCTAACTTATCCTCACTGCAGATGATAATTGCTGATGGTTTTAAGTGATTACTACTTATTATTTTAAGGAAAGGCTCTTTTATTCCTATGCTTCCTAGTGTTTTCAATAGGAATGGATGTTATATTTTGCCAAAGATTTTTTTTTCATCTATTGAGTGTAATGCAGAGATGCAATCAAGGCTTTTACCCTTGCAAAACCTAACTGTAGAACTTCTGGCAGTTAACCAGCTTTAGAACTCCGACAAAGGTCAGTTGGTCCCAGAAGCTTGTGAAGAGCAGAAGGGCGAACTGGGCTCTGCTTTTGAACTGAAACCTTGCCTTGAATCTATGCTTTTGTCTTTGGATTTTTGGAGCTTAGCTAACTTCTCTGGAACTTCCATGATCTTCCCTATATCATTCCCCTTTTACCTTTCTGATTTCTTGTGGGCTTTGGGAGAAGGGTGGATTTTGGGGTTGTAGCAATTAGACTTTGAGGATTTAGTTCCCCATAGACAAGTAGGGCTTACCCTTGAAACAAACTATCATTTGCTTCATTGTTTTACTACTCCCTAACCTCACAGGCAGCCAAACTTCCCCAGCCTGAGAAAGAGCAGGCTCTCTCTCAGTCCAAGCCATTCATGTGACCCTCTCCCACCTTGAGCTTCTCCCTAGTGGCTGTTAAGGAAACCCTGAAGTCCTCTCTCTTTGATAATCAACACTGAAACTTTAATAAACCCCATTGTTACCTATTCAAACCCTTTGCATTACCATTGGCTCAACAATAAGTGAGAGTTGAAGGAGGAAAGGAATTATTCTCTCTATTTTCCTGAGGTAAGCTGGAGGCGTCCATCTTGGGAGGAAGTCGTTTGTCTCTATTCTTCCTCCTGGAAACCCTTCAGTTTCATTGACAGGGAGGAGTCTTGGGACTCCTTCTTTGTGGACTTGAGAAACTAACTAGAAAGCCCTCTAGTCAGATTCAAACCACTTCTGACTGGCCCTAACCTTTGTGTCTGTAGAAATACCATTTTCTCTGGAAGAGTCCAGCCTTCCTTCCCCAGTAACCTCTGTCTCTAGTTTGAGTGTCTCCCTGTTGCAGCTGCCTCCCCTAATTATCTCATCATCTTCCTTACCATTCATTATACTACCTTGTCCTCTATTTCCCTAAACTCAGCCATTCCCTTATATCTCTCCTTACCATCTCAATCCACTATTGCACCCTCCTTTCCCACCAAAGGACCTAAGGCCTCTATTTACCTTTATTTATTTACTTTTATTACATGAGATAATCATTTAATTTCTGTCAGTTTGATTATTGATAAGGTCAATTATGCTGATGGTTTTCATAATATTAAACCAGTCTTGCTTTCCTGGCATAAATCCCACCTGCTCATAGGGAATAATTCTTATAATATATTGCTATAATTTCTTTGCTGGTATTTTTTAAGACCTTTACATCAATGTTCAGTAAGAAAATTGATCTATAATTTTCTTTCTCTGTTTTTGGTAAGGCAACTGCACCATATTTGTGTCATAAAAAGAAATTGATGGGATTCCTTCTTTGCTTATTTTGTTAAATAGTTTGTATAGTATTAGGATTAGTTGTTCTTTAAATGTTTGATAAAATTCACTTGTGAATCCATCTGGCCCTGGGGATTTTTCCTTCGCAAGTTCATGGATGACATGCTCAATTTATTTTTTTTTGAAGTGGGATTATTTAAGTATTATAGTTCCCCTTTTAATAATCTAGTTGATTTGTACTTTTATGAATATTCAAGCATTTCACATAGATTATCAGAATTATTTTCATATAATTGGGCAAAATAGCTCATTTTGATTGTTTTAATTTCCTCTTCATTAGAGATGAAATCACTCTTCTCATTTTTGATGTAATTTGATTCTCTTTCTCTTTTTTAACCAAATTAACCAATACAATACTCTATTTTATCTGTTTTTCCATATAACTAGCTCCTAGTCTTATTTATTCATTCATTGTTTTTTTCTTTCCATTTTATTAATTTCTCCTTTGATTTTTAGGATTTCCAATTTAGTCTTTAATTGGATATTTTTAATTTGTTTTTTCTAGTTATATTTGTTTGATACCAAATTCATAAGCATTCAGGAATATAAAATTTTCCCTCAGTACTGCTTTGGCAGTATCCCATATATTTGATATCTTTACATCATTGTCATTCTCTTCTATGAAATCAGTGATTGTTTCTGAGTAGTTCTTTGACTTTCACCCTCTCCCCATTTAGAAGAATTAGATTATTTGGTTTCCAATTAATTTTAAATTTTCCCCTCTGGGGCAGCTGGGTAGCTCAGTGGATTGAGAGTCAGGCTTAGAGACAGGAGGTCCTAGGTTCAAATCCTGCCTCAGACACTTCCCAGCTGTGTGACCCTGGGCAAGTCACTTGACCCCCATTGCCCACCCTTACCACTCTTCCACCTAGGAGCCAATACACAGAAGTTAAGGGTTTAAAAAATAAATTTGCCTCTCCATGAATGCTTATTGATTATAATTTTTATTGCATTATGATCTTAAAAAGGTGAATTTATTATTTCTCTTTTTTTCCACATTTGGTTGTGAAGCTTTTAATGCCCTAGTACATGGTCAGTTTTTGTATGTGGACCACATCCTGCAAAAAAGAAAATATATTCCCTTTTATTCCTATTAGGTTTCTCCAGATACCTGTAATAATAATAAAGAGCCAGAGACCAATGTTAGATAGAGGGGGAGAGAGAGAGTCTATATGGGGGTTAGACTCTCTTCTAGATCTCCCCATGTGCCAATATATTCTCTGGGAGATTTTGAGGGGGTATCACCCCAAAACTGTGTGACCTAGATACAGCCCCTCAGGAGTTGGGGGTGAGGCTTCCCTATAAGATGAGGTATGTGGTAACCCAATCCAATTCTGAATGAGGGTGGGGTTCACACAAGCCTCCCCTGAGGTCAGTCAACTTCACAGCAGGGGATCTGGCTCCAAGATGGAGGCAGCTAGTCTAAGCTGTGGTTCCCCTCTCTTTTGTTGTCTCTCAGGCACTCTGGAACACTATCTGACTAATGAATGGCTTTTATTAATCTCAATTCAGGCATTGGAGAAAGGGGTGAAGGGCAGAGGGATTTTGGGTGCCCTCTTCTCTATTTCTATGGAGTCTGTCGCTTTGGTGGGAACCTTAATGACTCCCACTCCTAAGCTTCTTTCCCCTCGTCCCTTCTTCTGTTTCTATCCCTTTCTATAATTGTAAATTTTGACTGAAAGGAGGTCTCTCAGCAAGGTTGAGTAATGGGGAAGGAGACTAAGAAAACACTCCCAAAATGGAGTCCAAACACTTAGCTAACTCGATGATTGAAGTCTTGCTGGGTGAGATGTGATGGAATCTTTGACCCTGGAATCAGGGTTTCAGTGTCAAAAGAAAGATCCTCAGGAAGCCCTCAGGATTGGATACAAGTTGGGTTGTCCACCTCCTCCCTCTCTCCAAGACCTCAGCTGGAAGCCTTCTCTTCCTTCTTCCTCCTCCTCTGAAGAATTACCCAGAATCCCTGTGGTTTCAACTGTCACCAACTGTCACCAACTGTCAGCCACTACTTCTCTGGCTCCTTTTGTCCCATCCCCCTTGGACAAATCCTATCCTTACATACCTATTAAATTCAACTTGTATAAAATTTCATTTACTACCTTTACTTCTTTCTTATTTATTTTTTATTTTGATTAGGCTTATCTAATTCTTATAGCAGAAAGTTGAAGTCTCCCACTAGTATGGTTTTATTATCTATTTCTCACTAAAGCTCCTTTGGTTTCTCCTTTAAAAAATCTGGATGCTATACCATTTGGTGCATTTATATTAAGTACTGATATTTCTTCATTCTCTAAACTACCATCAATATATAATTATATTCCTTATATCTTGTAATCAGATCTGTTTTTGCTTTACTTTTGTCTGAGATTATGATTATTACTCCACCTTTTTTGGTTTCAGTAAAGCCCAATAGTTTCTCCTCCAGCCTCTTAACTTTACTCTGTGTGTGTCTGCCTCAAATGTATTTCTTGTAAACAACATATGGTAAGAGTCTGGTTTTTAATCCACTCTATTATCCATTGGCATCTTTAAAACAGATGAGTATAAACAATATAAGTAGAAGAGATGTGATAAGAGGTAGAACTCACTCTCTCCCTTTGAACTTCCCTGAAAGGTTGAGAATGGAAGTGGTAGTTAAGGTTGGCAATAAATGTTGATGAGTCTACAGAGTCTGGGTAGGGGCAAAAGTACAAACACTAATAAAAGATGAGTACACCTTAAAATATTTGCAACTAATATAGAATTATTTCTGGGACTTTCTTCTGTTCTTCTCTCTCCATTCTCTCTCTCTCCCTCTCTCTCTCTCCCTCCCCAACACCCTCCTCATTGTCTCTCCATATATAAATGTGTGTGCATGTGTGTATGTGTGTGTGTGTGCGTGTGAGTGTGTGTATACACACACATCTCTATATATCTTAACGATATTCTTTTATTCCTTCTTTTCAAAAAATAAACCTTTGATGATTGGATTGATATAGCACTAGGTTAATTTATTTATGTAGTACTCATATTTTTATTATATTATAATGGCCTAACAAAGAGTAATTCATAGTCCTGCACTGATTTTTCTCTTTTCTTTCCTGTGGAAAGTTTTTTTAAAGGAGTTTGTTGTTTTGTTTTGGTAGATAGACTGCCAAGTATTTTTCATAGAATTTTCATAGAACTCATCTTTCTAAATATTCCTAGGTTGTATTGGTAAATGACGATTTATATGAATTAATTTTCTCATCCTAAAAAAATTACTGAATTATTGTCTTAATTAATTTTTAGCTGATCCTTGATATTACTGGAAATATCTAAAAATTTTCTCTTTTACATATAATGCTTTACACTGAATATTACTTATCACGTTAGGAAAAATTCCCAATTGTTCCTCTCCTATTTAATGCTTTAAACAAGCTGATTACTACTGATTTAACCTTCCTTTTCCCCTGTCTCCATGCTACACCTCCCCCCGGCCCTCCCCAATAATCTGCAACTCCTTTGTTTGGCAACAACTAATTTCTGTTACTTTCTTTTTTCTTCTCCTCATTTATTTTGAATTGTTTGTTTTTGTTTTTGATATGAAGAATTTAGCCACTTTTCCTCTCCTCCTCCTCTCCCACACACAAGATTTTATATTAAAAAAGTCACATTATTTATCCATTTGATTTATTTTTGTTTTTTAACAATTTCTTCCTTTCATGATTCCTACTTTGGTGTTAAGTTAAAAGGGCTTTCATTTCTTTGTTTCTGATTTTTTTAAAAAAAGTTGCCTTCCCAATTAATAGATTGTTCTTTTTCTCTTAACTTAATGAAAGCTTTTAGCAAAAGAAGTTCTCCTCAGATTATTTTAGCTGCATCTCATAAAGTTTGGTATATTACCTTGTCATTTTTTTGATAAATTTTCAATTATGTCTTTGATTAGTTTTCTGAGTACTAATTCTTTAGGATTAAGTTATTTAGTTCCTAATTATTTTTAAGCTTCTTTTCAAGGGTTGTTTATTACAAATGTCTAATTTTTATCATTGTCAATAAAGCATATGTTTAGTAATTTCTGCATTTAGCTGTAAATTTTTATCCCTCCATTCATAATATTTTTGTCAACGTGTGATACATGGCTGAGTTACACAGTATTCTATATATTTATTTTGTAATCAACAGAGATCAATAATATGGATTTTTTCTAAAGTTCCATTTAGAATTTTAACTTATTTCTTTATTCTTTTGTTATAAATATTTCTAAGTATGAAAGGTATATTTTGAGGTTATCCACTATTATAATTTTAGTCAATTTCTATTCCCATTAAGTTTTTCATGATGTGTAGATATTATGTTCTTTTGTGTATATGTATCAAACCATATTTTATTTTTTGTTTATTCATGTTAACTTTTATCAATGGTAACTTTAAGTATATTTCCCTTCTCATCTTTTTTTTTTATCCTTTCATTTTTTCCTAAATTTTTTTTTCTGAAATCATGGTTGCTACTTTTCCATTTGGAGTTAAGCAGAAGCATATGAGATTCTGCTCATTTTAATGCTAGATCAATTTTTATATTTCAAGTGTATTTCTTGTAGACAACATATTTCAGGAGTCTTCTGGTTAATCTCTTCTGCTAACATGGTCTATTTTTAGGTTCGTTAATCTTATAAACATTTAAGGCCATGATGTATAATTGTGTATTTCCCTTCTTCCTTTCCTTTTGTAGTTCTTACTCTTCCCATTTTTCCCTTTTCTTTTAAATGGGGAAGAAGGTGGTAAAAAATGAAAAGTTTACTTAGTTCATTGCCTCTACCCATGAAATATGTTCATATATCCCTCCCTCTTTTTTTTATTCTACCTCTTATCCCAGGTTTTCACTCTTACTTTCTAAAATTTTAGTTCACATCTCCCATTTCTGGTTTTGGATTTCATTGTGATTTTGGATATACTTTCACTCATCCTGGTCTCCCTTTTAAACTTCTCTCTTTTTTTCCTTATCTGCTACTATTTCCTTATCTAATTTAATCTTTCCATACACCACTATAATTGGATGTGCATATGTAAAAATTATTTTTGAATATATTCTGTCTTCCTTTGCTGTGTTTAGATGAAAATGAAATTCATGTTGTACCTTAATCACAAGTCTTTTCTTAAAAATGTATTCTCTTTATCTCATATATCCCTATTATGTGAGATGTATTTCATATCCTTCCCCAATATAATAATAAATGTCTGATGACATATTTATAATCACCCAGTAGAAATTCTTTTGCATCACACATATCATGGTAAATACCTGGAGCTGGTCTGGACACTATTAGACTTTGAAGCTTTGTAGTTCAATAAGTGTCTGAGGCAGAAGCTTTTTTTTTTCTGAAATAAATATTTCAGGACTAATGGTCATTGGAATCCCATTCTTCTCTCCCATGGGAGGACAAGCTCAAAATATAGGTCTGCAGGCTCAGAGAAAGGGATGACAGAGAAATGAAATATTAATTCTTCAGGACATCACTTGGTGTACAGATGACCATTTATTTTAATACTGACATAAACACAATTATAAGACACATTGGAAACTTTACCAGGAAATTAAGCACATAATGCAACTTGTTTCAGTCTCAAAGAGGATAAGGATTTTGCCTAAAGTAATGCCATTATTGGCATTACTTTAGGCAAAATAGGCAAAATCCTTATCCTCTTTGAGGATAACCAGAACTTGACCTCAAAACGTCTTAGCAATTTTCTTTTGGAATATGATGTTCCATTCTTCCATTTCCTTTAACAAATGAGACAGCATATATACACCATTTCATAAACATTAAAGCATTTTTAAATGTTAGCTATTGATATTATAAATTATTATACTGGCAGCTTTGCGTTTTTGTGTGATTTCTGGCCATTGATCTTTTTGTTGTTGTTGTTACCTACACTCTTTAGGGTTGTGCAAAGTATTATTTCTTTGAACTAGAAGCTCTGGATTTTTTTAGTGACATTTCTGAGAATATTAACTTTGTAGATTCATCTATTCTTTCTTGTTTTACTATGTCCTCTTGTTTTGAATAATTTTCACTCATATATATTTTTAAATATGGCATACAAATTATATTTGGGAGGAAGGGACATGATTTCTAAGTAGACAAATGATGTTCCGATGACCTTTTGTTAATTTGTTTTTCAGATCATATGTTTTTATATTAAATGTTTTCTTAAAAAAATTTGTTTAAAATTTCTTTTTGATTTGTCTTTGTGCTTTCATGTTTGGCCTCTTCTAATTTTCTGGAAATTGTTGTTACATACTGTTTACCATCATCTTTTCTAAGATTTAAATATCCTTGCCATTTTTTTCCTCCCTAGGCATTCCATCTTGTATTTTTTCCCTTTCTCAAAAACTACTGTTCTAGTCCTTTTATTTAGCATGCTGTCTGTGCTTGAACTTTTGGATTCATTCTCTTCTTTTAAATTTGATATTTGAGGTTCTTTTAGTTCAAATTTTTCCTTCATTTAGTATGCATATTTAAGTGTTCCTATACTTTAATTCTGTTTCCTCATATACCCAGGCTTAGTTTTGAGTCAGAAACACAGAAGTCAGTTAAACTTAGTTCTCATATTCCCGACTTATGAGTAGGTTCTACTTTACCTGAAATTCTATGGCTGGGCCTCAGCTTTGTTTTCTGTAGGAATTGTCTGGCTTTGCCTCTTACAGTGGTTTATATTCATGCTGTGGATGCTGGTTTGGACAAAGGCTTTCTTTTTGTTGGCTTGATCACAGATTGCCTGGATGCCAGTTTGGCCCTATATCCTGCAGCAGAGGGATCAAGCCCTTGAGTAACCTCTCATAGCTCTAGGGAGACACTAGACTGGTCTGTTTCCTGACACAGACAGAGATGAGGCTCTGAGAATGCTTATTGCTGCCTTGGGCTCTGGACGGACCTAATCTTATGCAGTGCAGATTAATGAGGGCTCCTGAATAGACACTTACGATTCCTTGTCCCATCTCTTGTTCTGGGGCTTGGACTGTGCATTTAACAGTCTACCTTGACTTGTCTCTGCTCCACAATTCTACAGATTGCTGGCAGGTTTTTTGTGTATAGAGTTTATAGCTGGTTGTCTTTGTTGGCCCTTATCATTGTTCTTTTTGATGCATCTTTAGAATGTCTATGTTTATGTGGAAATGGGCTCCTTTTGGTTATATTATTCTACTAACATAGTAGAATAATAATTTACACAATCCGATTAATTTCTTATTACTGAGAGATAGTCAAATGAAAAAATTGTTCAGGAAAGCAAAAAATCTGATCAAATACATATTGTGGTAAACCTTGAAAAATGGCACATTTTTGGAGCTGGAAGAGAGGAAAAAACTGAATACATAGACTGAAAATCAATTCTACTAGGAACTACTGTTCATGTAACAGGATAGTTTGGTACTAGAAATCTGATAATACATGCTTTCCACCACAGGTTTTTGTGCCTTCTTTTACTAGACTGTGTAAGAGTTAAAATTGGTTTTGGTCAAATTAAGAGTTATAAAAAGTTGTTATGGTCACTGCTTATAAAATTTAACTCTTTTTTATTTTAATTTTTAATTCTAATTTTTCAATTATTTAATTAATTCTTTGAGATTTTAAATTTAATTAATTAATTTAGAATTTTTTCCATGGCTATAGGATTCATGTTCTATCCCTCCCCTCCTCCCAACCCTTCCCATAGCCAATGCATAATTCCACTGGGTTTTACATGTGTCATTGATCAAGACCTATTTCCATATTATTGATATTTGCTCTAGCGTGCTTATTTTGAGTCAATATTCCAAATTATATCCCCATCATCTCATGTGACCAGGCAGTTGTTTTTCTATGTTTCTACTCTGACAGTTCTTCCTTTGAAGGTGGATAACATTCGTTCTCATAGGTTCCTCATAGTTGTCCTGCATCATTGCATTGTTGCTAGTAGAGAAGTCCATTACATTCAATTTTACCATAGTGTATCAGTCTCTGTGTATAATGTTCTCCTGGTTCTACTTCTTTCACTCTGCATCAATTCTTGAAGGTCATTCCAGTTCACATGGAATTCCTCCAGTTCATTATTTCTTTGAACACAATAGTATTCCATCACCAGCATATACCACAATTTGTTTCAGCCATTCCCCAATTGAAGGACATACCTTTGTTTTTTTAAGTTTTTTTGGCACCACAAAGATTAAGGCTATATATATTTTTGTACAAGTCTTTCCCCTTATGATCTGTTTGGAGTATCAACACAGCAGTGGTATGGCTGAATAAAAGGGCAGACAGTCTTTTAGGGCCCTTTGTGCATAGTTCCAAATTGCCATCCAGAGTGATTGGATCAGTTCACAACTCCACCAGCAATGCATTAATGTCCCAATTTTGCTACATCCCCTCTAACATTCATTACTCTCCTTTGCTGTCATTTTAGCTAATCTGCTAGGTGTGAGTTGGTACCTCAGAGTTGTTTTGATTTCCATTTCTCTAATTATTAGTGATTTAAAGCACTTTTTCATGTGATAATTGACAGTTTTTATTTCTTTATCTGAAAATTGCCTATTCATGTCCCTTGCCCATTTGTCAATTGGGGAATGGTTTGATTTTTTTGTATAATTGATTTAGTGGCTTATAAATTTGAGTAATTAGACCTTTGTCAGAGGTTTTTGTTATAAAGATTTTTCCCAATATGTTGCTTCCTTCTAATTTTGGTTGCATTGGTTTTGTTTGTACAAACCCTTTTTAATTTAATGTAATAAAATTATTTATTGTACATTTTGTAATTTGTTTTAACTCTTGCTTGGTCTTAAAATCTTTCCTTTCCTAAAGATCTGACAAATATACTATTCTGTGTTCACCTAATTTTCTTATAGTTTCCTTCTTTATATTCAAGTCATCCACCCATTCTGAGTTTATCTTGGTGTTGGGTGTGAGATGTTGATCTAAACCTAATCTCTCCCATATTGTTTTCCAATTTTGTCAAATAGTGGGTTTTTTCCCCAAAACTGGGCCCTTTGGGTTTATCATAGACTGTCTTGCTGAGATCACTTACCACAAGTCTATTCCACTGATCCTCTCTTCTGTCTCTTACCAGTACCATATTGTTTTGATGATCACTGCTTTATAGCACAGTTTAAGTTCTAGTACTGCTAGTACTCCTTCCTTCACATTTTTTTTTCATTATTTCCCTTGATATTCTTTATTTTTTGTTCTTCCAAATGAACTTTGTTATAGCCTTTTCTAATACAATCAAAAAGGGTTTTTTTTGTAATTTGATAGGTATGGCACCAAATAAATAGATTAATTTGAGTAGGATGAGCATTTTTATTATGTTAGCTCATCCTACCCATGAGCAATTAATTTTTTTCCAATTGTTTTGATCTAATTTTTATTGTGTAGAAAGTGTTTCATAGTTGTGTTCATATAATTCCTGTGTATGTCCTGGCAAGTAGATTCATAAGTATTTTAGTTTTTTCTAGGCATGATTTTAAATGGGATTTCTCTTTCTAACTCTTGCTGCTGAGATGTGTTGGATATAAATAGAAATGCTGATGATTTATGTGGGTTTATTTTTTATCCTGTAACTTTGCAAAAGTTGTTGATTATTTCTACAAGCTTTTTAGTGGATTTTATAGGATTTTTTAAGTAGACCATCATATCATCTGCAAATATGGTCTCCTCTTTGCCTATTTTAATGTCTTTAATTTCTTTTCTATCTCTAATTGCTACTGATAGTGTTTCTATTACAATGTTAAATAATGGAGGTGATAATAGGCTTCCTTGTTTCACGCCTGATTTTTTTGCTTCTAATGTATTCCCATTGCAGATGATACTTGCTGATGGCTTTAGATAAATAATGTTTATTAATTTTAGGAAAGGTCCTTCTATTCCCATACATTCTAGTGTTTTCAATAGGAATGGGTGTTGTATTTTTTCAAAGGCTTTTTCTGCACCTGTTGAGATAATCATGTGATTTTTGTTGGTTTGCTTGTTGATATGGTCAATTATGTGGTTGGTTTTCCTAATGTTGAACTATCCTTGCATTCCTGGTATAAATCCCACCTGATCATGATGGATAACACTCAAGATCACTTGCTGGAGTCTTTTTGCTAGTATTCTATTCAAGATTTTTGCATCTAAGTTCATTAAGGAGATTGGTCTGTAGTTTTCTTTCTCTGTTTTTGGTCTGCCTGGTTTTGGAATCAGTACCATATCAGTGTCATATAAGGAATTTGGTAGAACTCCTTCTTTGCTTATTACGTCAAATAGTTTGTATAGTATTGGGATTAGGTGTTCTTTAAATATTTGATAGAATTCACTTCTGAATCCATCAGGCCCTAGGGATTTTTTCTGAGGGAGTTCTTTAATGGCTTGTTCAATTTCTTTTTCTGATATGGGGTTATTTAAATATTCTATTTCTTTTTCTGTTAATCTAGGCAATTTTTATTTTTGTAGATATTCACCCATATCTCCTAGATTGCTAAAATTATCGCTATATAATTGGGCAAAATTGTTTTTAATGATTGCCTTAATTTCCTCTTCATTAGATGTGAGGTCTCCCTTTTCATCTTTGATGCTGTTTATTTGGTTTTCTTCTTTTGTTTTTTTTTATTAGATTGACCAGTACTTTGTCTATTTTTTTCTTTATTTTCAAAGTACCAGCTTATTTTCTTATTTTTCAATTCAATTGTCTTTTGCTTTTGCTTTTATTAATTTCTCCTTTAATTTTTAGGATCATTAATTTAGTTTTTTCTGGGGATTTTTAATTTGTTCTCTTTTTGGTTTTTTAAGTTGCATGCCCAATTCATTGACCTCTGCCCTCCGTATTTTGTTAACATATACACTCAAGGATATAAATTTCCCCCTGAATACTGATTTGGCTGCATACCATAAATTTTGGTAAGAAGTCTCATCATTGTCATTCTCTTCAATGAAATTATTGTTTCTATGATTTGTTTTTTAACTGATTTTGGAGAATCATATTATTTAATTCCCAATTAATTTTTGGTTTGCCTTTCTCTGTACCCTTGATAATAGCTATTTTTATTGCATTATGATCTTAAAACGTTACATTTATTATTTCTGGTTTTTTTGTATTTGTTTGCTATGTTGTAATGTCCCAGTACATGGTTGATCTTTATGAATATACCATGTGCTGCTGAAAAGATGGTATATTCCTTTTTGTCCCCATTCATTTTTCTCCACATATCTATTAATTCTAATTTTTTTAAGATTTCATTCATATCTCTTACCTCTTTCTTATTTCTTTTTTGGTTTGATTTATTTAGATGTAATAGAGGAAGGTTCAGGTCACCCACTAGTATAGTTCTATTATCTATTTTCTCCTTGAGCTCCATCAATTTCTCCTTTAGAAATCTGGTTGCTATACCATTTGGTGCATACACGTTGAGTGCTGATGTTTCCACATTGTCTATACTGCCTTTCATCAGGATGTAGTTACCTTCTATAAGGAAGATATTAGAATATAAGTATTATTTCATTAGTTTAAATATAAGTTTAAAGAAGTAGAGAAGCTGGCTTGAGGAAGAATTGGAGCTTCAAATACAGCTGAGAGGGAGTGTTAATTTCAACTGTTGGCAGTTATAACTGTTATTCTATGAGAGTTACACTCTCTGGGTGGGGCATTCCAGGAGTTGGCTTCTGGTAGTCAACATATCCACATGCAGGTTCTTTCTCTCTCAGAGCTAGAGAAGGTAACATCTTTGCTTCTCTCTCTCTCTGTCTGAGTGGAAGACTTGAAGGACTGGAGTGTTTTCTTTTCCAACTTGGGAAACACTGTTCATTTTTCTATTCCTGTTCATAGATCAGTTAAACTGTGAATAGACCAAACAAAGCCTGGTCTTTGTTTTGGACTCTGAGTCTGTTAAGGCTCAGAGTCTTATCTTGATTCTTGTGGAGACTCAACTAGTTAGCCTTGATTATCTTTATAACTTAAAGGTGAAGTTAAAAGTTATAGTGGTTAGGTTTATTTAGAATAGAATATAAATTTGGTTAGTTAGATCAGGGAAGATTAGCATAGCCCGTGAACCACAGGAGAAGCTGTTCCTTGTGGGACCATGGAATTTATATGGGTGGAGTTAGAATCCCTTAGAATTAGAAATCCTTTTTCATATATATATGTGTATATACATATATACATATGCATATGCATATGCATATATACATATACATATATATATTTACATGAATAGTTTATTTTTCATAAAAAATAGTCTTTTTAGCATTCCTTTCAACTGACCCTGAAGGGAATTTCATCTTTGAGCTTTACTTCACTTACCACTGAAGATACTTTGATATCATCTATTAAAAGTATCAAGAAACAATTTTGAACCTTTTTTTTCTAGGTCTTTTTCCTTATTTGTGTGCTTGCCTATTTTATTTTTACAGTTTGGTGAGCCACAAAGGATAAGGAACCTAAAAATTCTGATTTTAAGGGTCAAACTGTAGACTTGGGATCGTTATCTCAGCATGGGGTCTGTTGAAGTAGCTAGAGCTGACAGTTTCACTGTAAGCCATAGTAACAGTGAGCTAAACTCTATGTTGTTAAAAAAAACTCATCTCCCAGTCAACTTGATACAAAGACTCTGCAGTCTCCAAAATCCTGGTGAATTAGCTACATAAAATCACCGTGGAATTTGTTCTGTTACCTATGACCATTCTCATTTTTACTAT